>NC_041387.1:205022755-205075193 GCF_002162155.2 Triticum dicoccoides | reverse complement strand
CCCTAAGGCTAACTAGCTTACCTAACCAAGCCAGTGCCCATATAGCATGGGGTTCTACTATTATAACAATCTTCAAATCCAAGGCTTATTAGGACTCATGTGGCACAGATGACTGATTGCCCCCTTCAACTTATGATTGGCAGTCAATCGCTCCTTCAATCCTTGATTCAGCTGTCGCCCGCGCCAGTATTCAGATGGTAAGTTTCACCCAAAGTAGAAGAGGATAGAGGAGATCAACAAGGGCCAACTGGCCTAGCTCAGCGGTAGTTTCAACTGTCAATGACTCGAAGGTCATTAAAGAAAGAACCTATACGGTGATAAGCATGGCTAAGCATTCTAGTCTATCAGAATACTATATACTTCTACTCAGGTGTCAAGTAAATAGGCGGCAAGCGAATCAAGGTAATGTGTCAATCGACACGCTAGCTATAAGATAAAAATAGCATGCATATAATAACCATAAAACAGAATGCAATTTTGTAAAACATATGATAAGTATGATCAAGAAGGAGGCATGCCTTTGTTGTTCAATCCTTCTATAACTTGGTTTTGTCCATGTCCAACATCGTCACTCCATACTCGTCGCAATGATACAAAAAGACAAACAATAAATACCAAAGCAATAGTAAATCCAAATAACATCCAAACAAATTAAGAGTGGATGGCTAACAAGATATCGGTCAAGACGGAGATTCCAAAATGAGGTAGAATGATAGGGAGGTAAGAGAGATGATTCAATGAAGTGACAGGGTTAGGTTGACACGGCTAGTGAAGGCTTGTCGATCAAGACTAACATTCCGATCTGAACTATGCTACTAACCACTAGCAGTATCCACTGCACAGCTCGACTAACTAAAGAGGGACTACTATATAACAAACACCATGACATCAACACACATGGAAAGGAACCATTCTATGCATTTTAACTGTGCAATTTACAACATGGCATGATCAAGGTAAAAGTTAACCACAAATTAATATTTAGATAGAATCTAAATATTTATAATGGTCAATAGCATCCAAACATATACATCAACAATAGTTCAAAATCAAGTATTCTATATGACAACGAAACAAACAGTATAAACCATACTAGCTAAGCAGTGAAAAACATCATTCAACAACATGACTTAAATTGATCTAGGTTTGGTCCTAAAGTAATACTAAACTATATAGAACCAAGATCATGAACCAAAGCAAATGTCAACTCATATAAATATAATAAAACAACATATGGAATGAATGAATAACAACTCTCCTCAACATGACATTGTACTACATACTAATGTAACCTCATCCTACCACAAGCAAAAACATGGCACGTTTAAGAGTAACAATTAACCACAAATAAATATTTAGATGCTCCTAAATATTTATAATGGTAAACAACAATAGGAATCAAGCATCAACCATAACATCTATTAGCCAACATTTCTGTAACAAGAGCCAACCCAATAGTATAGTCAAAGCTATTAAACAATTAAATAATGAGACACATATCATACAAGGCATATGAGTAGAACAACACTAAGAGGTCTTATCTAATAACACAAGCATCACACTTACTAGTTGTCATGAGAAGATACTAAACTAGGATATGGTCTTACTAAACAACAACTACTACTCAGGTAACCACTAGCAATAAGATTACCACTTCATGCACACATAATAGATCAAACTAAGCACACTAAGCATATGAGGAAGATACAACTCAACTAACATGAAAGGTAAACTATACTATGCATGTGATGAACTGTGGCGACATGTCCAACAAGCATAATACTAACATGAAAAAAGGCAATCAGCTTTTAAAGAGTGCAAGGAACTAAGTAATCAACCATTGCACATGGAACATAATAAGACATGAACGATGACTTGCATGAATTATCGCTAGACATACAATGCAAAAACTAGATATACTAGATATGGCGCTAAGTATGGAGATGATCGTCACAAAAGTTTCCAAACTATGCTACAAATAGAATACCACTCATAACTATCACATAACTTAGTTGATATATACTAACATGATGATCAAGCAGGGCACTAGCACACAACCCTACAAACTCACTACAATAAAAAGACACATCCATGAAATTTTGGGCCCAACGAATTTTTTCTATCATGCTTATGACACTTCTATGGCGATAATTATGACAAAACCCGGTATCATCATAGATGTGGAGGGCTCCTACTTCTATGACAAAAAATAATGACAGAAAATGAGATTTTCATCCTGGGCGGGCCTGAAACGCAACTTCATGATATTCTTTCGGCCGTCCATGACGGAAAAACCCGTGGTAGAAGCGAGGGCGAGGAAAATATCGGGGAGTTCCCGGTTATGGTGGGTGTTCGGGGCCGAGTGATGCACAGAGGGATTGCACATTTCTCTCGTACACGTACATGCATGGGTGTGAGGCATTGGTCTCTAACTGAACCCGAGCGAGGCGTTCGCCTATTGAACTCGAGAGATTGCACTAGCTACACATTACTGAACCCGAGCGATCGATCAGTCCCTGGCTGTTAACGGAACCCGATCGAGCGATTCCTTCGCTACTGCTGCTAACTGAAGCCGATCAAACCTACTTCGTCTTGATGAATAGTGAGCATTTTTTGGGGTTGGATGAACAGTTCCCGCTGGGGGTTGGATGAACAGGACCGCATGGTAGTAGAGGCCATTGCCGCTGGATGATCAGGACCCTGATGGAGCCGGTTGGGGGTGGAGGAATAGGACCCCGTGAAAGGGCTGGTTGAACAGTAGCCGGTCGAGGGTTGGATGAACAGTAGCCCGTAGAGGGGTGGTTGAACAGTAGCCGGTGGAGGCTGCATGAATAGGAGCCCGTGGATGAACAGTAGCTGGTGGAGGCAGGAGGGAGATGCCGTGGATGAACAGTCGTTGGTGGAGGCTGGAGGAGGTTGACGGTGGATGAACAGCAGCGCGTGTAGTCCCGTTTTGCAGTACGCCACACCCCTCCCGATGAACAGGAACCCCGTTTCGACCGTAGGAGCTCAAAGAGAAGTCTGTTTCCTCTATTTTTTGGTACGCCAGACCCCCCCGATCAACAGGACCCCGTTTCGACCATAGGAGGTCGAAGAGAAGTGTGTTTCCTCTGTTTTGTGGTACACCACACCCTTCCCGGTGAACAGGATCCTGTTTTGACCGTAGGCAGACGAACATAAGGCCGTTTCCTCCGTTCTACGGTATGCCAGGCCTCGTTTAGGCTATTCCATCCAAGCCGGTTGGCTCCAGATGAACATGACGCATTCCGTTGCCTCGCGATGAACACGACGATGTAGTTTCTCTGTTCTAACCTAGCCGGTTGGCTGCCTATGAATAGGATGATGTTGTTGCTCTCCGCTGCCTCTCCATGTACACGATCCGTGGCCATATGTATGCGCGAGTAGGCATTCGAGACCCCTCCCATATATACGTACATGGCCATATTTACTTTCTTGCACCTTGGCTGTATGTACGTGTACACAATATTGAGGGACTGCATGACATGCTACGTCTGCGCCTCTACTACGACACATGTCCTTCCTTACTCAGCCATAGTTCATTGCTGCAGCCTGCATACAGACTGATCGACTAGTATGTACATACATGTTTGCGACTAGAAAGACAATGCTATGTACGCTTCGACCAGGTGGGTCCCGACTGTCAAGGAGGATAAGAAGGCACTTCCTTGCGTGCAAAGTTATTGCTGGTGCATCCTAGCTATCAAGGGGAGAATCAATTTTTTTGCCCGTGATATGCCTACACTTCCTTGCGTGCGAAGATGTAGCTGGTGGATCCAGCTGTCAGGGGGAAACATTTTTATCACGAAATACGATGGCCCATCTTGTGGGTCCCCGCTGTAAGGTGGACGAATAATTATTTTATGCGTAATAAGGTTGCACTTTCTTGCTGCGGTCGTGGACCTAGCTATTAGCCTCTCCACGTACAGTACTCTTCCGATGGAAGTCGTTCCTTGACCACCACTGGTACGCGTCGGTGCTAGACAAACGGTTTTTAACACCTTTCCGCGATGGCATTTGGAACTGTCACCAAGTGAGAGTGGACGATAGGGCGGTCCTTCCCACACGACCCAGAAACCGTCGGGGATAGGCCCTCCTAGCACACAAGCTGGGGTAAAATGAGCTCGTGTGCGATTGGGTGAGGCATCGGAACCTAATCGTTTCTGTTTGGATGTACATCCCACATGGTGAATCCCAGAAAAAACATTTTCATTCGTATGTATATCACACACAGTCAATCCAAGGAGTAAGTTTCCGTTCTTATGTACATCCCACACAGTCAATACAGAGAAAACGTTTCTGTTCTTATGTACTTCCCACAAAGTCAATCTAGAGAAAATGTTTCCATTTGTATGTACATCCCACACAGCCAATCCAGGGAAAACATTTTCGTTCAAATGTACATCCCACATAGTGTTTTGTATAGGCTCGCGTGTGATAGGTGTACCTATCACACACGCCCTACCTTGATTAACCGTTTGCTTTTATCAACTACATCACACAATATTTGATGAAGAAAACTGTGTGGCATTGGGCTATCCATCACAAGCGCTTTTACTTCTAGAACCGTTTGCAAAGTTCCATGACCCATTTAGCAGGTTTATGAATTTACAATTAATAATTCCATTATGACGCAAATTCACATTTCATATCGTACAGTTGTTTGCCAATTTCATATCAGGCACATGGATATATTTTAACATCACAGTACGATAGCTACCTGAAAACAACACAATACATCATATAGCTAGTTCAACTTCATAAGAACAATATTAGAACAATATATTCATTTCCCTAATCGAGATCATCCAGGCTCGTCTTATCCACCTCTGCTTTCAGTTCAGTAAGAACCTATTTTGCACTGGCCAACTGGGAAAGTGCCTCCTCCTTCGCCAACACCATCTTAGCAAAGTCTGATTTAAAACATCTGAGCTCATTCTCCACCTTCCTCTTTTTATCCCACATCTTCAAATATTCTTCAGCATTGACAACACTTTCTCTAAGCCTACCTCTATTCTCTTCCTGAGAGATGCTCCAGAGCTTTGCTAGGCACATCTTCAAAGATTGGGGCCAGTCTTGATCAAGCCACTCCAAGTAAGAACACTTCGTTCGTCCTGTAATATTTAAAAGTAGATCAATAATAATTGTAGGGAAAATGGGCTTATAGCAACGTAGAAAATTAGCAATACTTATTTTGACAAACTGAAGCAACAGGTTAATTATGACATATCTTCTCAAAAAGATCATTGTGCAAATGAATTAATTACTACTGAGACAACAACAAAATTCTGAAACATCAGAAGCTATAATGAACTACAACAACGCTACAAGTTCTTACTCATGTACTATAAATAACAAAATTGAATATTTTAATAGGAAGGTAAATATAACTACAATAGCATAGAGACAGTGTTTGGATGACAGCAAATTGATACTAACATTGAACTAATAGCACTAAGGCCATCCACTATGTATGCCAAAACCGGTGTAAAGACAACTGTTGCTACCTCTCGCACCGGTGCCTTGCACCGGCGAGACGATGCAGCAGAAAAAAATCAGGGACCCGAACTCCGGAGCACCTAGTTGCTCCGATGCCTAGTTCCTTCATGCCATAAAGATTTAGTATTTTACTGCTTGGCTGCTCGGATGTGCGGAGAAGTTGGCTGCACAAGCTGCTGAAGCGGTGCCAAATAATTTTCTAATGGCACCGTCGATGAGATGGCAACATTTTTATATACTAGGTACAAACTATGACACTGTCTGAGGATGCTTTTTGTTGAAGGTGTGGTATGCATGGGTTGGGACCATGACAGTGTCTGAATCACATCTAACAAATGATCTGTAACAACGAAAGAGGGTGTAACCTTCTCTGCACATGCCAGAAACTTCCTCCCACTTTACATAGATTCAAACGCAACTAGCTTTACGCATGGAGATTGATGGTGACAACGAGTAGACATATCTTCATCCACACCCACTCTATTTGTTGCAACTAATGGTCCTAGGGAACTACAAGAGGGAGAAATGGCTCAAATCGACCGCCGGGTAAAAATCCTTCATTCCAAGTCATAGTGTCACGCCCAATATGCGATCCTATCCGAGAGGAACTCGAAGGTCCCACCAAGGATAGAGCTGCATATTGAAATGCTTTTGCAAGGTGGATATCATTACATCGTACCATTACATAACACATGGGGATACATGCAAAAGGCATACAATGCCACATGAATACAACAACATCATACCTAGGAGGAACATCCGACTACAAATGAAACACAAACAAAAACTCAAACGACATCCACCCTGCCAGCCCAGGCTGCCGACCAGGAACCTAACCCCTGAACAAAGAAGAAGCAGAAGAAGAACCCCAGGACAAGCATATATTGCTCTCACATCATGATCATCGCATAACCTATACCTACAACTGTTGTTGTAGTAATCTGTGAGCCACGAGTACTCAGCTATCCCATTGCCATGGGTATCAAGACTAGCAAAGCTTAATGGGAAAGGAATGGATAAGTGGTGAGATTGCAGCAAGTGACTAAGCATTGTATGGTGGCTAACTTACGAGTACAAGAGTAAGATGAGAAGCTACGCAGATGGTTGCAAACTAGTAATGATCAAGAAGTGATCCTGTACTACTTATGTTCAAACATAACCACACTGTGTTCTATTCCCGAACTAACCCAAAAAGAGACCATCACAGTTACACACACGGTTGGTGTATTTTAATTCGAATCTGGTGTCAAGTTCTCTACAACCGGACAATAAAAATTCCCATCTTCCACATAACGAGGGCATGGCTGTCGAAAGTTTGATCCCTGCAAGGGTGTCCCAACTTAGCCCATTACAAGCTCACGATCCGCAGAGACAATCCTCCATCATGGGACATCCGATCAGACTCGGGATCCCGGTGCACAAGATATTTCGAGAATGGTAAAACAAAACCAGCAAGACCACCCGATGTGCTGACAAATCCCAGTGCACAAGACGTCGGGTTGGCTGAGACCCTGGTTGCCCAGGGGGCACCGGACATTGCCCTGTATGGACCAACACTCGAAGGAGCACTGGCCTGGGGGGTTGAGAATCCTAGGGGTCCGGAGAAAATTCCCTATGCAAGTTTTAGTTGTTATTAGGAAAATGGTAAAAGCAATGTTGGGCCTTGCTGGAAGAGTTTTATTCAAAGTGAACTGTCAAGAGGGGCCCATAAACCCTCATCGTATTAGGGAGCAAAATGACGGAACATAACACCGGTTTGACGGAAACTAGGGCGGCAAGAGTGGATCAAAACACCAGGCATAAGTCCAAGCCTTCCACCCTTTACCAAGTATTTAGATGCATTACTTAAATATAAGAGATATTGTGATATCCCATGATATCCATGTCCCAACATGGAACAACCTGGAACTGCACCTACAACTACCGATGCTATAAGTGGGGCTGAGCAAAGCGCTAACATAGCCAAACAACGGCTGCTAGGATGGTGGAAAAGGTTAGAAGCTTTTCATGGCAATTTGGAAGGCTTGATAAACAAGTTGTAGGAAACGCGACATAGCGGTAGCATCGAGACAACTAGCATAGCAATGATAGTAGTAAGATCCAGGGTAACGGTCATCTTGCCTGAAATCCCGCTAGGAAGAAGATCGAGTCCATGAAGAAGATGAAGCCACGTAGATGAACCAAGTGTAGTCAAACGAATCATCACGATCGCAAGGAAACAAGAACTATCAAGAAGGAGCACAACCGGAAAGAAGCAAACAACATGGTAAACACACAACACATAAACATGACATGATGCTCAACCAAGTATGATGCATGAAAAGGCTACATGAGGCAAGAGATGATGCATACAAGAAGAACACACCAAAGCAAGTTTAAATGAGGCCGGAAACAACATATAACAATTCCCGTAAGTCCTCATATGCAAATTTTTAAATTAGTCCAGATCTGAATAACACATTATGTTCAAGTTCTTAAACAGCAAGTTAAGATACACCAAGATGATCTTCATGGTTCTCTAGTCAAGTTACATATCAAGTTCATTTAATTCAGAGCTACGACCTAGAAGATATGAGCAATACAAGTTAAACATGGCATTGATGCAAAATGCATACAAACATCAAGCAAACACCTCAAAACAAGGATGCAACGAGATAATATGAAACTACATGCAATTCTAAGCAAATTTCATATAGAGCATGCTCAAAACAGAGCAACGGTGCAACACATACACTCCAAACAAGATATAACAAGAATCTGCCCAAAACAGCAACTACGCACTTTGCAATCATCAAAACCACATGCTACATGACATATATGAACACAAACTTGATATGCGCTCAAAGCACAAACAACAAGCTTCAAATAACATCAAGTTTCAGGTTCATAGGCATCAGTATTAATCCAATGAGATCAATGCAAAAAGCAACTTACTAACACAGATTAAGACAGTGTAAAACAGGGAATACATGTGAGCAGGAATAACATGCTGACATATTAGAGGCAAGAAACAAACATGCTACAATTCAAGATCATGGCACACAAAAGCATGGCATTAAAGTACATGTTATACTTTGAAAAACATGATTACTAAGCATCCCCATGTAACCTCTAGATCCATGGCATTCACCAAGACAAGTTTGCAAGTTATAACAGATTCTGAGACTTAGCGAAAAACAGTTTGACAGAAAACAGATTCATGATGCATACTTTGAGACTACAAAATTGTATGCTGCAGGAAGATTTCAGGAGCATCAAAGAGGATGGCAAGCTTGTTCTAAATACCCTTAACAACTCATCATTACTGAGCAAGATCATTGGAGCAACAGAATTGACTATAGCTTCAAGTGAACATGGCAAGAGGATATAACAGACTGACAAAAACATTATTTAGCAATTTGAGAGCATGTTCATGACAAGCTACAACAGGCCATAATTGTAAGCAAGGGATTGGATGGATAGATTATAACATGTTGAACAAAGAATCCTTACTGAGCATCTCCAGATTATGCACGAATATGATGGTAGCATCAAGAAAACATAGCAACGTGATATAATAGATTCAGACTTGGCAGAACATTAACAACAAGTAGCCCACTTCACAAGCTTGATGCACTCACCACAGTTCTTATCAAAATTAATGGATTTGAACCACTGTAAAGATGGCACGACTATGCTCCTAACACATGTTGACATGATGCTCAAAAGAATATCACACAAAAAGATAATAAAAAGACAAAAGGGCAATTTATAACAGTTTTCTGCATTTACCATCAGCAAGCACTTTTCCAACAGGGATTAACCTGTCAACATGCAACCTAACATGAATGCAAAGCACACCAGCTTGTAGAGCACTCTGAGCTGAACATTTGCATATCAAGATCATCACCATAGGATCAGCAGGGACAAAGTTACAACACTCACAAGATGCATACATGATGTTAATAGACAACAGATTTCAACAATTTATATCACACAACAGTTTTTCAATGATTATTAAGGCATCAAGATTAACAGATACATGAATACAAGTTACACTAGCATTTAGAGCATCAAGAGATTAACATTTTTACATATCATGCATGCAAAATGGAGCTACACGCACAACATTACGAGTCACACAAGAATGCAATATTATGCTGTTTTCCGAGGACGGCCAAAATTTGCAGTCGGAAAAAGAAAAAAATAGTGGGAGACGGATAGCTATCCGGCACACCGAGCGAGAGAAAGGGCTGGACAGGGGCTCACCTAGTGGGCCAAGGCCCAGGTTCCAGTGGACCGGGCCGGCCGGCATGGCTGCGGGTTGTGCCAGGCGTGGCCCAGGGAGCGGACGAACATCGCGCTCATCGTCGTCTCCTCGTCCCAGAGGCGCACAAGCAGGAGGCATCGATGCAACCTCGGGACTCCGGCAAGTAGAGGCTGGGGACGCGACGGAGGGAGGAGCGGGGGAAAATGGGCGAATCGAGGGCTGGGCTCCTCAGATCCGTCGGCGGCGCGGCAAAAAGAGCCTGGATCTGACGGCGTCCTTGGCTCCAGCGAGCTCCGGCAGTTGCGACGGTGACCTCAAGGGGTGGTGCAGATCTGCGAAGGGGAGAGAGAGCGCGCATGAGAGAGAGGGAGAGCAAGAAGAAGTGGTCGAGCGCCCTGACCTGGGTGGTCACTGGTGGCGGCAATGACGAGGCGGGGCGGCATCGCTGCTCCCGATCCGCTCTGGACTGGGCTGGAGGTAGTGGGTGCTAGGGCAGAAGTTCTGCGGGGAGTGAGGGAGTCATGGATTAAGGGGTCCTCGGACAGCCGGAATATATGTGTATGCCGAAGTGTTGGGCTATGAAGGTACAAGATAGAAGACTTCGTCCCGTGCCCAGATGAGACTCTCCTTTGCGTGGAAGGCAAGCTTGGCAATTCAGATTGAAGATTCATTCCTCTGTAATCGACTCTGTGTAACCCTAGACCCTTCTGGTGTCTATATAAACTGGAGGGTTTAGTCCGTAGGAGAAAAACAATCATAATCATAGGCTAGCTTCTAGGGTTTTAGCCTCTACGATCTCGTGGTAGATCAACTCTTGTAATACTCATATCTTCAAGATCAATCAAGCAGGAAGTAGGGTATTACGTCCATCAAGAGGGCCCGAACCTGGGTAAACATTGTATCCCCCGCCTCCTGTTACCATTAGCCTTAGACACACAGTTCGGGACCCCCTACCCGAGATCCATCGGTTTTGACACCGACATTGGTGCTTTCACTGAGAGTTCCACTGTGTCGTCACCATAGGGCTTGATGGTTCCTTCAATCATCTACAACAACACAATCCAGGATGAAGTTTTTTCTCCCCGGACAGATCTTCGTATGTGGCGGCTTCGCACTGCAGGCCAACTCGCTTGGCCACCTGGAGGAGATCAACAACTACGCCCCTGGCCATCAGGTCAGGTTTGGAAGCTTGAACTACACCGCCGACATCCGCGGAGACTTGATCTTCGACGGATTCGAGCCCATGACAGCCGCGCTCTACCGCCACGATGAACATGACCTAAATTTGTCATCAGACTGTGTTCAGGGGATTGCACGTGTAACTGCACTGGCCCAAGATCCAAAGCACAGCGCCATCCGAGGATGAGAGGCTCAACCCCGCCACGGAAGCCGCGGACTTAGCGGCGCTAGAGCCGAAAACAGATCTGACCTCCAACGAGGCCTGTGTCATTGGAACCTCGGAATCGTCTCCGGCCACAGGCTCCAAACCGCGTGTATCCGCACCCATTGAATCTGACCAAGCACTGATTTTGAGTTCAGCTCGGCGGACATCTTCCAACACTCACCCCTAGGCGATGTGTTAAACTAATTAAAGTCTCTCTCCTTGTCAGGAGATTCTTGGCCGAACTATGTCCGGCTTGAGTGGGAAGCGGACGACGAAGAACTTCGTTACCCACCCACCACCCACTTGATAGTCATTATCGATGATTTGACCGACATGCTTGATTTCGACTCCAAAGACATCGATGGTATGGACGACGATGCCCGAGAATAACGAGAACCACCGCCCACAGGGCGCTGGACATCCACCTCCTCATACGACATATACATGGGGATACACCCAAAGAAGACAATGGCGATGACAAGAAGGACCCAGTTGAGGATAAAACTCCTGAAAAGCAGCCAAAGCGCCAACGTCAGTGGCGCCGCTCGAAACCACGCCATGGTAAAAATAGTGATACCAACAAAAGAGGGGAATAACACCCCGGACGATGCCGAAGATAATGAAGAAACCGCAGACCCAGCAATGGATCAGGACGAGCAAGGTGATGGCGAACATAGTCCGGGGCCCGTGTCCGATCATAGCGAAGCTGAAGACTCCAATTATCAACCTGTCTCCGAAGAAGAGAATTGTCTGGATGACGATGCATTCATCGCCCCGGAAAAACAATTGGAACAAGTGCACCTCCACCAGAGACTTATCGCCACCGTGAGGAGCTTGAAGAAGCAGAAGCAACGGCTTAAAACCGCACAGGATACGCTAAATAATAAATGGAACAAAGTGCTCGACACTTAGGAAAAGTACAGAGGTAGTCGGCAAACAAAGAGCTACCCCAAACGCAAACTGCTACCCAAATTCGACGACGATGCTATTGCACCCATACCACCGAATAGCAATACGGCCGATCAACCAGGCCAACCACCTCGTGGTGGAGACAGAGCGGCTAACAACGCCACACACAAAATCGCACCCACTCCCCATAAAGGAAAGGAGGTCGCAACCCAAAAGCAGAAACACGATTTACCTAAAGACCTGGACAAGAAGGATGGCAGAACCAGGTCCATTTATGGATCCAAGGAACGCGTTCCCGCACAGGATCAGGACCATCAAACCAAATATGCAGGTAATTTACTAGTTCGGAACCAACACCAAACACTGCAACCTTCGGGCCCACCCTGTGACACAGCCAAATACAAGGGTGCTGCACATCCCTTGTGTTTCACAGATGAGGTGCTAGATCATTAATTTTCAGAAGAGTTTAAACCCGTGAATATCAAGGCATATGACAGAACGACAGACCCTGCAGTCTGGATAGAAGACTTTATTGTTCACATCCACATGGCTCGCGGAGACGATCTCCATGCCATCAAATACCTACCCCTCAAGCTAAAAGGACCAGCTTGGCACTGGCTGAAAAGCCTCCCCAAAAATTCCATTAGAAGATGGGAATAACTTGAGGACGCTTTCAGGGCCAATTTCCAAGGGACCTATGTCCGACCTCCGGATGCAGACGATCTAAGTCACATAACCCAACAACCCGCAGAGTCAGCCCGTAAGCTTTGGAACCGATTTCTCACTAAGAAGAACCAAATCGTTAACTGTCCGGACGCCGAAGCCTTAGCAACTTTCAAACACAGTGTCCGGGACGAATGGCTAGCCAGACACATAGGCCAGGAAAAGCAAAGGACAATGGCTGCCTTAACTACACTCATGACCCACTTTTGCGCGGGAGAGGATAGCTGGTTGGCCCGTAGCAGCACCAGCGATCCTGGCACATCCGAAGTCGGGGATGGCAATGGAAAGCCACGACACAATAAAAACAAACGTCGGAACAACGCCGAAAGCCCGGACAATACGGCGGTAAACACCGGATTCACGGGCTCCAGACTCGGTCAACGGAAAAAGTCACTTAAAGGCAGCAGAGATGGTCCATCTAGCCAAGATAAAATTCTTGAAAGGTCCTGCCAGATTCATGGCACCCCAGACAAACCATCCAATCATACCAACAGAGAATGTTGGGTCTTCAAGCATGCCGGCAAGCTCAACGCCGAACACAAAGGGAAGGAACCACAAAGCGAAGAAGAGGACAAATCTCGCCAGTCAAATATGGGGGGACAGAAGAAATTCCCACCGGAGGTCAAAACAGTGAACATGATTTATGTCACTCATATCCCAAAGAGGGAGCGCAAATGCGCACTCCGAGACGTGTATGCTATAGAGCCTGTCGCCCCCAAATTCAACCCATGGTCGGCCTGTCCGATCACCTTCGATCGTAGGGATCATCCGACTAGTATCCGTCACGGGGGCTCGGCTGCCTTAGTGCTCGACTGAATAATTGATGGATACCACCTCACCCGAGTCCTTATGGACGAGTAGTCTCAATTTAATATATCTGGACACTGTCCGCAAGATGTGGATAGACCCATCAAGAATCAAGCAAAGCAGCACTACCTTTAAAGGAGTAATACCAGGCGTAGAGGCCCGTTGCACGGGCACCCTAAGATTGGACGTCGTCTTCGGCTCTCCTGATAACTTTCGAAGCGAAGAGCTAATCTTCGACATTGCTCCATTTCGAAGTTGCTATCACGAACTACTTGGACGAATGACCTTTGCCCGTTTCAATGGAGTCCCGCACTACGCTTATATCAAACTCAAGATGCATGGACCGCGTGGCGTTATCATGGTGAGCGGAAATACAGAACATTCTCTTCATACGGAAGAACACGTGGCGTCTCTAGTAGCCGAAGCATGAAGCGGCCTTTCGAAGCCGAACAGCACATCGGTCCTCAAGTCCGCGGACACAGCCAAACGTGTACGGTGTACACCTATGTGCAAAAGCTCAGATAAACCTGAGCTTGTTTAGCAGCCCTTCCCCCACAAATCGCCCCATACAAAGACTATACATGTTTTCCCGTATACATAAATATACACCCAAAATTCGTTGGGTAGCGTTGGGGGCACCCGGCACGTAAGAAGTCTATAGTTCGGCTTGACCCTATTCGGACTCAAGAAGCTACAGTTCACGGTTCATCAAAACCAACAAACTATACCCACGGCCGTACCAGATTCTTTCACCTGGTTCTTTCTTTTTTTACAGATAGGCCATCATGATATACCCTTCAAGGACACTGCACAACGGAGATAAAGGCGCAGACATGCAGCAGGGCCCCGTTTCAAGGTTTCTATTTAGATTAAGACCCTGTGTAAGCCTTTTTCCTTATTATTATCTCTTGTTGTTTCATGCCCTCCTGGTATATAAAACACCCAGGAAAGATATCGGCAGTACTTGCGAACTTACGATTCACCGTACTAAAATGGATGTTATAGAAGCAGCCAGCAATGTGCTTTGAGAACTATATTCTCACCACAGGCGCTCTCTCCTCACGTCGGATCGTAGCATGTGACTTGAATTCAGGGTTCATTACCGGGGGCTGTACCCAGCCCGGTATATATTGAAAAGTCCGAATACCTTCGAGAGTGTTCGGCGTCGTGAGTTTTGGCCTTATATGCATCAGCTCTGAATCATGTCTTGGGTCAATAGTTGGGTTTGCCCGGCTCCTGTTCTTGCTACCTTACGTTCCGTTCTATCGGCTAAGGCGGCCAAGGGAGAACTACTGCGATTGTTTCCTGGTTCATCTGGACGAGCACCTCAGTAGAGAAAGCCAAAAACTGACTGTCATGACAAGGCGAGAGCTGGTCAACCACTTGATGACTCAGTGGAATCTTCGCAATTCCTCCGCATTAACGAAGGACCGGTTTCCTGGTCACCTATGTAAACGCACCATATTCGGATAAACACGGACATACCAGGGGCTATATGTCGGATATCGGGTTTTGGCAAAACCCTTAAGGTTCGAACTCTGGGGTGCGCACGAAGATCTTCTCCCTACCGAAATACGACCACAACCTCGCCGCGATTCTAAGCTAGCACGATGAACAACACAAGAGACATGAGGTTTATACTGGTTCGGGCCACCGTTGTGGTGAAATACCCTAATCTAGTGTGTGGTGTGGTGGATTGCCTCTTGGGCGGTTGATGAATAGTATAGAGGAAGAACTGCCTCGCGAGAAGAGGTGTTCTTGTGGTGGTGCGGTGCTGTACATGGGAAGGATTCGATCCCCTCCTATTGTGGTGGCTAGTCTATTTTTAGAGGCCCTGGTCCTCTTCCCAAATATTGTGCGGGAAGGGAGCCAACAACGGCCATTTTGAAAGGGGACAACTAGTACAAGCTATCCTGACTAAAGGTGGTCTTCGACTTCCAAAGGCGCTGGTGGTGACGCCGTCCTGGGCTCCATGGTGAGCTCCGTCCTGCCAGTCTGCTAGTCTTGGTCTCGTTGCACCGATATGGAAACCTTTGCCTGATGCCTCGGTACTCCGTGCCTGCGCTTGCCCCCTTTGCAACAAAGAGGAAACGAGGACGCTGCGCAGGCTGGCACCCGCCTGGTCTTGATCGTCATGGCTTGCGTCATGAGCACCTCGCGAGGTACCCCTTGCCTTGATCTCTCCGTCTCCTCGCGAGCCTGCCTATTGAGGCCACCCCTGAGGAGGCGTTGTGTCATCCGCCCCGCGATGCTTGGCCCTTCGCGAGGGTCTTGAGCTTGGGGTGATCAAGACGGGCCATACTGGGCCACCGTTGAGCCACATTACAGGCCGCGGGCAGGCAAGTCTGGGACCCCCGTTCCCAGAATGCCGACAGTAGCCCCCGGGCCCACGACGCGCTCGGACTTGGCTTAGCAGCAAAGCCAAAGGGCAAGTGCGGAACGTCGCGGGCCCCAACAACATGTGGCCTTGGTCGACGCATGGTGACCGATTGTACGTGGGCGTCTCCGCTTCCCCATGCTCCCACAATATCCACCTGGCTAGGCGGCCACCAAGCTTTACACTGTTATTTCCTCTTCGCTGCCCACGTGCTTCCTGTTCCCCTTTCTTCCTCGAGCATATGTTTCCGCTTACAATCAGACTTGAGCTCTGCCCCCTCCATCGCCATGGCACCAACTAGCAAGGAGAAGGGGAAGAAGCCTCTGTCTTCATCCAGTTTGCTTTCGGTAATCGAGCCCGCTGTCGGTCGGTCGCTGGCGCTCAATCTGGAGGCCTTGGGCAAGGTCTGCCTTGCGCTCACCTCTAGCTTCAACGAGTGCGTAAATACGATGGCTTGGCCTGCGTCCCATGCCTCCGTTGATAGGATCGTCACGGAGGTTCGATTCTTCGTCGACGCCTTGTGGGCTGGCCTGGTTCCCCCTTTCCCCGCTTTCTTCAATGCGGTACTTTCCCACTATCAGATCCATATGATGCATCTTGATCCTCAATCCGTTACCCTTCTTGCTATCTTCGCCTTTGTTTGTGAAGCCATGGTGGGCATTGCTCCTTCCATTGCAATCTTGCGCCACTTCTTCTCCTTGCGCCTGACCGACCCCTTGCAGTGCTCGGGGTGCATGAGCTTCTAGGCCGTGGCAGAGACGGCCGCCTCGGGGATCGATTTTGGCCTCCTGCCTTCCAAGAGTGGGTTCCGGATGCGGTGGCTGTATGTGGATGTCGGAGTGCCCAGCCCCTTGCTCTTGCCTCCGACATTGCCTGCTGTCCCCAATCCGGGCTGGGGACACGAGAGGCTCATGAGCCCCCGGCTCTCCTTCGTCTGGTGCCGACTGAGGAGGTTGAGAGAGCTTGGCGTGACTGCACCCCGGGTGGTTAAGGAGTTCCTCCACTGTCGCCTTGCTCCTCTTCAGCGCCACTCCCGGCTGATGTGGGCCCTGACGGGCGACCTGGACCGCATGAGGCTTTAGGAGGCAGAACTGGCGCCCGAGATGCTGAAGAAGGGGCTTGAGGTCTTGGCTGGCGACCGTTCGCCACGCGATATTCATCACGGGGGTAGCCTCCTGTATCTCTGACCGGGCAAGGCTGAGTTCGCGAGACAGATGCCTCTCTTCGACGAATGGGGCTTGCGCCTGGCTGGCCTTGCAGGGCCTCGCGAGAATCCTATCACCGTGGCTCCCTTCCCCGTCGCCAACACTGATCTTGCCCCAGGAACCGGTGCAGGGAGGCAAGCATCGCTTGCGGCTGGAGGCCCTGGTATCGTGGCGCTATCGCCGCACGGGGATCCCGAAGCGTCATCCTCTGGAGCTTGTGAAGCCCGCCCAGAGGCAGTAGTCGATGGGGGGATGCAACCCGCAGCTGCCAAGGCCAGAGCCCCCGAGGCCTCGGCAGGCCATCAAGAAGTGGTGCCTGATTGCTCCTCCCAGCTTGGCGCCCCTGAGATTGGCTGGTCCTCACACTAGTCCTCACATTGAGCGCCTGGGTCGGTTCCGCGTGGACTTTTCCGCCCTCCGTAATAGGAAGGAGTCTTCGAGTTGCAGTGGGCGCCCCTTCTGACAGTTGAAGCACAGGAAGTACTTCTCCATAGATGAGCAAGTACCTCGTTTTTGCAATTCCTCAATCGCTGCTCCCTTTCCTGACTGTGGCCTTTCAGGATCCCTCCTGCCAAGCCTATGGAGTCTCCCAAGAAGCAATTTCCTCCATACTCTCCTTCATTATTGGCCTTGAGCGTCCTGAGCTTGTGTGCTGCCCCTGACGCGGGCTCAGCCAAAGAAGCAAGACGGCCCGTAGGGTGCCTTGAGGCCGTGCCCTTGCCGCCTTTCCTCCGCGACCTTGCCTGGGGCGTGACCATCCTGCCCAGGGCTCCTCCTCTGATCTAGGATAAAGACAGTACCCTTGGATTGTGAATTGACTTACAGCTCGGGTGAGGGCTGGCCCGTTGGAGGGCGTGATTCGGTGAGGGTGCCCGTCGGGACAAGGCCCCCTAGGGATGTCTTTTTCCCCGGTTGGGGCATCTCTGCCTCCAAGTCTTCGGAGGCAGCCCTCTTCTTCCCACGCGGGGAGGAGGCCTTAGCCTCCCTTTCCCGACTATCCTCCTTAGGGGAGGTAACAATTCCCCCGGTTTGGATGCGTAGCATGTGGGGTTCGGTTTCTTCGTTCTTCCCCTTGTCTTTCCCTGAGGGCATCCTGCTGAGTACCCGGTCAAGCATCTTGGCAATGGTGGGACCAGGCGAGCCTTCGGGAAGTGGCGCCGGACACCTGATTCTCTCCGCCTTGCTGAGCCATTCCTGGCCACGGAGGATTTTCAGAATAAACAACTATGACAAACTCAAAACTTGGTGTCCGGTGTCAAGATTACTTACTTGGGTATCTAGGCGATTGCAGCATAGGCCCGCATCCTCGGTGGTGTCCGGACACTCTACTCTCTGTTCGAAGAATAATTTGCACATCTCTTCAAGCTTCAAGCCGAAGAAGTGCTTGACAGTCCGCGGACCCTCCGGATTGGACTCCCACATCCGAAGAGGCCGGCGTTCGCACGACAACATCCGTTGGATTAACATCCCTTGCATTATGCTGACAAGGCTAATGTCCCGCTCAAGAAGCTCCCGGATGCGATTCTGCAGTATTGGTACATCACCAGCAGGCCCCCAATTCTGCCCTATGTTGGTCCAAGACGCTAGCTGTGACGGGGGACCCGAGCGGAACTCAGGAGCGGTCACCCACTTCGTGCCTCTGGGAGCCGTGACATAAAACCACCTCCGTTCCCATACATCAGATACTTCCGAGAAAGAGCCCTCTGGCCACAGGGCATCGGTGTTCCTGCTTATTACAGCGCCTCCGCACTCCGCATGTCGCCCCTCAATCATCTTGGGCTTCACATTGAAGGTCTTAAGCCATAAGCCGAAGTGTGGGGTAACATGGAGAAAAGCCTCGCACACGATGAGGAACGACGAGGTATGGAGGATGGCGTCCGGAGCCAGATCATGAAAGTCCAACCCATAATAGAACATGAGCCCCCTCACAAAGGGGTTGAGGGTGAGGCCCAAGCCGCGGAGGAAGTGTGGGACAAAAACGACACACTCATTAGGCTCCGGTGTGGGGATGACTTGCCCCGGAGCAGGAAGCCGGTGCTGAATATCGGCGGTCCGGTACCCTACCTCCCTAAGCCTCGCAATGTCTTCCTTTTGAATCGAGGAGGTCACCCATCGGCCCTAAGGGGCGGATTCAGACATACTGGAGGATATGGGGTGTCGAAGCTTGGGTTTCGGGTGTTAGAGCTTGAGGTACGAGAAGGCGCGAGGAAGGTGGAAAAGAGGCATAGGCCTCGACCCCTTTATAAAGAGGGTGAATATCAAGAGTCCTCGGTGTGAAAGTTTGAGGCTTATCCAAAAACACACGGAGTTATACCAACAGCCGCCGTGGGATCACACACGCCCATATTAATGGAAAATCCCGTAATAAGAGGAACACGATCTCTGCCTCGACGGGATGTGCCAATAAAACCGACTCGTAACATGAGTCATTGTGGGGTAAGAAACACCGGTTCATGTTAGACCAGGCAACGATGCATGGGCACGACCCACGAAGATTGCCAGCAGATCAGATTTATGCCATGAGAAGATCATCTTGTAGATTCGGACACGGTCTATGTGTTCGATAATTACTTTAGAGTACTCGGATAAGGAACCCGCCTTGCAATGCCGAAGACAATACTGCGCGCCGGACTCATCGTCATTGAAGCCTGGTTCAGGGGCTACTGAGGGAGTCCTAGATTAGGGGGTATTGGACTGCCGGACTGTGTACAACGTCCGGACTATTGAAGCGTGAAGATACAAGACTCAAGACTTCGGCCTGTGTCCGGATGGGGCTCTCCTTTGCGTGGAAGGCAAGCTTGGCGATCCGGATATTGTGTTTCCTTCCTTGTAACCGACTCCATGTAAACCCTAGCCCTCTCCAGTGTCTATATAAACCGAAGAGGTTGGTCCTTAGAAGGCCGATCACAATTGCAGTCATACCATTATGGGCTAGCTTCCAGGGTTTAGCCTCTATGATCTCGTGGTAGATCTACTCTTGTACTACCCATATCATCAATATTAATCAAGTAGGAAGTAGGGTTTTACCTCCATCGAGAGTGCCCGAACCTGGGTAAACATTTGTGTCCCTTGCTTCCTGTTACCATCAGCCTTGACGCACAGATCGGGACCCCCTACCCGAGATCCGCCGGTTTTGACACCGACAGGAGGCAAAAAGCAAAAGGCCATGTCTGGCACCTAGTCTAGTCTTCGACGTCTTCTCACCAGCGCGGAGCTAAGTGCTGCTACTAGGCATGGGAGGGAGCCCGCGAGGCCCGAGGGTGGCTCTCCGAAGACTCTGGGGCATGTAGAGCCCCAACTCATTATTACGTAAGAGTGTCACGGGCGGCAAGCTTCACATGCACTGGGCCTTCTTCAAAGGTACCGGCCTTGCTTCGTATCGCTAGACGAGGGCCCCGCCTTGCACCACCATTGACCACCATTGACGGTTGCCGGAGACCAAGGACGACACCAATGGGGTAAAGGGGACGCCAGCGGTTCCCCCGGCGACCACGGGTCCTCTGCCGGGGGCAGGCTTTGCAGCACCTCCTCGGTAGAGGGCCTACCTCCGCGGAACACCTTGCTCCGTGCACCGTAGGGAGGGGCCTGGCTCCCGGCCCCTGTCCTGCATACCCTAGTGCGCCCCTCCTGGTGGAAGGGAGGTCGCTGAGCTTGGGCAGCCTTCCGCTGCAGTGACCTGAACTTCCTGCGACTCATGGTTAGCATAAACTTGCTCCTGAGGAATTAGCGGTACCCGATAGCTGCTGCTGCCAGCTCGGTTGGTGAGGCCTCCTTGAGGCTCCTGTAGAGGCTCAGCTTCCGGCATCTCGTCCTCCCAGCCTGACCCGAGAAACGAGCCAGGGTCATCTTCCACCGCGTATTCCCGATCCACCATGCGAGGCACGTAAGCCTCCAAGGTCGTCGTCCCGAAGACTTCGGAGTACTGTCCCACGCTCCATGCGGCTTGGCCCAACGCGCTGTCTTGGGGGTGGTAGGGCGGCGGCCCACCCGGGCCGTAGGCGGCAATGTGCATGCCCTCGCTCACCAGGGGTGGTGCTGGTGCAGCTTGACGCCCAGCGCCGATGGTTGAGCTGGTGTCGATGAAGCCCTGGGGCGCGTTTGAGGGCGCACGGGCGCAGATGAGCCTGCAGCGTGATCCGCCTGGGTCCTGGGGTGGAAGCTGGATGCCGAAGGGAGGCGCCCCCTAAGTTGTGGCATCCAGGACCTCGACAACGCGCTCCAGCAGCACGTCTCGGCCGCTCTCCTGCAATTTGCCCCGCAGCAGCTCCCTCGCCACAGTGAGCGCGGCCCTCATGTTCCCTTATTCCTGCCGGGTTTGCGGCGCCGTAGCTGCGACATGGTTTGAGGCCCTTGTGGTTGATCGCACTTGCCGCGGAGTGAGGGCAGGCAGCGCTTGACCATGTCGCCCGCGCCCCGCAGCATTCTGCGGAGCACGGGCTGCCTGAGGCGCCGGGTTGAGGTCTCCTTGGGCAGGCGGCATGGCATGGGCTGGCCATGCCGCCCAGCGGTCGGCGTTGGTTGTCGGGTCGTCGGACATGGATGTGACGAAGCAGTGGAACACAGATCAGCGGAAAGAAGATTTCGGCGCACCCCTACCTAGCGCGCCAAATGTCGGATATCGGGTTCCACCAAAACCCTTAGGGTTCAAACTCTGGGGTGCGCACGAAGATCTTCTCCCTACCGAAACACGCCCACAACCTCGCCACAATTCTAAGCTATCACGATGAACAACACAAGAGACACGAGGCTTATACTGGTTTGGGCCACCGTTGTGGTGTAATACCCTAATCCAGTGTGTGGTGTGGTGGATTGCCAATTGGGCTGATGATGAACAGTACAAAGGAAAAACTGCCAGCGAGGAGAGGAGTTCTTGTGGTGGTGCGGTGCTCTACTTGGGAAGGATTCAATCCCCTCATATTGTGGTGGCTAGCTCTATTTATAGAGGCCAGGGTCGCCGCCCCTGCCCTCTTAAATTACCATGTGACCGGCCTTCCCCGCCTCCACCGAGCTCCCTGCTAGCCCCCCCCATCGCTGGAGACCACCCCTGCACCGTTTCCCCACCGCCACAGCCACTGGAGCCCCTCCCATCCCATAGAGCTGCCGCCCTCTGCTTTAGCCGTCACGGCCAACTCCGGCAGTCCGCGAGGCCAGCGCGTCCATCCTCGGCAGCGCCCTATCCCCCCGTGGCCTCCTGTCGCCGCGCAGGCAAGGCCGCAGCCGTTGCTTCCCTCTGTTCTTCTCGTCGGGAGAAGGAAGAGGAGGAGCGAGAGGGAGAGATGTCAACCGCGGGCCCCACCCGTTAGCAAGACAAAAGCCCCGGCCCCACCATTGCCCATGTGGACAAGTGGAAGCGCACTTTGAAAGTACGATTTCCTGTGGAGTAAGCGTATTTCCCTTATTCTTCAGCCAAAAGTAACATTTCGCTTATTGAAAGTGTATGCCATCGTTGTTTCAGCCAAAAATACATTTCCCCGAAGCGAAGGCGTATTTCATTATAATGTGCTTTCTGTTTTTCCAGCCAAGGGCCTGTTTGTAGACATATTTTTACAGATTGGTCACAGAACTTCGTTGGGCTATAACTTTTTGTTCGAGACTCCGACTGAGGTGAATCCAACGCCCACGTCTTTGTCTCGTCGAGCTTGTTCTATTACCATCATTTTCTCTATGGTTTGACGTACTAGAAATGACCAGTTTACCCTTGCCCCTAATCAGCCCCCTCCGAGAGAGAACCCTTTCCGACGATTCTTTCCGAGGCTTCGCCGCACATATCCCCAGAGAACTCTTCATCCCAAGGCAAGCCACAACACCCATTTGCATGATGGTTATGCAGTGGCCATGGTTTTCAACTTGAACATTTAATAATTGTCTATTTGTTTACCTGCGACTGTTATCGTTGTTTCGGTGCTACTTATAGTGCCATGGTCACCTTCGTGCTATGTTTTGATGCATCTGGTTATTTATTGCTCGTATTTCTTTCGTATGTCATGCATGGTAGTACTACATGTTGAGGTTGGTGATGCCCTCAGTACATGACTATCGTCTGTTCCGAGTGCCATTGCTATGACTATTCCTTTGCATCCCGTTGGTTAAATGCTTGCATGTAGTGTTGTCGTTATGTTCTTGAATGTTATTTGATGATGATGCTAGAAGTTATGCGATGAGTAGTGTTATGCTCGTCAGTATGCCATGCTCATCTAGATAAATGATTCACTGTTGTTATGCATAAGATGTATGTTGCATCCATGTTTATGTTGATATCATGCTCATGCATCATAGTTGCATCCTGTTACTTTCATATGAATCAGCTTATTGCATTCAAGTTTAACCAGACTTAATTGAACTTTAACAACTGTTGGTTGAGTCATGGTGCCACTGAATCGAGCTGACCAGTGCAGCCACACTTGCCTTATGGGGAGGGGTCCTAACTGGGTTTATTGTCATGCCTCTCGCTAGTGCCTCCAACAATGGAAGGTTATGCGCGGGCGCTACCTTGACCGGGTAGGACGGCATAAGCCTTGTGAGCCGGAGTTTGGTTATGTGCATATGTCTCCGTTTGGGACCGTTTGTTTTGCCATGACGGTGGCTGAAGATGCCTTTGGTAGGCATGGGGCCACCCATGACTTAGCCCTGAGAAGGAGTTGGTCGAAGTGGCCGGGGGAGTGTCATGGCAATAGATTGGTTTTGTCGGAATGCCATTGGTCCACCCGAATGGGAGCGAGAGGCCATGCACTACAAAAAAAGAGACATCCGTGACATTTTGTGCCGAACGAAATTCTTTTCTGTCATACTTATGACACTTCTATGACGATAATTGTGACAAAACGGTATCATCATAGATGTGGTGGGCTCCTACTTCTATGAAAAAAATCATGACAGAAAATGGGCTTTTTGTCCTGGGCGGGCCGGAGACGCAGTTGCATGACATTCTTTGGGCCGTCCATGATGGAAAAAACCGTGGTATAAGCGAGGGCGAGGAAATTTTTGGGGAGTTCCCGGTTACAGTGGGTGGTCGGGGGCCGAGCGATGCGCGTTTCTCTCGTACACGTACACGCATGTGTGCAAGGCATTGGCTCTAACTGAACCCGAGCGAGGCGTTGGGCTCTAACTGAACCCGAGCGATTGCACTGCAGGCTACGTGTTACTGAACCCGAGCGATCGATCGATGGCTGTTAACTGAACCCGATCGAGCGGTTCCTTCGCAACTGCTGCTAACTGAAGCCGATCGATGCTGCCTCTGGATGAATGGTGAGCGTTGCGAGGGGGGGTTGGATGAACACTCAGCGGTGGGGCTGGATGCAGGACCCCGGGGCGTTGCCTCTGGATGAACAGGATGACCCCGTGGAGGGCTGAATGAACAGTAGACGGTGAAGGGGTGCCCGTGGAGGGGTGGTTGAACAATAGCTGGTGGAGTAGCGCGCCGTGGAGGCTGGATGAACAGGAGCCCGTGGAGGCTGGAGGAGGTCGACGGTAGCCCATGGAGGCTGGAGGAGGTCGACGGTGCAGATGAACAGTATCCCGTGGAGTCCCGTTTTGCGGTATGCCACACCCCTCCCGATGAACACGACCCCCGTTTCGACTGTAGCGCTCCAACACAAGTCCATTTCGTCCGTTTTGCGGTACGCCACACAACTCCTGATCAACAGGACCCCCGTTTCGACAATAGGAGGTCAGCTTCCTCCGTTCTGCGGTACTCCAGACCCCTCTCGATGAGCAGGATCCCGTTTCGAATGTGGCCGGTCAAACACAAGGTTGTTTCCTCCGTTCTGCGGTACGCCAGGCCTCGTTTCCATTGCTTGTTCCATCCAAGCCCTCCCGATGAACACGACGACGCATTCCGTTCCGACCCAGCCGGTTGGCTCTCCATGAACACGATGACGACGTTGTTTCTCCGTTCCGACTCAGCCATGTACACGAGCCCTGGCCGTATGTATGCGCGAGTAGGCATTCGAGACCTCGCCCCTATGTACACATACGTGGCCGTATTTTCTTCCTTGCACACTGGACGTTGTACGTACGTGTACATGCTACATGCACGCCTCTACTATGACACGTACGCGCCTCTACTATGACACATGCACGCCTCTATTATGACACGTGTGCGGCTCTACATCTACCTGTATGTACATACACGTTCTCAACCATAATGACAACGCTTCGACCAGGTGGGTCCCGACTGTCAGGAAATTCCTTGCGTGCGAAGATGTAGCTGGTGGGTCCCTGCAGTGAGGGGGGTGAATTGTTTTTTTTCGGACGCACATCCTTGCGTGCGAAGATGTAGCTGGTGGGTCCCAGCAGTCAGGGGGGCGAATCATTTTTTTTTTTGCCCGGACGGACTTCCTTGCATGCGAAGGTGTAGCTGGTGGGTTCCGGCAGTTAGGGGGGAAATGTTTTTTCGTGAAATACAGTGGCCCATACGGTGGGTCCCTGCTGTCAGATGGAGGAATCATTATTTTTCGCGTAATAAGGAGGCACTTCCATGCTGAGGCCGTGGACCCAGCTCTCAGCCTCTCCACGTACAGTCCACGTCCAATGGAAGTTGTTCCTTGACCATGTTGACCATGCCGCACCGAGAGCACCAGGGTGGTGGATGACGGTGAGGCTAAGAAGGGGACGACACGGAGCCGGGGAAGACGCGGCAGTGGATGACCACGCATAGAGGAGTATGAGGGTTCACTCGTTCGGCTGTCGTGTGAGGCTGCCATCGCCACAGAATAACAGGGGGTGTGGGTGAGTAGAGGGATGGTCTGGCCAGCGGTGGGAGTAGTAGGGGCGGTGAGGCCTCCTCGACATCACAGCCGGCCACGGGCGGCAGGAGCATGCGGCACGACCCGCGCTGCTTTAGGCGGCTGGAGCAAGAAGACCAGAGGTTGAAGAAGCACTATGGCCGTTGGATGGACATTGTACGGTCAATGGATCTAGAATCGTTCATATATAGACTAAAGTTGACAAAGGCCTCCGTCCCAGTCAACTTAGTAAGCCCACAAGTCAGCCTCCCACCAAGGTGGATACCAGCTGGCAGGGGGTATTCATTTTCTTGTGCGTAATAAGGAGGCACTTCCGGTTGGTCTGAGCTGACAGCGGGGGAACGTTTTTTTCGTGAAATACGGTGGCCCGTCCTGTGGGTCCTAGCAGTCAGGGGGAAACATTTTTTTCGTGAAATACTGGTGGCCCGTCTGGTGGGTCCCTGCTATCAGGTGGAGGAATAATTATTTCTCGCATAATAAGGAGGCACTTCCTTGCGGCTGCCGTGGACCCAGCTGTCAGGCTCTCCATGTATAGTACTCTTCCGATGGAAGTCGGTCATTGACCACATTGACCACGCCGCGCCTAGAGCACTACGGTGGTGGACGACGGTGAGGACTAGGAAGGGGAGAGGAGTACGAGGGTTCACCGGTTCGACTGCGGTGTGAGGCTGCCGTCGCTGCAGAATAACAGGGGGTGTGGGTTAGTAGAGGGACGCTCTGGCCAGCGGTGGGAGTAGTAGGGGCGCTGAGGCCAGCGCGGCAGCACAGCCGGCCACGGGAGGCGGGACCACACGGTCCCGCCGGCGCTGCTTTGGCAGTTGGAGCAAGAAGATCAGAGCTTGAAGAAACACAATGGCCGTTGGATTGACATCCAATGGTTACCTCTGCTAGAATTGTTTGTTGACGTATATAATAACTAAAAAAATCTTGCATACTCGTCAACTAAACAGGCCCACAAGTCAGACTACTCCCTCTTTTTTTTAATAATTTATATATAGCTCATGGCAACTTCTTATGCAATGTATTGCAGTCCTTTTTTTTGGTTGGCCAGGGCCAATTTCGCATACTCTATGGGTTCCAAACTATTTTTAATACCGAAATATCGAGCCAAATTTGAAGTACTTTGAAGATATATTTAAATTAGGTTAATGCCCCGTGAAATAGGAATCTGAAAATGTGAAAAAATTCAGAAATTATAAAGTAATTGCCAATTTGTCATCTATTTTTATATTTACAACCCATTTCATATTGATTTCAAGATTTGCAGGCGTCTTGAAAGAGTTGCAGCCCATCAGGGCGTAGAAAAATAAGTAGGCCTGGATTGGGTATTCTTCAGAAAAAATAAACTGGGCTCATTTTCACAAATAAAAAATAGCTGGGCTGGTCACATGGTGAGCATAAAATATAAACTTGGGCTAGACGGGCCACAACCCAGTTGAAACCCTGCTCCATCTCAACAATAACAAAAAAAATACTGCTTGAGAAGCCACGTCCCAGGTGTCAGCTGATCTTGTGCTCCTCTCTTGTCTATTGATTATATACGCTCATAATGTCGTGGGTCCCAGATGTTAGAAAAACACTAGGAGGAAGCATTTTATTTTTTCATATGCTGACAAGGTGGGCCCCTACTGTCATCCTCTCCACGTACTTCTGCCGATTCCTATTGTTTGTTGACCATGTTGACAATGCGAGAGGGCGGCGCCATGGTGAGCGGACCAAAGCGCGCGGAGGACGTCGGCGTTAACAATTTAGGAGATGGTGGGGTGGCAATGCGTGCGCTGAGGCGCAGCCAGCCGTGGAAGGAGGAAGCAGGCGGCCCCGCCGGCGCTAGTTTGGTTTTGGCGACTGGAGGAAGACAGGACCGAAGAAACACGCCAGACTGTAAAAGCAGCAGGAGTACTTAACAACCTTAACTGAAACAGCAGGGGCACTTAACAACCTTAACTGAAACCAGCAGGGGCACTTAACAACCAAAGCTGAAAGCAGTATGAGTACTTATACAGGTTCAACCGTACAAAGCACGCCTCGAGCAGTGCTACTTTGCCTACAGTTAACCAAGGGTGAGGCCGCCAAGCCCCAAGACAAGGCCCAGGCGCCACCCCGCGCATCCACAACCTTCTGAAAGCGGCTTCATCTTGCAATGTGGTCAATAAACAGGATATTCGCTTTAGAGCCATGGAAAAGCATGAACATAATCTTCTGACCTATTCTCCAAGATGGACAGGCCTTCATTATTTGAGACCACCCATGAATAAGTATCTTTTCACCTCCAAGGGGAATTGAGTAGGTCGACATAAACATCATGTTGTGACCAAGCGCAAGTCTGACCCGACCATGGTCAGGCATCTGTATAGGAACAATAGAACTGGGCAATTTCTGTTTCAAGAAGATCACAGTTGTAAAACTGTGTATAAGCAATAGTTTATGAACAACATATATAACAGAAAACTGCTCGTACCCATAAGTTTCTCGACATAGTTGGACCTGTTCAACGAGTGCAGCAGTGGCACACATATCCCACGTGGCCTTCCACCATTGAAACGCCCCACAAGGACCTCAAGACGATCAATAAAGTGTAGGAACTGGTGGATATCGACCCAGTCAACTTCAGTGCCATCAGTAACAGTCGAGTTATTACAGAATAACAAATGAGCAGCGTGCTTAACTCTGAAAAAACCTACACGTGCCACCAGTTATAAGAAAATATTAGTTAGAAGTAGCATCTTCGTGAGAGATTCGTTGCTACTTCTAAAGTTAAATTGTGATTACTTAGACAGAATAGGTGGATTAAGAAGTAATCGTGGCAACAAGCAAGAACCAGATAAAAACTAACTTGGATGAACAATTGGAACGACGTCGGGGCGGAAGATCACAGTGAAGATGAGACCAGGTTCTGCTATTTCCATCAACATTCATGCACCAACTTTCAGTCTGTAACACTTGAGAAAGTTTATCCAAGTTCGGCCATAAAAAAAGCAGCGATCTTCTTGGTTCATGAACCCAACTCGAAACTTATATCCATGGCGTGTCTTCATTGTGACCATTAAACTAGTGTATTCAGTTATGGCAAGGCTGAGAATCTTGAGTATAGGTGTTCTGGCAGAGCAAATAATACACTGCAGGAAAAATAATATGAGAACACAATGTATTCCTTATCCAAATCTAGAAATACCTTCCTCCTTCACGTCAGTGTTGATCATCGTACTATTCGTACCTTTTATCGAAATATAGCAATCCAAATTTCCAAATTAGTCGACAACATGTTCAAAAAAAAACCACCCTCCCAGATAGAAAAGAGGATTCTAGGAACATACTGTGCGTGTTTCAAATACCTGTGTTAGGATGAGAAGGAACAATTGTGGCGTCTTGCCGAGGGCGTAGAAACCTGTAGGGTACTCGCACTTTGGGCACTACAAATGAAACACACTAGATTCAGTAGGAAAAAATGCATCAACGGCGGCGACTACCATCCTAGGATTACCTGCGACCAAGGGACTTGGATTTATCGGGGATGGATGAAGAATTCGTACCTGGTTCTCCATGAGAAAACCCTATGCAATCGCTGAGAGGGGTTTTTCTCTGAACAAGCAGACGAGGGAGAAGGGGATTCAGGCCCAGTGAAATATTGCCGCTTCATCCGTCCAGCTTACTGCTAAAGCTGGAAAGGGGAGGGGGTTTGTGATTTGACGGCTCATTGGGCATTACTGCGGCGCTACGACCGGGGTGTGTCTACCATGAACTTGTGCACTCTTATTTGTGCATATGGCACGTGGACCCTGTTGCCGGTTGCCCCACATATCAGGGAAAGGAAGTAGAAAGATAGGAGTAACTAGTTACACATAAATATATATTTTGACAAAGAGATACTCCCTCTGTTAAGAAATATACAAATCTTGTATATCACAGACAGGCTCAGCTTTGCCGAGAAAAATACTCCCTCTACAACACACAGGAATTATGGGGGTTCAGCTTTTTTTATGGGGGTTCAGCTGAGAATATAATACTCAGACAGGCTCACAGTTCTAGACTTTGGGCCGCAGGCCCACCCTGCATGTTCGGGGGGCCATGTGTTCTACCTCAATGCTTTTCATATTGCAAACAATCGGTACGGCGCTGGTTTTAGATGATGTCACAAGGCGAATACACAAAATTGAATAAAGCACAACAACTGTTGGAATGAAATCGAACGACAATTCCTAACCAGCAATCAAAGTTGCAATTCTATCAACGATATACGATGTGATAAATAATACTGTCATACTACTTATACACACAGGACACATGTTTCACAATGCCAGATTATTACATCAAAATCTCTCGGAGGATAGATTAGTTCGGCAGTTGGGTGCTGCTACTGAAGAATTTCAAAGTTGATTTGGACCAGCTCTCCTTGCCGAGAAAGTTCAATTTTGACATCATCCCCTACCGCAAGAGATGATTTAGATTTGAACCTTGACCATACTTTAGCATTAATCATCATGCGACCATCCTTTGTACTTACGGTATATTGAGCAGTTTCATTCACACCAAGGATGCGCATGGTAAGAGAAACTTGGCCGCGATCGCCCGCATTGTTAAACAACTCCCTCGTTGCTCTAGGAATTCTCTATTTGCAAACAAGAAGACATACCCAAACAGTTAGATAAACATAGTGAATCACGTGAAACAACATGGAAAGAAAAAAGAACGAAGCACTTGGGAGGCCAATGCTTACCAAGAAGGTGGACATGTCGGTTTTTGTAAGGGCTTTGATATATGAAGTGCGAACTGTAGCCTAGTCTGTTGCCGGTGCAACTGCACGGGCCGGAGCAGATGCAAGTGCAAGTGTTGGTGCAGGTGCCGAAGCGGCTGCTGCTGCCGGAGATGGTGCTCCTTGTAGAGCTGGTGCCGGTGTCGGACCAGGTCCCGGTGTCGATGAAGGAAATATGCCCTAGAGGCAATAATAAAGTTATTATTTATTTCCTCATATCATGATAAATGTTTATTATTCATGCTAGAATTGTATTAACCGGAAACATGATACATGTGTGAATACATAGACAAACTTAAATGTCACTAGTATGCCTCTACTTGACTAGCTCATTAATCAAAGATGGTTATGTTTCCTAACCATAGACATGTCTTGTCATTTGATTAATGGGATCACATCATTAGGAGAATGATGTGATTGACTTGAGCCATTCCGTTAGCATAGCACTTGATCGTTTAGTATGTTGCTATTGCTTTCTTCATGACTTATACAAGTTCCTACAAATATGAGATTATGCAACTCCCGTTTATCGGAGGAACACTTTGTGTGCTACCAAACATCACAACATAACTGGGTGATTATAAAGGAGCTCTATAGGTGTCTCCAAAGGTACATGTTGAGTTGGCGTATTTCAAGATGAGGTTTTGTCACTCCGATTGTCGGAGAGGTATCTCTGGCCCTCGCGGTAATGCACATCACTACAATCCTTGCAAGCAATCTAGCTAATGAGTTAGTTACAGAATGATGCATTATGTAATGAGTAAAGAGACTTGTCGGTAACGAGATTGAACTAGGTATTGGATACTGACGATCGAATCTCGGACAAGTAGCATACCGATGACAAAGGGAACAACGTATGTTGTTATGCGGTTTAACCGATAAAGATTTTCGTAGAATATGTAGGAGCCAATATGAGCATCCAGGTTCCGCTATTAGTTATTGACCGGAAACGAGTCTCTGTCAAGTCTACATAGTTCTCGAACTCGTAGGGTCCGCACGGTTAAGGTTTCATTGACAGTTTTATTATGATTTTATGAGTTTTGATGTACCGAAGGTTGTTCGGAGTCCCGGATGTGATCATGGACTTGACGAGGAGTCTCGAAATGGTCGATACATAAAGATCAATATATTGGACGACTATATTTGGACATCGAAAAGGTTTCGGGTGAGATTGAGCTCTGGGAGGTTATTGGAACCCCCTGGGAGGTATATGGGCCTTATTGGGCCTTAGTGGAAAGGAGGGAGAAGAAGCAAAGGAGGGGGCGCCCCCCAAGCCCAATCCGAATTGGGAGTGGGGCCTACCCCCCTTTCCTTCTTCCCTCCCCCCTCTTCCTTCCCTCTCCCTCTCCTAATAGGAAAGGGGGGAGTCCTACTCCCGGTTGGGGTTGGACTCCCCCCCTAGGGCGCGCCACCCCCCTTGGCTGGCCCCCTTCTCCACTCCTTTATATACCGGGGAGGGGGCACCCCATAGACACAACAATTGATCTCTTGATCTCTTAGCCGTGTGCGGTGCCCCCCTCCACCATAGTCCTCGATAATATTGTAGCGGTGCTTAGGCGAAGCCCTGTGACGGTAGAACGTCAAGATCATCACCACGCCATCGTGCTGACGGAACTCTTCCCTGACATTTTGCTGGATCGGAGTACGGGGATCATCATCGAGCTGAACGTGTGCTACAACTCGAAGGTGTCGTAGTTTCGGTGCTTGATCGGTCGGGCCGTGAAGACGTATGACTACATCAACCGCGTTGTTCTAATGCTTCCGCTTTTGGTCTACGAGGGTACGTGGACAACACTCTCCCCTCTTGTTGCTATGCATCACCATGATCTTGCGTGTTCGTAGGAATTTTTTGGAAATTACTACGTTCCCCAATAGTGGTATCAGAGCCTGATTTTATGCGTAGATGTTATATGCACGAGTAGAAGACAAGTGAGTTGTGGGCGATACAAGTCATGCTGCATACCAGCATGTCATACTTTGGTTCAGCGGTATTGTTGGATGAAGCGGCCCGGACCGACATTACGCGTACGCTTACACGAGACTGGTTTTACAGCCGTGCTTTGCACACATATGACTAGCGGGTGTCTGTTTCTCCACCTTTAGTTGAACTGAGTGTGACTATGCCCGGTCCTTGCAAAGGTTAAAATAGCACTAACTTGACGAACTATCATTGTGGTTTTGATGCGCAGGTAAGAACGGTTCTTGCTGAGGCTGTAGCAGCCACGTAAAATTTGCAACAACAAAGTAGAGGACGTCTAACTTGTTTTTGCAGGGCATGTTGTGATCTGATATGGTCAATACGTGATGCTATATTTTATTGTGTGAGATGATCATGTTTTGTAACCGAGTTATCGGCAACTGGCAGGAGCCATATGGTTGTTGCTTTATTGTATGAAATGCAAACGCCCTGTAATTGCTTTACTTTATCACTAAGCGGTAGAGATAGTCGTAGAAGCAATAGATGGTGTAACAACAACGATGCTACGATGGAGATCAAGGTGTCGCGCTGGTGACGATGGTGATCACGACGGTGCTTCGGATATGGAGATCATAAGGACAAGATGACGATGGCCATATCATATCACTTATATTAATTGCATGTGATGTTTATCCTTTATGCATCTTATCTTGCTTTGATTGACGGTAGCATTTTAAGATGATCTCTCACTAATTATCAAGAAGTGTTCTCCCTGAGTATGCACCGTTGCGAAAGTACTTCATGCTGACACACCACGTGATGATCGGGTGTGTTCTTCGTGCTCTATGTTCAAATACAATGCGTGCAAAACAGTTGCACACGCAGAATACTCAGGTTAAACTTGACGAGCCTAGCATATACAGATATGGCCTTGGAACACGGAGACCGAAAGGTCGAACGTGAATCATATAGTAGATATGATCAACATAGTGATGTTCACCATTGAAACTACTCCATCTCACATGATGATCGGACATGGTTTAGTTGATTTGGATCACGTGATCACTTAGATGACTAGAGTGATGTCTGTCTAAGTGGGAGTTCTTTAGTAATATGATTAATTGAACTTAAATTTATCATGAACTTAGTACATGATAGTATTTTGCTTGTCTATGTTTGTTGTAAATAGATGGTTCATGCTGTTGTTCCATTGAATTTTAATGCGTTCCTTGAGAAAGATAAGTTGAAAGATGATGGTAGAAATTACATGGACTGGGTCCGTAACTTGAGGATTATCCTCATTGCTGCACAGAAGAATTACGTCCTGGAAGCACTGCTGGGTGCTAGGCCTGCTGCAGATGCAACTGACGATGTTAAGAATGTTTGGCAGAGCAAAGCTGATGACTACTCGATAGTTTAGTGTGCCATGCTTTATGGCTTGGAACCGGGTCTTCAACGACGTTTTGAACATCATGGAACATATGAGATGTTCTAGGAGTTGAAAGTTAATTTCAAGCAAATGCCCGGATTGAGAGATATGAAGTCTCCAATAAGTTCTATAGCTGTAAGATGGAGGAGAATAGTTATGTCAGTGAACATATACTCAAAATGTCTGGGTATAATAATCACTTGATTCAACTGGGAGTTAATCTTCCTGATGATAGTGTCATTGACAGAATTCTTCAATCACTGCCACCAAGCTACAAGAGCTTCGTGATGAACTATAATATGCAAGGGATGGACAAGACTATTCCCGAGCTCTTCGCAATGCTAAAGGTTGCGGAGGTAGAAATCAAGAAGGAGCATCAAGTGTTGATGGTCAATAAGACCACCAGTTTCAAGAAAAAGGGTAAAGGGAAGAAGAAGGGGAACTTCAAGAAGAACAACAAGCAAGTTGCTGCTCAAGAGAAGAAACCCAAATCTGGACCTAAGCCTGAGACTGAGTGCTTCTACTGCAAGAAGACTGGACACTGGAAGCGGAACTGCCCCAAGTATTTGGCGGATAAGAAGGATGGCAAGGTGAACAAAGGTATATGTGATATACATGTTATTGATGTGTACCTTACTAATGCTCGCAGTAGCACCTGGGTATTTGATACTGGTTCTGTTGCTAATATTTGCAACTCGAAACAGGGACTACTGATTAAGCGAAGATTGGCTAAGGACGAGGTGACGATGCGCGTGGGAAATGGTTCCAAAGTTGATGTGATCGCGGTAGGCACGCTACCTCTACATCTACCTTCAGGATTAGTTTTAAGACCTGAATAATTGTTATTTGGTGCCAGCGTTAAGCATGAACATTATATCTGGATCTTGTTTGATGCGAGATGGTTATTCATTTAAATCTGAGAATAATGGTTGTTTTATTTATATGAGTAATATCTTTTATGGTTATGCACCCTTGAAGAGTGTTCTATTTTTATTAAATATCAATAGTAGTAATACACATATTCATAATGTTGAAGCCAAAAGTTGCAGAGTTGATAATGATAGTGCTACTTATTTGTGGCACTGCCGTTTGGGTCATATTGGTGTAAAGCTCATGAAGAAACTCCATACTGATGGACTTCTGGAATCACTTGATTATGAATCACTTGGTACTTGCAACCCGTGCCTCATGGGCAAGATGGCTAAAACACCATTCTCCGGAACTATGGAGCGAGCAACTGATTTGTTGGAAATCATACATACTGATGTATGTGGTCCAATGAATATTGAGGCTTGCGGCGGGTATCGTTATTTTCTCACCTTCACAGATGATTTGAGCAGATATGGGTATATCTACTTAATGAAACACAAGTCTGAAACATTTCAAAAGTTCAAAGAATTTCAGAGTGAAGTGGAAAATCATCGTAACAAGAAAATAAAGTTTCTACGATCTGATCATGGAGGAGAATATTTGAGTTACGAGTTTGGTTTACATTTGAACCAATCCGGAATAGTTTCGCAACTCACGCCACCCGGAACACCACAAAGAAATGGTGTGTCCGAATGTCGTAATCGTACTTTAATAGATATGGTGCGATCTATGATGTCTCTTACTGATTTACCGTTATTATTTTGGGGTTAAGCTTTAGAGACGGCCGCATTCACGTTAAATAGGGCACCATCAAAATCCATTGAGACGACACCTTATGAACTGTGGTTTGGCAAGAAACCAAAGTTGTCATTTCTTAAAGTTTGGGGTTGTGATGCTTATTTGAAGAAACTTCAACCAGATAAGCTCGAACCCAAATCTGAGAAATGTGACTTCATAGGATACCCAAAAGATACTATTGGGTACACCTTCTATCACAGATCTGAGGGCAAGATTTTTGTTGCTAAATTCGGATCCTTTCTAGAGAAGGAGTTTCTCTCGAAAGAAGTGATTGGGAGGAAAGTAGAACTTGATGAGGTAACTGTACCTGCTCCCTTATTGGAAACTAGTTCATCACAAGAACCGGTTCGTGTGACAACTACACTAATCAGTGAGGAAGCTAATGATATTGATCATGAAACTTCAGATCAAATTACTACCGAACCTCGTAGGTCAACCAGAGTAAGATCCGCACGAGAGTGGTACGGTAATCCTATTCTGGAAGTCGTGTTACTTGACCATGTCGAACCTACGAACTATGAGGAAGCGATGATGAGCCCATATTCCGCAAAATGGCTTGAGGCCATGAAATCTGAGATGGGATCCATGTATGAGAACAAAGTATGGACTTTGGTTGACTTGCCCGATGATCGGCAAGCCATCAAGAATAAATGGATCTTCAAGAAGAAGACTGACGCTGATGGTAATGTAACTACCTACAAAGCTCGACTTGTTGCGAAAGGTTTTCGACAAGTTCAAGGGGTTGACTACGATGAGACTTTCTCACCCGTAGTGATGCTTAAGTTTGTCCGAATCATGTTAGCAATTGCTGCATTTTATGATTATGAAATATGGCAAATGGATGTCAAAACTGCATTCCTGAATGGATTTCTGGAAGAAGAGTTGTATATGATGCAAGCAGAAGGTTTTGTCGATTCAAGAGATGCTAACAAAGTGTGGAAGCTCCAGCGATCCATTTATGGACTGGTTCAAGCCTCTCGGAGTTGGAATAAACGCTTTGATAGTGTGATCAAAGCATATGGTTTTATACAGACTTTTGGAGAAGCCTGTATTTACAAGAAAGTGAGTGGGAGCTCTGTAGCATTTCTGATATTATATGTAGATATGTAGATGACATATTGTTAATTGGAAATGATATAGAATTTCTGGATAACATAAAGGGATACTTGAATAAAAAAATCGATGAAAGACCTCGGTGAAGCAGCTTACATATTGGGCATCAAGATCTATAGAGATAGATCAAGACGCTTAATTGGACTTTCACAAAGCACATACCTTGATAATGTTTTGGAAAAGTTCAAAATGGATCAGGCAAAGAAAGGGTTCTTGCCTGTATTACAAGGTGTGAAGTTGAGTCAGACTCAATGCCCTACCACAGCAGAAGATAGAGAGAAAATGAAAGATGTTCCCTATGCTTCAGCCATAGGCTCTATCATGTATGCAATGTTGTGTACCATACCTGATGTATGCTTAGCAATAAGTTTAGCAGGGAGGTACCAAAGTAATACAGGAGTGGATCACTGGACAGCGGTAAAGAATATCCTGAAATACCTAAAAAGGACTAAGGATGTGTTTCTCATTTATAGAGGTGACAAAGAGCTAGTCGTAAATGGTTACGTCGATGCAAGCTTTGACACTAATCCAGACGATTCTAAATCGCAAACTGGATACGTGTTTATATTGAATGGTGGAGCTGTCAGTTGGTGCAGTTCTAAACAAAGCGTCGTGGCGGGATCTACATGCGAAGCAGAGTACATAGCTGCTTCGAAAGCAGCAAATGAAGGAGTTTGGATGAAGGAGTTCATTTCAGATCTAGGACCAATGAAGATCTTCTGTGACAATACTGGTGCAGTTGCCTTGGCAAAGGAATCCAGATTTCACAAGAGGACCAAGCACATCAAGAGATGCTTCAATTCCATCCGGGACCAAGTCCAGGTGGGAGAAATAGAGATTTGCAAGATACATACGGATCTGAATGTTGCAGACCCGTTGACTAAGCCTCTTCCATGAGAAAAACATGATCAACACCAAGACTCCATGGGTCTTAGAACCATTACTGTGTAATCTAGATTATTGACTCTAGTGCAAGTGGGAGACTGAAGGAAATATGCCCTAGAGGCAATAATAAAGTTATTATTTATTTCCTCATATCATGATAAATGTTTATTATTCATGCTAGAATTGTATTAACCGGAAACATGATACATGTGTGAATACATAGACAAACTTAAATGTCACTAATATGACTCTACTTGACTAGCTCATTAATCAAAGATGGTTATGTTTCCTAACCATAGACATGTGTTGTCATTTGATTAACGGGATCACATCATTAGGAGAATGATGTGATTGACTTGACCCACTCCGTTAGCTTAGCACTTGATCGTTTAGTCTGATGCTATTGCTTTCTTCATGACTTATACAAGTTCCTACAACTATGAGATTATGCAACTCCTGTTTACTGGAGGAATACTGACGATCGAATCACGGGAAAGTAACATACCGATGACAAAGGGAACAACGTATGTTGTTATGCGGTTTAACCGATAAAGATCTTCGTAGAATATGTAGGTGCCAATATGAGCATCCAGGTTCCGCTATTTATTATTGACCGGAAACGATTCTCAGTCATGTCTACATAGTTCTCGAACCCGTAGAGTCCGCGCACTTAAGGTTTTGTTGACAGTTTTATTATAAGTTTATGAGTTTTGATGTACCAAAGGTTTTTTGGAGTCTCTAATGTGATCACGGACTTGACGAGGAGTCTCGAAATGGTCGAGACATAAAGATCGATATATTGGACGACTATATTTGGACACCAGAAAGGTTCCGGGTGAGATTGGGACAATACCGGAGCTCCGGGAGGTTATCGGAACCCCCCGGGAGGTATATGGGCCTTATTGGGCCTTAGTGGAAAGGAGGGAGAAGAAGCATAGGAGCCCCCCACCAAGCCCAATCCGAATTGGGAGGGGGGCCGGGCCCCCCTTTCCTTCTTCCCTCCCCCCTCTTCCTTCCCTCTCCCTCTCCGAATAGGAAAGGGGGAGTCCTACTCCTGGTTGGGGTTGGACTCCCCCCTAGGGTGCGCCACCCCCCTTGGTCACCCCCTCCTCCACTCCTTATATATGGGGGAGGGGGGCACCCCATAGACACAATAATTGATCACTTGATATCTTAGCCGTGTGCGGTGCCGCCCTCCACCATAGTCCTTGATAATATTGTAGCGGTGCTTAGGCGAAGCCCTGCGATGGTAGAACATCAAGATCGTCACCACGCCGTCGTGCTGACGGAACTCTTCCCCGACATTCTGCTGGATCGGAGTACGGGGATCGTTATCGAGCTGAACGTGTGTTAGAACTCGTAGGTGCCGTAGTTTCGGTGCTTGATCGCTCGGGTCGTGAAGACGTACGACTACATCAACCACGTTGTTCTAACGCTTCCGCTTTCGGTCTACGAGGGTACATGGACAACACTCTCCCCTCTCGTTGCTATGCATCACCATGATCTTGCATGTCCGTAGGATTTTTGTTTTGAAATTACTACATTCCCCAACAGTCGATGCCCGATCCTCCGGTAGATCAGACTGATCCATTGACGCGGTCGGTGCCAAATCCTTAGCTGGATATGACTGAGCTGCTGCCGCTGTCAGTGCTAGAGCAACTGTCGGTGGTCGATCCGTTGCTGAAGGTGGTACCGATGTGTGAGACAGCGGCGATCATTTCTGGTCTGCTATGATCAACTTTGTAACTTGACTAGGATCCGTGACCGTGATCCAGTTTTTTTCTTCATTTCTATTAAACGCGAGAACGACTAATTGTGGCGTTTTTGTTAAAGAAAACTCCAGTTCATCATAGGGATTCAACTTCTACTCAGACAACATACTGATCCAATTTTTTCCAGTAATATAAGTGATGGACAATGCCTTCCTTACTGATACGACATAAGAAGTGAAACCTGCAAAAAATAGCCATCGAAGAGCAAACCAAATGGTTTATTCTGTGATGAATGTCACATGGAAAAACCTACATCGTAAAATTGGAGGAAAAGAAAGAAAACACTATGTTGATGTGACACGAGTGAATCCTTACCAGGAAATCACTATGTTGAAGTACTAAACAGAAGATTGACCGTACAACTACGGGTGGCATGCAGGGGCCCCGCCTACTCCCACAAGCAGGATAGTCCAAAGGTCGTGACAAATCGTATGGACCGAACATCCATGGGACTGGAAATCCTGGTGGGTGCGATAAGCCCTGCAATGCATACAGATATTGGAGTGTAACCATAACCGATAAACCGTCCTCACAAAAAATATGATCTGGATACTACAAAATATACTGACTGAATTGAGTGGACAGACATTAACATAGACCGTTCTCAGGACTGACCACACACCAAAAGCGGCAGTACTACTAAACAATACAGGGTTCACAAACACAAATCAAGTGAACAATAGTACTTACTACACACAAGCAAAGTTGCACTAACTAAACTCTGCAGACTATTTCTTGCCACCGACCTACGGGACGAACCCCACATAACTGACTAGGCCGTGGACTTTTTGAGAGATGTCTACATGCACCATCACCATCTTGTCAACCTTGGAGAACCTAACAGAGTGGTCTTTCCACTCATAAACATTATGATGAAGACAGGTCGCATCAGATTTGTTGGGAAGTTTACAAGAACCACACCCTTCGTAATCGAAGGGATAACCAGGAAATTGTTGTGGTCAAGTACAGCCTCGAGAACATGCCTGACAACAATGCTACAGGAAAACACTAGTTCAAGACACGTGGCGACAAGGACATTGCAGCTGGATAGTTCAGCAGTAGAACTCATCATCAGGTCTTCCAGTTCACACGACATGACTTTGAGAACTTCATCTCCACTGCGGACCTGGTTCTAATTCAAGCAGAAACCATATTTTATTACTACCTTCGTTTAGAAATATAAGATGATTTTCGACATTATACTCCATATGTGACTACATATACGCACAGAAATGAGTGAACAAAGACACTAGAACATTTCTTCAAAGGCATGAGAGAAGAGGGATTATTTGCAATATCCATAACACAAGTTACTGAGGCAAATATACCCTCTTCAAAGGTAGCATTGATGTTCATAAAATACTCCTTCCGTCCCAAAATTCTTTTCCTAAATTTGTCTAGATACGGATGTATCAAGTCACATTTTAGTATTAGATACATCTGTATCTAGACAAATCTAAGACAAGAAATTTGGGACAGAGGGAGTAGTTGAAAGTAATATATAAGAAATCAGTATCAACCTCTCGCATGTTTTGGTCAAAAGAGGGATTTCGAACCGTCATTTGGCACACTAAAATCACATGCAAGATCACCCAGAAAGTTGTACTACCAGTACTAGTACTGCGTGTTAGATGAAAAACACGATCAAGATCGAGAAAAAGATCGTCAACAAGAGACATTACCTGGACTTGCTTAATGAGGGATCCTGTCAGGACCCCGACTCGATGTCACATCGATCTAGCCGGTAACACCTCATATCACTTTGCGGCCTCACGCACGGTATCCCCACGGGTGTCGCCTTACCTTTGCCCGGGACCGTTTGCGCCTTTTGGCTCACGTATATGATAGTGTCGCTAGCATCCATATGATAAAGACCCCGGGCTGACATGACTAGTCGTAAACCCAAAGTGGCACAGACTTACAGGGACAGGCATCCATGACCCAGCTTCGAACGTGTCGGTCATCAGCAAGTGGGTCCGGGCTGTAGCACTGGGCTAGCAGGACTCCGGTAAACCGGGCTGTAGCGGGCTAACAGGACTCCGGTACTCAAAGCGTGACATTTCCCCGAAGGGACAGACACAGGAACGAAGAAGGACACATGCCGGCCAGCCTAAGTGTTCCGGAGCAGTAGCAAGCTACCATGGCTCAGTGGAAAACACTAGGAGACATTTCCCGGTAAGAGAGGCTACTAAAGATAAACAACTAGATGGTCAGATCCCACACATACCAAGCATTTCAACAACATACACACAATATGCTCGATATGTGCAAATACAACATGGCATCACAACATGACTCTACGACACAAATAATTTATTCATTAGGCTCCGAGGAGCGAGATATTACAAACATGGGTCTCACGACCCAACAATCAGAGCATACAAGTCAAAGCACAAGCGGAAGCTATCATGTCTGAGTACAGACATCTATAAATGAAAAAGGCTGAGAAGCCTGACTATATATCAGATCCTGCCGAGGGCACAAGATCGTAGCTGAGGTAACAAGCTAAACGTCGAAGTCCACGCGAAACTACTAGTGAGACCGAAGTCTCTCTGCAAAACATAAAATAGGCAAACGTGAGTACAAATGTACCCAGCAAGACTTACATCAGATCTATCTACATATGCATCATTATCAACAAGGGGGTGGAGGGGTTCGACTGCAGCAAGCCAGCTTTGACTCGGTGGCTATCCTAAACTACGACTGCAAGCGACTCTTTTGAGGTGGCGCACACGAGTCCACATATTCACCATATCAATACACCACTATGGATCCGCTCCCATCTCCCTACGAGAACGCCATCCATAGCACTCACGCTTATCTTGCGCATTTTAAAGTATCCACTTTCACTTGTCTATGAACTGATATAAGTAACCCAGAAGTCCTTTTCCACGGACACGGCTATTCGAATAGATGATTTTAACCCTGCAGGGGTGTACTTCTTCATACATGTTTCCACCACTTAGCGTCTGCACACGACATGTGCTCGGCAGACTTCAAGCGAAAGCCGACGTGGGTGTAGACCACGACCTACCTAAACACTCAAGTCTCTAGTCCAGGTTTATCGCCTATTCGGGTTCCATCCATGAGGAGATACGGCCGGAGTTTTGCTCACAGCCCCAAACGATGTGAACAGGGTTCCCGAGATACCAAACGGGCATCCGGTACACCGTGCCACGTACCTACCGCATCACAGCCCACCCCTACGGTCAGCGCTGTCCACGGCCTCCAGTAAGCTACAAACACCAGAAACTACTTGCAACTCCTGGATAGAGGACTAGGGTGAATAAGAAGTCGAGCGGGGTCATATTTCAGGGCCCAATGTATGGTAGTAACTGAATCATGGATCACAAACACAGAACTCAGTTCCTGAGGACGGCTGCAATGAGACAACCCACCATGTACTCCTACATGGCCTCTCACCGCTACCTTTACCAAATCGTGTTCACACACTTAGCTCACACACAGTAGGACATGTTCACACGCCTCTGATTCATCCCCGATGAATCAGACCTGACTCAACTCTAAGCAGTAGCAGGCATGACAAGCAAGCATGAATGAGTAGGCACAACAGGGCTCAAAAAACTCCTACTCATGCTAGTGGGTTTCATCTAATTACTGTGGAATGACAGGTCATGCAGAGGATAAAGGGGTTCAGCTACCGCAGCAAGTAACAGATGAATCGATGTTGTCCTAATGCAGTAAAAGAGAGCAGGAGCGAGAGAGTGGGATATTATCGGAATGAACAAGGGGATTTTGCTTGCTGGCACTTCTGAAGATAACATTGAGTCTTCATCAGTGTCAACGATCACATCATCGGTATCGCGTCTATTGAGAGGGGACAAATACCGGCAACACAGAAAAACACAATCAATGCAATGCACAAAATGATGCATGCTATGACATGGCAATATGAATGTGTTTTGAGCTAATGCAACTAGCAACAAGTTAAATGGGGTTGGTTTGAATACAAGATTCAAATTCAAACTCCATATGTGATTATTTAAATGCCCTTTATTGGTTTTGTCCAAAACAGAGGACAACCATTGTTCAAACATGCATGAAAATGGTACAGATGGATTCCTTGAATTTTTCTGATAATTTTTCATATATAATTTATTTAATTTGGAGTTACGGTTAATTTTCTATGAATTTTTGAAGTTTTAGCTATTTTCTGGAATTTCCTGGATTATAATAAATCCAGAAAATCAATTACTGCGTCAGCCTGACGTCAGTGTGACGTCAGTGGTCAACGGGACATGGTCCGGGTCAAACCTGACAGTGGGTCCCGCATGTCAGTGTGATTAGCTTAACTAAAATTAATTAAAACTAATCCTAATAGTTAACAGGGCTGGGCCCCACCTGTCATTGACTCAGGAGAGTCAACCGGGGCCCACCCGTGGTCAAAGTCAAAGTCGGCTGCCGGCGTTTAGCCGCCGGCGAGCCCGACGCGGCGGCGAGAGTGGTTTTGGCCACTCCGGCGACCAAATGGGCCGCGGAGGGCATCTAGGAGGAGCTGGGGACGAGCCGAAGCTCTTGGTGGAGTCAGTTGCGCTCGGGGCGGCCGGAATCGGTGCCGGCGGCGACCTAGGCGGCCGCCGGAGCTCGGGCGAGCTCGGGCTCGACGCTGCGGTGCACTAGAGGGGAAACGGAAGGGCGCTGCAGGCTCCTGGGAGGGCGGCGAACTTGGTAGCATGCTCGGGCGCCAGCTGGGGTGGCCCTGGCCACAGCGGCGCCATGGCCGGCGGCGGGGAGTTTCCGGTGAGGTGGAAACGGCGGCTACGGAGACCGAACAAACACGGGGCTAGGGGGGGAGGAAGAGGAGTTCACCGTGGAGAGGGAGAGGTGGTCAGCGGGCTCGGGGGCGTCCTGTCGGCGGCGAATTCGGCGACAGCGATCGGCGGGTCCGAGGAGGGGAAGAACGTCGGGGCGGCACTTCGGGGCTTCTCCGGTCGCGTGTGATGGCGGGGAGGGCGAGGGCGGCACGGCGGAGCTCGTGGACTGCTCGAGGGGACGAGGGGGAGGCGATGGCCGGGGTGGTGTTCGTCGGCGGCGGCGATAGTGCTCGGGTTCGGGAGAGAGACGAGCTCGGGGAGAGAGTGAGATCCAGGGAGAGGAGGGGAAAGCGAGAGGGAGTGTGGGGCGGCGTCGTGGGGTCGCTAGGAGGGCCGCGAAGCAGGAGGTGGCGTCGGGGCTCTCGGGCGCGCGCCACGCCTCGCCTCTGCCTACTGGCAGAGGAAGACGACGAGCGGCGAGGGGGTTTGCGGTGGTGGGCTGGGCCACCAGCTGGGCCAGCGATGGGGGGGGCAAAGCTGGGCCGGTTCGTGGCGCTAGGTAAGCTGGGCTTCTCTCTCTCTCTCTCTCTTTTTATTTACTGTTTTCTATTTTTGTTCTGTTTTATTTAATTGGCACTGAATTTTAATTCAAACAGAATTTGAAAACGGTGCCTAAACTTCCCTGGATATTTTTAAGTCACCTAATGGACTTCTCCACACATAATAAAAATATCTCAGGTCATTTGAAAATATATTCATTATATATTATGAATATAACTCCAAATTCAAATAAAATATTGATTTAAAATCAGAGCCCAATAATTCCTTAGAAATGTCCCAAAATTTTGGTTTGATTTATAACTCTTGCCAAAATTGTCAGAGCTATTTCTAGGGCATTTTGGATTTACTGATTGCAATTTTAGGGTTTCTTGCCCCTCTTTTATTTAAGTTTTGAGGCTTCTGAATTCCTCAGTTCAAATTTTCAGAATTTAAACATGATGCACACCTGAACCTAACCTAGAGCAATGCCTGAAGCTAGGGATGTGACAACTCACCCCCACTAAACAAGAATCTCGTCTCGAGATTCAAGCGTAGGGTAGGATGAAGGGAAAAACGCAAACTAGCACAATCTTCACGATCCAGGTTGCACTTCAATTGAATGTTGATTCGTTCACCATCGTTGTCTCGAAGTCTTGCTCTGAGAAATCCTGCCAACATGACATGGAGAGAAGAAGGAGACTCTAGAAGGGTCGATCTTCTCGAAGATCGAACAACTCAAGATTAACTCACGGAATGAGACATAGCAACCTCTCTCGAGCTGAGAGACGAAGCACACATCCATAGGAATGGGGTGAAGCAGATGACAAAGGTTCACTAGGTAGACAACAACTCCAGACTTAAGAATGTGGTGATCGGTTGTCAATGTAGCGAGGAGTTGAATTGCCATGATACCATAACGAAACATCCTGGAGAAGGGTGATTCGTAGATTATTATCTTAAGTGGCAAAAAGAATTAACTTTGATATAGAGATCATTGAGACTCTCTATATCAGCCTAAGGCAAATCACAGCAATCGATTGGCGGGGTCGGTAGAATGGCATACTTGGACTTGGATGATGTGGATTACCTTGTTGAAGACAACGTAATGGATGAACTTGCTTAACACCGGAAATGGAAGAGACCCATGGTAGAATGGCACATTGACGGTGCAAGCTGGGAACAAAATGCAAATGCTGGGAATGATTCTGGTAACTGGGGAAGAACCCAACAATAGAGAGTGAATTCACTGTTTGAGTAGGTCATAGCATGTCGAGGAAACGAAGAGGATCCCCAGTTAGTGCCGAAGATAACACCTAGCGCTTGAGCGTTCTCTCAAGAACTTGAGCATTCCCATATTCATCAAGGTTTTACCAACATCCGTGTCAAGGATCCTGGCAACACCACATACCACCATGATGAACAACGATGGACGATGCAGATGCATAGGAAGATAACATCAACTCAGATTTCGCCCTAGCGAGGCCAAGGAAACAAAATCTGGATGATCGACCGAGAGACATTTAGCACTCCGCTCCCAATGTTCTCCTTGACGTGCTAGTGTAACCCATTCATAGATATGGTTTGATAACTAGAACATCAAGTAAAGGTCGGACTTCGGGAGCAACAGAATCCATAAGGAACAGTTACGGAGGTAAATCCTACGAAATCCTTATGGGGAGGTGGCCAACTTCTTCAATCAAGATACTACAATAATAGGTCTTTCGGCGGGGTGTGTTGGCCACGACATTCACTTTACCGGTTATCGCGAGACCAATATTATAGTTCTTGGGAAATGCTCCAACCATCATATCTGCCTGAGATTCAGAACTGGTTGGTGTCAGAATATTCCAGACTTATTGAGTCTAGGAAGAAAATGAAAGTTTGCAACACAAATCGGCGAGATGACGTTACGAGATTCTTGGGAAATGAACTACGATAGCAAGCTCCAAAACATGAGCTGGTTCTGCTACGTACGTGTGAACATGTTGTCTCAGACAAACATGATCACATGGTAGTCTTACAATAAAACACTACCGAGTTCTGGTTGGGAACCATCGCCGTGGATAACGAAGTCCTTGCATAAGTCATATGATTAGCTCTTATAAAGGAACTTCTTCTCCTTGAACAAATCAATCAGTGGCTTGGTGTGCTCGGGACACATATGGAATGAAGATGATCAGTCTAACAGACCACAGAATTCTTCGCACGTGCATGACCGACTTGGGATGATTCCAAAGGAGCAAAAACAAATTTCTCGAATTCACGGCGGCAGCTTACATCAAAATGCACGTGAATCAAAGGAAGTCATTCCTTTCATCAAACAAGTACTTCATGAGCTAGCATGAAGAAAATGCTTTCAAAAGTTTCCAACACTAACTTAATGTTCAACAACATCATGGAGGAGATAAGGATGTTGTCAATGGACTCAACAACAACTCATCGGAATTTCCATATCACTGGACTTCCACCATCGTGTGAACACGGTGATAGCATTGGTCAGACCCAAAAGATATAATGGTGTATGCTCGAGGGATCAACCACGAGGAAGACAACATTACGAGCATCGTTGGTTCTGACTTGATTTGACGATAGCCCACACTCAAATCAAAGGATTGATAAGACAAAAGGTCCAGCAACTGATCACAGGGACCAATCGATGAAGATATCATCTTTCTTCAACACATACTACACAAGAATATCCCTTTGGAACGAACTAAGTCAGGCAAGCTTTTATCTTCCAACCCTCCAAGTTATCGTTTAGCTTAACCAACTAGCTCAGGGATATCTAACACTGATTCTTGGAGAGAAGGTGGTTCACAAGAAACCAACTTGATCACGAGCTCAACATAACAGTCAGGTGACGACCCGGTGATACTTCCGAGAAGATATTCAGAAAATCACGAACCACCGGTATGTTACTAAGCTCGAGAACAATCTTGCTTTTCAGGGCAAGACGATATGATCAATAGAGCAAGGATTTGAAATAATCCTAACTCATCGGTCGAGGAGTGAACCAGGAGAATGGACTAGGTAGCACGATCAATCTTAGAATGATGATTCAATAACCAACACACTAAGAATGAAATTATTGTCCTTAACTACCCAACAACGAAGTTGCTAGGCGTATTGATTTCACACATCACAATTCATTTGTCGGTATTCCGGTTGCATCAACACGAAGACCGAGGAACGACTAATGATGGCAAGAAGTATCACTGTACCAAGAGTTCATAGGATGGTGTGCAATTCCTATAACAATTCCGATATAAAGATGGTAATACTCCAAGGTAGAACAAAACAAAAGCTGGATTAGCAATTTGATCTGCGGAGCACAACTTCTTTGACCCAATCCTGGATAAGGAAGAGGTACTGGAGTTTGTTTCTCCTAGTCATTCTGAATGGAATGGCTTGACAGACCACAAGAGTAATAGGCATCGATGAACGAATGCACACATAATCTGGACTATCAATTGATAGACGAAGGTCAGTAGACAACTAAAGCGGGACAACTCAAAGGAACATATAACTTTCTGAGTTGTGGATGCATAGATTAGTATGTCGAATCAGGTTCAACAGGTTTCTTCCGGATAACCCATGCAGAAGGGTAGAACTGGCAGAGTCACAATTATGAATGGAGAACCCATAGAGAGCACTCCTGTTGTGATCTTTTGATCCAACAAACTTTTGCCGTAAGTGGTTCATGGTATTTGGAAGAAGGATATACCACGGACTTCGAGGACTATCGCAAAGGTTACTAATATCCCAAAGGCACTAGCAATTACTATCAACATGAAGTAGGTAGGGTGAATCTCGGGTTCAGAACCCAGGAGTAGAATACCTACCACTAAGTAGCATCACGGAATGCTTTCGAGGATAAAGGCCAGAATCATCACACTGGGACACCAATCATGGCTAAATTACTAGGTGATCCCCTAAGACACCTAGGGTCATAATAATATCTCCAACATATATGTCAAGGTAACGAAGTACCTCAACTCACTGATTAGTGTGGTTAATCTGGCCCATGGGAACATTGGAACGGGAAGAAAGGATTTGCAATTGCATCAGACTACTTAGAAACCTGGGATGACTCGGACAGCATAACGGCTGTAAATGCTCAGAAAAGATTTGAGAATTCACAAAAATGGTGGCATAACCACTCAGAAGCACAGTATCAAGGTTTTGAGATCAACAATTAACATACAGAAGTAATAGGAGCTGGACTCAAGCTTAAATCGAACAATCTTATAAGTCCACTGATTAGTAACACGTGATCCTGATAGAAAGATGAGAAGACCTAGTTCCTTAACCCCGTAGGAAAGAAGATGATGACTCAGATCAGAAAGCCATGAGGTATAAGGAGTAAAAAGAGCCTTACGTTCCATCCCACAATCAATTCCCTTATATAACTAAAGAATTTCTAGACTCAACTTCGACTAGTTTGGCTCGGTAATCCTACAGGCAGTCAAGCTCTGATACCAACGCTGTCAGGACCCCGACTCGATGTCACATCGATCTAGCCGGTAACACCTCATATCACTTTGCGGCCTCACGCACGGTATCCCCATGGGTGTCGCCTTACCTTTGCCCGGGACCATTTGCGCCTTTTGGCTCACGTATATGATAGTGTCGCTAGCATCCATATGATAAAGAGCCCGGGCTGACATGACTAGTCGTAAACCCAAAGTGGCACAGACTTACAGGGACAGGCATCCATGACCCAGCTTCGAACGTGTCGGTCATCAGCAAGTGGGTCCGGGCTGTAGCACTGGGCTAGCAGGACTCCGGTAAACCGGGCTGTAGCGGGCTAACAGGACTCCGGTACTCAAAGCGTGACATTTCCCCGAAGGGACAGACACAGGAACGAAGAAGGACACATGCCGGCCAGCCTAAGTGTTCCGGAGCAGTAGCAAGCTACCATGGCTCAGTGGAAAACACTAGGAGACATTTCCCGGTAAGAGAGGCTACTAAAGATAAACAACTAGATGGTCAGATCCCACACATACCAAGCATTTCAACAACATACACACAATATGCTCGATATGTGCAAATACAACATGGCATCACAACATGACTCTACGACACAAATAATTTATTCATTAGGCTCCGAGGAGCGAGATATTACAAACATGGGTCTCACGACCCAACAATCAGAGCATACAAGTCAAAGCACAAGCGGAAGCTATCATGTCTGAGTACAGACATCTATAAATGAAAAAGGCTGAGAAGCCTGACTATATATCAGATCCTGCCGAGGGCACAAGATCGTAGCTGAGGTAACAAGCTAAACGTCGAAGTCCACGCGAAACTACTAGTGAGACCGAAGTCTCTCTGCAAAACATAAAATAGGCAAACGTGAGTACAAATGTACCCAGCAAGACTTACATCAAATCTATCTACATATGCATCATTATCAACAAGGGGGTGGAGGGGTTTGACTGCAGCAAGCCAGCTTTGACTCGGTGGCTATCCTAAACTACGACTGCAAGCGACTCTTTTGAGGTGGCGCACACGAGTCCACATATTCACCTTATTAATACACCACTATGGATCCGCTCCCATCTCCCTACGAGAACGCCATCCATAGCACTCACGCTTATCTTGCGCATTTTAAAGTATCCACTTTCACTTGTCTATGAACTGATATAAGTAACCCAGAAGTCCTTTTCCGCGGACACGGCTGTTCGAATAGATGATTTTAACCCTGCAGGGGTGTACTTCTTCATACATGTTTCCACCACTTAGCGTCTGCACACGACATGTGCTCGGCAGACTGCAAGCGAAAGCCGACGTGGGTGTAGACCACGACCTACCTAAACACTCAAGTCTCTATTCCAGGTTTATCGCCTATTCGGGTTCCATCCATGAGGAGATCCGGCCGGAGTTTCGCTCACAGCCCCAAACGATGTGAACAGGGTTCCCGAGATACCAAACGGGCATCCGGTACACCGTGCCACATACCTACCGCATCACAGCCCACCCCTACGGTCAGCGCTGTCCACGGCCTCCAGTAAGCTACAAACACCAGAAACTACTTGCAACTCCTGGACAGAGGACTAGGGTGAATAAGAAGTCGAGCGGGGTCATATTTCAGGGCCCAATGTATGGTAGTAACTGAATCATGGATCACAAACACAGAACTCAGTTCCTGAGGACGGCTGCAATGAGACAACCCACCATGTACTCCTACATGGCCTCTCACCGCTACCTTTACCAAATCGTGTTCACACACTTAGCTCACACAGTAGGACATGTTCACACGCCTCTGATTCATCCCCGATGAATCAGACCTGACTCAACTCTAAGCAGTAGCAGGCATGACAAGCAAGCATGAATGAGTAGGCACAACAGGGCTCAAACAACTCCTACTCATGCTAGTGGGTTTCATCTAATTACTATGGAATGACAGGTCATGCAGAGGATAAAGGGGTTCAGCTACCGCAGCAAGTAACAGATGAATCGATGTTGTCCTAATGCAGTAAAAGAGAGCAGGAGCGAGAGAGTGGGATTTTATCGAAATGAACAAGGGGGTTTTGCTTGCCTGGCACTTCTGAAGATAACATTGAGTCTTCATCAGTGTCAACGATCACATCATCGGTATCGCGTCTATCGAGAGGGGACAAATACCGGCAACACAGAAAAACACAATCAATGCAATGCACAAAATGATGCATGCTATGACATGGCAATATGAATGTGTTTTGAGCTAATGCAACTAGCAACAAGTTAAATGGGGTTGGTTTGAATACAAGATTCAAATTCAAACTCCATATGTGATTATTTAAATGCCCTTTATTGGTTTTGTCCAAAATAGAGGACAACCATTGTTCAAACATGCATGAAAATGGTACAGATGGATTCCTTGAATTTTTCTGATAATTTTTCATATATAATTTATTTAATTTGGAGTTACGGTTAATTTTCTATGAATTTTTGAAGTTTTAGCTATTTTCTGGAATTTCCTGGATTATAATAAATCCAGAAAATCAATTACTGCGTCAGCCTGACGTCAGTGTGACGTCAGTGGTCAACGGGACATGGTCCGGGTCAAACCTGACAGTGGGTCCCGCATGTCAGTGTGATTAGCTTAACTAAAATTAATTAAAACTAATCCTAATAGTTAACAGGGCTGGGCCCCACCTGTCATTGACTCAGGAGAGTCAACCGGGGCCCACCCGTGGTCAAAGTCAAAGTCGGCTGCCGGCGTTTAGCCGCCGGCGAGCCCGACGCGGCGGCGAGAGTGGTTTTGGCCACTCCGGCGACCAAATGGGCCGCGGAGGGCATCTAGGAGGAGCTGGGGACGAGCCGAAGCTCTTGGTGGAGTCAGTTGCGCTCGGGGCGGCCGGAATCGGTGCCGGCGGCGACCTAGGCGGCCGCCGGAGCTCGGGCGAGCTCGGGCTCGACGCTGCGGTGCACTAGAGGGGAAACGGAAGGGCGCTGCAGGCTCCTGGGAGGGCGGCGAACTTGGTAGCATGCTCGGGCGCCAGCTGGGGTGGCCCTGGCCACGGCGGCGCCATGGCCGGCGGCGGGGAGTTTCCGGTGAGGTGGAAACGGCGGCTACGGAGACCGAACAAACACGGGGCTAGGGGGGGAGGAAGAGGAGTTCACCGTGGAGAGGGAGAGGTGGTCAGCGGGCTCGGGGGCGTCCTGTCGGCGGCGAATTCGGCGACAGC
>NC_041387.1:204932963-205022272 GCF_002162155.2 Triticum dicoccoides | reverse complement strand
TGTTTTATTTAATTGGCACTGAATTTTAATTCAAACAGAATTTGAAAACGGTGCCTAAACTTCCCTGGATATTTTTAAGTCACCTAATGGACTTCTCCACACATAATAAAAATATCTCAGGTCATTTGAAAATATATTCATTATATATTATGAATATAACTCCAAATTCAAATAAAATATTGATTTAAAATCAGAGCCCAATAATTCCTTAGAAATGTCCCAAAATTTTGGTTTGATTTATAACTCTTGCCAAAATTGTCAGAGCTATTTCTAGGGCATTTTGGATTTACTGATTGCAATTTTAGGGTTTCTTGCCCCTCTTTTATTTAAGTTTTGAGGCTTCTGAATTCCTCAGTTCAAATTTTCAGAATTTAAACATGATGCACACCTGAAGCTAACCTAGAGCAATGCCTGAAGCTAGGGATGTGACAGATCCCGGAGAGGGGGGCTTGGACAGGGCGATGGCTTTGAGCTTGTCTGCGGTAGTCTCGGCAGGGTGCTTGCGCTTCTTCATACCATGAGCCTCGACGGTTTTGGCCAGAGCCATAGACATCACGTCGGCCGGTGCTCCAGCGTCCATCCAAGAGAGGAAGCTGAGAGAGAAGACTGAAAGGAGGAATGAGATGAGGGAGAAGCGAAGCGAGTGGGGGTTTTCTTCAAGAGAGGAAGCTGAGCGAGAAGAGTGAAATGATGGTTGCTTCATCCGTCCAACTTATTACTGGAAAGGAGGGGGTTTTGTGATTTGATGGCTCATTGGGCATTACTGCGGCGCTTCGATCGGGTTAGTCTACCGTCACTCTACTATGGAGTAATTTAGTGCATGGCTGGTGGGCCCAGGTGCTGGCTGTCCCACACATCGGCAAAAGTGAGTAATTTAGTGCATTCCTGGAGGAGGATCCGCACGGTAGAGCATGTCCACTGTTTTTCTGAAGAAAAAAATGATTACAGCAAGCGTTTCCACTCTTACGACGGAGGAGTGCGAAACACGGCAGCCACTTGAACATACACAGTGCTCCTACTACTAGGCATGTGCAGTGGTCCATACGTCAATACTACACAATCTTGTTGCTAGGGTAGTAAGACATGCCAATAACAAATGATGTTGTGCGATGATGACCCACAAGTATAGGGGATCTATCGTAGTCCTTTCGATAAGTAAGAGTGTCGAACACAACGAGGAGCAGAAGGAAATGATAAGCGGTTTTCAGCAAGGTATTCTCCGCAAGTACTGAAATAAGTGGTAACAGATAGTTTTGTGATAAGATAAATTGTAACGAGCAACAAGTAACAAAAGTAAATAAAGTCCAGCAAGGTGGCCCAATCCTTTTTGTAGCAAAGGACAAGCCTGTACAAACTCTTATAATAGGAAAAGCGCTCCTGAGGACACATGGGAATATCGTCAAGCTAGTTTTCATCACGCTCATATGATTCGCGTTCGGTACTTTGATAATTTGATATGTGGGTGGACCGGTGCTTGGGTGTTGTTCTTACTTGAACAAGCATCCCACTTATGATTAACCTCTATTGCAAGCATACGCAACTACAACAAAAGTATTAAGGTAAACCTAACCATAGCATGAAACATATGGATCCAAATCAGCCCCTTACGAAGCAACGCATAAACTAGGTTTTAAGCTTCTGTCACTCTAGCAACCCATCATCTACTTATTACTTCCCAATGCCTTCCTCTACAAACAACAACAACAACAACAAAGCCTTTAGTCCCAAACAAGTTGGGGTAGGCTAGAGGTGAAACCCATAAGATCTCACAACCAACTCATGGCTCTGGCACATGGATAGCAAGCTTCCACGCACCCCTATCCATAGCTAGCTCTTTGTCGATACTCCAATCCTTCAGGTCTCTCTTAACGGACTCCTCCCATGTCAAAATCGGTCAACCCCGCCCTCTCTTGACATTCTCTGCACGCTTTAGCCGTCCGCTATGCACTGGAGCTTCTGGAGGCCTGTGCTGAATATGCCCAAACAATCTCAAACGATGTTGGACAAGCTTCTCCTCAATTGGAGCTACCCCAACTCTATCTCGTATATCATCATTCCGGACTCGATCCTTCCTCGTGTGGCCACACATCCATCTCAACATACGCATCTCCGCCACACCTAACTATTGAACATGTCGCCTTTTAGTCGGCCAACACTCCGCGCCATACAACATTGCGGGTCGAACAGCAGTCCTGTAGAACTTGCCTTTTAGCTTTTGTGGCACTCTCTTGTCACAGAGAATGCCAGAAGCTTGGCGCCACTTCATCCATCCGGCTTTGATTCCATGGTTCACATCTTCATCAATACCCCCATCCTCCTGCAACATTGACCCCAAATACCGAAAGGTGTCCTTCCGAGGTACCACCTGGCCATCAAGGCTAACCTCCTCCTCCTCACAGCTAGTAGTACTGAAACCGCACATCATGTACTCGGTTTTAGTTCTACTAAGCCTAGACCCTTTCGATTCCAAGGTTTGTCTCCATAACTCTAACTTCCTATTTACCCCCGTCCGACTATCGTCAACTAGCACCACATCATCCGCAAAGAGCATACACCATGGGATATCTCCTTGTATACCCCTTGTGACCTCATCCATCACCAATGCAAAAAGATAAGGGCTCAAAGCTGACCCCTGATGCAGTCCTATCTTAATCGGGAAGTCATCGGTGTCGACATCACTTGTTCGAACACTTGTCACAACATTATTTTACATGTCCTTGATGAGGGTAATGTACTTTGCTGGGACTTTGTGTTTCTCCAAGGCCCACCACATGACATTCCGCGGTATCTTATCATAGGCCTTCTCCAAGTCAATGAACACCATATGCAAGTCCTTCTTATGCTCCCTATATCTCTCCATAAGTTGTCGTACCAAGAAAATGGCTTCCATGTCGACCTCCCAGGCATGAAACCAAACTGATTTTTGGTCACGCTTGTCATTCTTTCTAAGCGGTGCTCAATGACTCTCTCCCATAGCTTCATTGTATGGCTCATCAGCTTAATTCCACGGTAATTAGTACAACTCTGAACATCCCCCTTGTTCTTGAAGATTGGTACTAATATACTCCGTCTCCATTCTTTTGGCATCTTGTTTGCCCGAAAAATGAGGTTGAAAAGCTTGGTTAGCCATACTATCGCTATGTCCCCGAGACCTTTCCACACCTCAATGGGGATACAATCAGGGCCTGCTGGTCTCATCAAAGGAGTCATTCAGTTCAATGGTAGAACTCTCATTCTCCCCATTGAACAGCTTGTCGAAGTACTCCCGCCATCTATGCTTAATCTCTTCGTCCTTCACCAAGAGTTGGCCTGCTCCGTCCTTGATGCATTTGACTTGGCCAATATCCCTCGTCTTCCTCTCCCGGATCTTAGCCATCTTATAGATGTCCCTTTCACCTTCCTTCGTGCCTAACCGTTGGTAGAGGTCCTCATATGCCCGACCCCTTGCTTCACCAACAGCTCGCTTTGCGGCCTTCTTCGCCATCTTGTACTTCTCTATGTTGTCTGCACTCCTATCCAGGTATAGGCGTCTGAAGCAATCTTTCTTCTCTTTAAGCGCCTTCTGGACATCATCATTCCACCACCAGGTATCCTTATCTTCGCTTCTCCTTCCCCTGGACACTCCAAACTCCTCCGAGGCCACCTTACGAATGCAATTCACCATCTTCATCCACACATTGTCCGCATCCCCTCCTTCCTCCCAAGGGCCCTCCTTAAATACCCTCTCCTTGAACACCTGAGCTACCTCCCCCTTGAGCTTCCACCACTTCGTTCTAGCGACCTTGGCACACTTATTCCGCTGGACACGAATCCGAAAGCGGAAGTCAGCAACCACCAGCTTATGCTGGGGTACAACACTCTCCCCAGGTATCACCTTACAGTCTAGGCACGCACGCCTATCTTCTCTTCTCAAGAGGATGAAATCAATCTGGCTAGAGTGTTGGCCACTACTAAAAGTCACCAGATGTGATTCTCTCTTTCTAAAGAGGGTGTTAGCTACAATCATGTTGTAGGCTAGAGCAAAGCTTAAGACATCTTCTCCTTCTTGATTCCTGATGCCATAGCCAAAGCCCCCATGCGCCCCTTCAAAACCTGTGTTAGATGTACCCACGTGGCCATTGAGGTCTCCTCCTATGAAGAGCTTCTCACCAATCGGTACACTCCTAACCATGTCTTCCAAGCCTTCCCAGAACTCCCTCTTGGTGTTCTCATTGTGGCCTACTTGCAGGGCATATGCGCTGATAACATTGAGAACCAAGTCCTCAGCTACCAGCTTGACCAGGATAATCCGGTCCCCACATCTCCTGACGTCTACCACTCCATACTTGAGGCTCTTGTTGATAAAGATGCCTACGCCATTTCTGTTTGCAACCGTCCCCGTGTACCACAGCTTGAAGCCGGTATCCTCCACATCCTTCGCCTTCTATCCTCTCCATTTGGTTTCTTGGACGCAAAGGATATCAACACCTCTCCTCACTGCTGCATCAACTAGCTCCCGAAGCTTCCCTGTCAGAGACCCTACGTTCCAGCTACCTAAGCGAATCCTCCTAGGCTCGGCTAGCTTCCTTACCCTTCGCACTCGTCGAGTCAAATGCGAAGACCCTTGCTCATTTTCCACTACATCCGGGTGCCGATGTAGCGCGCCACTAAGGATGCGACGACCCGATCCTCGCTCCCTTGCCACCGTATCCGGATCAAGATACGGCGCGCCACTTGGGGGGTGACGGCCCGGCCCTTGCCCATTTTCCACCACACCCGGGTTCCGATGTGGCGCGTCGCTGAGAGGGTTACGCCCCAACGAAAATCTTTTGGGTTTCATCTCCATAAGAGTGGCTGAGTTTTTACGTTAGCTCGCCAAGCCTATCACAACCCTCCTCCTTTACCCGGGCTTGGGACCGGCTATGTTGAGACAACATAGGCGGAGTTACTTCCCAATGCCTTCCTCTAGGCCCAAATAATAGTGAAGTGTTTTAGTCGAGTTTCACATAACACCACTAGAGGCTAGACAACATACATCTCATCAAAATATCGAATGAATACCAAATTCACATGACTACTAATAGCAAGACTTCTCCCTTGTCCTCAGGAACAAACGTAATTACTCAAAAAGCATATTCATGTTCATAATCAGAGGGGTAATAATATGCATAAAGGATCTAAACATATGATCTTCCACCAAATAAACCAACTAGCATCAACTACAAGGCGTAATCAGCACTACTAGCAACCTACTAGCACCAATCCCGGACTTGGAGACAAGAATCGGATACAAGAGATGAACTAGGGTTTGGAGATGAGATGGTGCTGGTGAAGATGTTGATGGAGATTGCCCTCTCCCGATGAGAGGAGCGTTGGTGATGACGATGGTGATGATTTCCCCCTTTCGGAGGGAAGTGTCCCCGGTAGAACAGCTCTGCCGGAGCCCTAGATTGGTTCCGCCAAGGTTCCGCCTCGTGGCGGTGGAGTCTCGTCCCGAAAGGTTGCCTTCTATTTTTTTCTCATCGAAAGACTTCAAATAAGAGAAGATGGGCGTCGGAGAGCCACCAGGGGGCCCACAAGGTAGGGGGGAGCGCCCAGGGGGGGCCTCCCTCGTGAGAAGGGTGTGGGCCCCCTGACCTTCATCTTTGGCGATGATTTTTCTGTATTTATTTTAAGATATTCCGTGGAGTTTCAGGACTTTTGGAGTTGTGCAGAATAGGGCTCCAATATTTGCTCCTTTTCCAGCCCAGATTTCCATCTGCCGGCATTCTCCCTCTTCATGTAAACCTTGTAAAATAAGAGACAACAGCCATAAGTATTGTGACATAACGTGAAATAACAGCCCATAATGCAATAAATATTGATACAAAAGCATGATGCAAAATGGACGTATCAACTCCCCCAATCTTAGACCTCGCTTGTCCTCAAGCGAAAAGCCGATAACGGTAAATATGTCCTCAAGTTTAGAGGTAGAGGCGTCGACAAAAATAAAATACGGACATGAAGGCATCATGATTATTTCATAACAGCAACAAATATAGATTTTGTCATATGATTACTTATGTTCAAGCGATGATCTTTTCACAATGCAAAAGTATGAATCAGAAACCTTATTGAGCACCAACAAATTATAACCTTAGTCATTGAAGCAATTGCAATTTATCATAACATCGGAAAGAGTCTATGTCAGAGCTTAAAAGCAAGTCCACATACTCAACTATCACTTAGTCCTTCATAATTGCTAACACTCACGCAATACTTGTGGTTACAGAGTTTTAATCGGACACAGAGAAAGATAGGGGCTTATAGTTTTGCCCCACAACTTTTTACCTCAAGGGTAATGTCAAAAATAATAATTCATCCTCCCCTACATCCAATTAGATATATATATCATGTTCTTTCCAACATGCTGATCTTGCCAAAGGATCAAATGAAAAAGGAAAGGTGAAGATCACCGTGACTCTTGCATAAGGTAGAGGATAATAATAAAAGATAGGCACTTCGCAGAGGGAAGTAGAGATTGTCATGCGCATTTAGGGTTGATGCACAAAATCTTAATGCAAAAGAACGTCACTTTATATTGCCCCTTGTATGTGGACCTTTATTATGCAGTCCGTCGCTTTTATTACGTCCACAAAAAGTTCGTACAAAGCTTATTTTCTCTGCACTAATAAGTCATGCATATTTAGAGAGCAATTTTTATTGCTTGCACCGATGACAACTTACTTGAAGGATCTTACTCAATCCATAGGTAGATATGGTGGACTCTCATGGCAAAACTGGTTTAAGGGTATTGGAAGCACAAGTAGTATTTCTACTTGGTGCTGAGAATTTGGCTAGCATGAGGGGGAAAGGCAAGCTCAACACGTTAGAGGATCCATGACAACATACTTTATCTCAGATGTAAGAAAACATAACTCATTATGTTATCTTCCTTGTCCAACCTCAACTCTTTAGCATGTCATATTTTAATGAGTGCTCCAATCATAAAAGACGTTAATGATAATATATCTATATGTGAAACCCCTCTTTCCTTATTACTTCCTATTAATTGCAACGATGACCAAAGCTATATTTGTCAACTCCCAACAACTTTTAATCACCATACTCTTTCTATGCGAAGTCATTACTTTCAATAAGATCAATATGAACTCTTTGATGCTTTTTATTCTTTTTCTTCTTTTCTTTTATTCACCCAAGATCATGGCAAAATAATCAAGCCCTTGACTAAACACTAATCTTTATTATATAGCTCACTGACTCGATTACAAAGAAGGATCATAAAGCAAAACTCAAAACTAGTTCATTCAATGACTTTATTATACTAAATCAAGATACTACTAAAAGGATCGAACTAAGAAAAACGGTAAAGATAGGAGTTGTGATGGTGATATGATACCAGGGCACCTCCCCCAAGCTTGGCAGTTGCCAAGGGGAGTGCCCATACCCATGTGATTATGTCTCCTTCTTTGTTGTTGGCGGTGGAGGTGTTGTTGATGATGCAGGATTGTCGTCCGCCTTCCATGGCATAGCCTCACCATCATAGAAGGATGATCGAGTCTCCGGAATCCTCAAATCTGTAGCCAAACTCATCCTTTTGAATCTATATTCATACTCACAGTTTTGGTTTTGCAGATCATAGATTTGGGCTTGGAGGTGCTAGATCTTCTCATGTAGCTTGAAGATGGCCTCCTCGATGTTCTTGGCATCCGGCTCGTAGTTGTTGGTGAACTCTGCGAGCATCTTGTGCCTAGCATTGATACCATGCTCCACCATCCCCTGGCACTTGAAAACTTGTTGCTCCATTGCTTCGAGCCTCGACTCCACGCTTCCGGTTCCCTTTGGTCCCTCAACATCGCGGATGTGCAGCGACCCATCACACATCTCAATGGTTTGAGGGTGTCGCAGCACCTCCACGAGGTAAGGGTTGATCACCTTCTCGAAGAACTTGTCCTTGGAAGCACTTGGGGTCATCATGATGATCTAGACCTGTCAGAAAAACAGCTCGAAACAAGAACATGGGAGATTTGCGTGATACAAGAGTCAAAACCTTAGGGACTATATATAATGATTTTTTACCGACCAAAATATGTATCGTGCAAGAAAAAGAGTACGGAGGGCGCACGAGGTGCTCACGAGCTAGGGGGCGTGCCTATGGGGGTAGGGCGCGCCCTCCACCCTCGTGGAGGCCACGTGTCCTTCCCGGACTGCCACTTATTTTTCTATTTTTCTAAATATTCCAAAACGGAGAAATATTGCCTTAAAATTTGGGTTGGAGTCGGTTTACTTACCGTACCACATACCTATTCCTTTTCGGAGTCCGAAACGGGCTGGAAAGTGTCCCTTATGTATTCGTCCGGGGTTACGGTTTCAATAATATTGGTTTCAACATTTATAGGATTACCTGAAATATAGTGTTTGATCCTTTGACCGTTCACCACCTTTGGATTTGTGCCTTCGAAGTTGTTGATTTTTATGGCACCGGAATGATAAAACTCCTCGATAACGTAGGGACCTTCCCACTTAGAGTGAAGTTTTCCTGCAAAAAATCTTAAACGAGAGTTGTATAGCAATACATAATCACCTACATTAAACTCACGCTTTTGTATCCTTTTGTCATGCCATCTTTTAACTTTTTCTTTAAACAACTTGGCATTTTCATAAGCTTGGGTTCTCCATTCATCAAGTGAGCTAATATAAAATAACCTCTTCTCACCGGCAAGTTTGAAATCATAGTTGAGTTCTTTAATAGCCCAATATTCCTTATGTTCTAGTTCGAGAGGTAAGTGACATGCTTTTCCATAAACCATTTTATACGGAGACATACCCATAGGATTCTTATATGTAGTTCTATAGGCCCATAATGCGTCATTCAGTTTCTCGGAACAATTCTTTCTAGACCTATTGACAGTCTTTTGCAAAATTAATTTGAGCTCTCTATTGCTCAATTCTACTTGACCACTAGACTGCGGGTGATATGGAGATGCAATTCTATGATTAACATCATATTTAGCAAGCATTTTACGGAAAGCACCATGAATAAAGTGTGAACCACCATCAGTCATTAAATATCTAGGGACTCCAAACCTCGGAAAAATAACTTCCTAAAGCATTTTAATAGAAGTGTTATGATAAACACTACTAGTTGGAATAGCTTCTACCCACTTAGTAACGTAATCAACAGCAACTAAAATATGTGTATATCCATTAGAGGCAGGAAAAGGTCCCATATAATCAAAGCCCCAAACATCAAATGGTTCAATAACAAGTGAATAATTCATAGGCATTTCTTGACGTCTACTAATATTACCAATTCTTTGACATTCATCGCAAGACAAAACAAACTTACGGGCATCCTTGAAGAGAGTGGGCCAATAAAAACCGGATTGCAATACCTTATGTGCAGTTCTACCTCCAGCATGGTGTCCTCCATATGCTTCGGAGTGACACTTGCGTAGGATCTGTTCCTGTTCATGCTCAGGTACATACCGCCTAATAACACCATCTACTCCTTCTTTATAAAGATGTGGGTCATCCCAAAAGTAATGTCGCAAATCATAGAATTTTTTTTTCTTTTGTTGGTATGTGAAGCTAGGTGGTATAAATTTAGCAACAATATAATTAGCATAATCAGCATACCATGGAGTGCTACGAGAAGTGCTTATGACATTTAATTATTCATCAGGAAAGCTATCATCAATAGGTAGTGGGTCATCAAGAACATTCTCTAACCTAGATAAGTTATCTGCAACGGGGTTCTCAGCTCCTTTTCTATCAACAATATGCAAATCAAATTCTTACAGCAAGAGAACCCATCTAATAAGTCTAGGTTTTGCATCTTTCTTTTCCATAAGATATTTAATAGTAGCATGATCAGTGTGAATAGTTACTTTAGAATCAACAATATAGGGTCTGAATTTATCACAAGCAAATACAACTGCTAAAAGTTCCTTTTCGGTAGTAGCATAATATCTTTGAGCATTGTCTAGAGTCTTACTAGCATAATGGATAACATTTAATTTCTTATCAACTCTTTGCCCTAGAACAGCACCTACAGCATAATCACTAGCATCACACATAATTTCAAAGGGTAAATTCGAGTCAAGTGGCTAAACAATAGGTGCAGAGACTAATGCTTTCTTAAGTATTTCAAATGCTTCTACACAATCATCATCAAAGACGAATGGTACATCTTTTTGTAGTAATTTAGTCAGAGGCCGAGAAATTTTTGAGAAGTCCTTAATGAACCTCCTATAAAATCCGGCGTGACCAAGGAAATTTCTTATACCTTTGATGTCCTTGGGACATGGCATCTTTTCAATAGCGTCAACCTTGGCTTTATCAACTTCAATACCTCTTTCAGAAACTTTGTGCCCCAAGACAATACCTTCCTTAACCATAAAGTGGCACTTTTCCCAATTCAAGACAAGATTAGTTTCTTCACATCTCTGCAAAACTCGATCAAGATTGCTCAATCAATCATCAAAAGAGGAACCATAGACGGAAAAATCATCCTTGAAAAACTCACAATTTTTTTCACAAATATCCGAGAATATAGCCATCATGCATCTTTGAAAGGTAGCAGGTGCATTACATAAACCGAAAGGCATACTTCTATAAGCAAAAGTACCAAAAGGGCATGTGAAACTAGTCTTTGATTGATCTCTAGCCGACACAGGTATTTGAGAGAAACCAGAATAACCATCTAGAAAGCAGTAGTGTGTATGTTTGCATAATCTTTCTAGCATTTGATCAATAAAAGGTAAGGGGTAATGAAATTTCTTAGTAGCCTTATTTATTTTGCGGAAATCAATTACCATCCTATAACCTATGATAATTCTTTGCGGAATCAATTCATCTTTATCATTAGGGACAACAGTAATACCTCCCTTCTTAGGGACACAATGGAGAGGACTTACCCACTGACTATCAGCAACGGGATAAATTATACCTGCCTCCAGAAGCTTGAGTATTTCTTTTCTTACCACTTCTTTCATTTTAGGATTCAAACGTCGTTGAGGGTCACGAACTGGTTTGGCATCTGCTTCCAAATTTATTTTATGTTGACATAGAGTGGGACTGATGCCCTTAAGATCATCAAGAGTATATCCAATAGCGGCACGGTGCTTCTTCAGAGTTTTCAATAATATTTCTTCTTCATGCTCTGAAAGGTTAGCACTAATAATGACAGGATATATTTTCTTTTAATCAAGATAAGCATAGTTAAGATTATCAGGCAACGGTTTAAGCTCAAACACGGGATTTCATCAGGCAAATTGTGTTGCAGAATAGGTTCCTGTTTAAAGAATACTTCATCTATTTCCCTTCTTTCATTCATGAACATATCATTTTCATGGTCTAGCAAATAGTGTTCTAAAGGGTCACTGGGAGGTACGGCAATAGAAGCAAGACCAATAATCTCATCTTTACTAGGCAATTCTTCCTCACGGTGTTGTTTACTAAATTTAGAGAAATTGAACTCATGAACCATATCATCCAAGCCAATAGTAACAACATTTTTTTCGCAGTCTATCTTAGCATTAACAGTATTCAAGAAGGGTCTACCAAATATAATGGGACAAAAGCTATCTTGTGGAGAACCAAGAACAAGAAAATCAGCGGGATATTTGTTTTTTCCACACAAGACTTCAACATCTCTAACAATTCCTATTGCAGATATAGTATCTCTATTGGCAAGTTTAATTGTAACATCAATATCTTCTAACTCAGCAGGTGCAATATCATGCATAATTTCTTCATACAAGGTAATAGGTATAACACTAGCACTGGCACCCATATCACATAAGCCATGATAACAATGATCTCCTATTTTAACAGAAATAACAGGCACGCCTACCACAGGTCTATGTTTATCTCTAGCACAAGGTTTAGCAATTCTAGCAATTTCACCATGGAATTGAATAACATGCCCATCAATATTATCAGACAAGAGATCTTTAACAATAGCAATATTAGGTTCTACTTTGAGTTGCTCAGGAGGTGTATAAGTTCTAATGTTGCTTTTATGAACAACAGTTGAAGCTTTAGCATGATCCTTCATTCTAACAGGGAAAGGTGGTTTCTCAACATAAGAAGTGGGAACAATAGGATCATTATAAGTGACAGTCTTTTCTTCAACTTTAATAGGTGCAGCCACTTTTACTTCTATGGGAGGATGATATTTAAACCACTTCTCCTTGGGGAGATCAACATAAGTAGCAAAAGATTGACAGAAAGAAGCTACTATCTCAGAGTCAAGTCCATATGTAGTGCTAAACTTACGAAAAATATTAGCATCCATAAAAGATTTAACACAATCAAACTTAGGTGTCATACCTGACTCCTTACCTTCGTCGAGGTCCCAATCTTCAGAGTTGCGTTTAATTCTATCCAATAAATTCCAGTTAAATTCAATAGTCTTCATCATAAAAGAGCCAGCACAAGAAGTATCGAGCATGGTGCGGTTGTTATCAGAAAGCAGAGCATAAAAACTTTGCATAATTACTTCTCTTGAGAGCTCATGATTGGGGCATGAATATAACATTGATTTAAGCCTCCCTCAAGCTTGAGTGATGCTTTCTCCTTCGCGAGGCCAAAAATTATATATATAATTGCGATCACGATGAACAAGATGCATAGGGTAATACTTTTGATGAAATTCCAATTTCAATCTTTTATAGTTCCATGATCTCATATCATCACATTGCCTATGCCATGTCAATGCGTCTCCCTTCAAAGATAAAGGGAAGGCCTTCTTCTTAACAACATCATCGGGTATACCTGCAAGCTTAAATAGTCCACAAACTTCATCCACATAGAGTAGATGTTCATTAGGATGCTTTGTTCCATCTCCTGTAAAAGTGTTAGCTAGCAGTTTTTCCATCATACCCGAAGGAATTTCAAAAGGAGTTTCATTTTCAATAGGTTCAGTAGGTTCAGTAGGTTGAGGAGCAACTCTTTGCTCTACTGGACGGGGTGAAGATACCCCGAACAAGCCCCTCGGAGAATTACTTTCCATAGTAACAAGTGACAGAAAATTTTAGCACACTAAATAAATTTTTCCTTACCAAATTCCACCTACCAAAGGCGCTACACTCCCCGGCAACGGCGCTAGAAAAGATTGTTGATGACCCACAAGTATAGGGGATCTATCGTAGTCCTTTTGATAAGTAAGAGTGTCGAACCCAACGAAGAGCAGAAGGAAATGATAAGCGGTTTTCAGCAAGGTATTCCCTAAAAGTACTGAAATAAGTGGTAACAGATAGTTTTGTGATAAGATAAATTGTAACGAGCAACAAGTAACAAAAGTAAATAAAGTGCAGCAAAGTGGCCCAATCCTTTTTGTAGCAAAGGACAAGCCTGGACAAACTCTTATAATAGGAAAAGCGCTCCCGAGGACACATGGGAATATTGTCAAGCTAGTTTTCATCACGCTCATATGATTCGTGTTCGGTACTTTGATAATTTGATATGTGGGTGGACCGGTGCTTGGGTGCTGTTCTTACTTGAACAATCATCCCACTTATGATTAACCTCTATTGCAAGCATCTGCAATTACAACAAAAGTATTAAGGTAAACCTAACCATAGCATGAAACATATGGAACCAAAACAGCCCCTTACGAAGCAACGCATAAACTAGGGTTTAAGCTTCTGTCACTCTAGCAACCCATCATCTACTTATTACTTCCCAATGCCTTCCTCTAGGCCCAAATAATAGTGAAGTGTTATGTAGTCGACGTTCACATAACACCACTACAGGCTAGACAACATACATCTCATCAAAATATCGAACGAATACCAAATTCACATGACTACTAATAGCAAGACTTCTCCCTTGTCCTCAGGAACAAACGTAATTATTCACAAAGCATATTCATGTTCATAATCAGAGGGGTAATAATATGCATAAAGGATCTGAACGTATGATCTTCCACCAACTAAACCAACTAGCATCAACTACAAGGAGTAATCAACACTACTAGCAACCTACTAGCACCAATCCCGGACTTGGAGACAAGAATTGGATACAAGAGATGAACTAGGGTTTGGAGATGAGATGGTGCTGGTGAAGATGTTGATGGATATTGCCCTCTCCCGAGGAGAGGAGCATTGGTGATGACGATGGTGATGATTTCCCCCTCCCAGATGGAAGTGTCCCCGGCAGAACAGCTCTGCCGGAGCCCTAGATTGGTTCCGCCAAGGTTCTGCCTCGTGGCGGCGGAGTCTCGTCCCGAAAGGTTGCCTTCTATTTTTTCTCGTCGAAAGACTTCATATAGGAGAAGATGGGCGTCGGAGAGCCACCAGGGGGCCCACGAGGTAGGGGGGCGCGCCCCAGGGTGGGGGGCGCCCCCCACCCTTGTGAGCAGGGTGTGGGCCCCCTAGTCTTCATCTTTGGCGACGATTTTTCTTTATTTATTTTAAGATATTACGTGGAGTTTCAGGACTTTTGGAGTTGCGCAGAATAGGCCTCCAATATTTGCTCCTTTTCCAGCCTAGAATTCCAGCTGCCGGCATTCTCCCTCTTCATGTAAACCTTGTAAAATAAGAGAGAATAGCCATAAGTATTGTGACATAACGTGAAATAACAGCCCATAATGCAATAAATATTGATACAAAAGCATGATGCAAAATGGACGTATCATGCGCATGTCAACTACTCCTATATGTAACATAGTACCGCTTTTTCGATTGTCCGGTCGAGAATGAACGGTGAGATCAATATTAACAGAAGTAGGTCTATAGTGCACGAAGAGTACGATGATAGAGTACTCCACGAAACATGAACCATACGAAGCACGAATAATGTTAGGCAGGGTGTATGAAGGGTGCACGGGATGGGAGCAAATGTTCCCTTCTCGACCCACTTTTGGCTGTTTGGAAGAGTGCATGAAGGGTACATTAGTCCACACTAGTAGGTTAACAAAAATACACGAAGAGGAAACAACTATATTGAGATGAGAATGCAACCAAACACACCCACACGCTTTGTGCTACAGAGACTAATCTGCACCGTCTGAGTTTGATCCAACGGTCATGTTGCGCCGAGTGATGGACATGCCCATGCAGTGGGCGCCTTAACACCATCGAAGTCCCTCTGCTTCTTGAGGAGCACGACGTTGGTGATGCAGGGTGCAACTGCCCGCAGAGCCCTCTCCCGGTCGATGGGAGCCAGCTCGTCAAAGACGGCGTCCAATGGAACGAATGGATTCCGGTGACGGAGCCCTGAAAGAATTCGCCAGGCAACGGCGACGGCAGCCCGCAACCCCTCCTTGTCCAGCTCAGCCCCCACCATCGTGCGGAGACGGCTCAGCTCCTCGGAGATATAGGTGAAGAAGGAGACCAGGTCAGGAAGCCGCAGCTCGTTGAAGTCGACCGGGTGGTCGAACGGGTTTACCCCGATGGCCGGCATCGTCGCGCTGGCACGATGGTAGGCATCGCGCAACCACAACATGTGCATGCCAACTTGGTTCACCAAGTGGCTGAGGCGATCCTGGACCTCGTCACGATCGGCCTGCTCGCGTCCCAACCGGCTCCCCTGACAGCCTATCATATCTCCTGCTTTCTGCAGCAACGCCGCCGACGCCTCGAGCATCTTTGTGGTGGACGTTTGCCGCTTTTGAAGCTTTGTGAACTCCCGCACATAACGGAGGAGCATGGCACTCCTCTCCTCCTTGAGCTCACGGAGCTCCACGTCCTTGGCCCTAAGCTCCGCATCCTTGGCATGGAGCTCCTGTGTCAGGCGCCTCACCTCCGAATCCGTGATCTGCTGCGCCGCCATGGCACCAGGTAGAAGCAATGGGGAGAGGAAGCAAAGGGGGCGAAACGGCTGAAAGGCAATGCAATCTACGGGAAGGCGGAGGGAGCCAACTGAGGAGAGTGGAGTCTTTTGGTTTTCACCACGGTAAAACACCAGTCGACGACTTCTCACATCAGGGAGCAGTGGGTTTTACAAGCGGAGTCATCATGACTAATTGCTGTCGCGCCTGCTCCCGTCAATCAAAAAATTAAAAATCCTGCCGCGCCTGCTCCCGTCAATCAAAAAATTAAAAATCCTGCCGCACCCAAACACTAGAGCAAGGTCGCGGTGGATATTTAAATTTACCTGCGGGCAAGGAGATAAAAAAAGGGGTGAAAAAACAAGTGTGGCGGTAGCGTAGCTAATCGGTCGAACTAGCCCAACTAGCTAGCCACCGTGCTTCACTGATGTACTCAGTGGGAAAGGTGGTCTTTCGTGATTTGATAACTCATTTACTTGCTTCGGCGCTACGACCGAGGAGGACCCAAAAAACGCGCGGTAGGGTGTCTCACCTCAGGAAGAATATATGCGTGCACCACCCAGGAGGATCCAAAAACCGCGCGGTAGGGTGTGCCATGTCTCGGCATGGAGGAAAAATGTGCGTGTAAAAATATAGTGTATCATACGTAGTACCTATGGTGCGACCTCGGGACCCAGCCGGTCGGTCGAAAACACCCCACTAGCCACACAGCTTCATCATGCAAACGTGGCATGGAGGATAGATGTGGTTAGCTCCGTCTCGACCAGCCACAACGTCTCCTGTTCTAGGCGATTCTTCTATTTTCCAAGTTTTTTTAGTTGTAATAACACCATGGCAAGCTAGCACCACTCTTCGTGTGTGCCCGTGCAAAGGTTAGATGATGGAGAGAAGAGAGATTGAGATCGCAGGCCTAGGACCCACCAGTAAGTGAGACAACGTTCATGCACGTGTTGACGAGGCACTCCCTCTACTCTACTCAATGTAAGTACTATATAAAATCAAGTAATGGGACAAAGCCAACAACCGTTGTTGTTTCAGGCTATCGACTTACGCTTTGTAGTCCAGGTTGCCAGCTCGAATCTCGTCTTTCAGATTTGTTCATTTTAGGTCCAAATTTGATTAATGACAAGTGGGACCCCCGTGTGTTGTTCAATATTTCAGTGTAGGATGGTTTTTTTGAACAAACACTTTGTGCGGTTAGATAAGTAATGACACGAGTTAAACATATTTTGCATGTTTACGAACAAAAATGACAACGTCATAGAATATCATGTCCACCCCGCAGCTTAGATACTATGGTTATACGAGTTTTTCCACCGTTGGAAGTGAGATCCAATGGCTTGGGAGTAGTCTTTGTAATTATGCACAATTTCCAAACTCTCCAATGGTTTTTTTGCCAATAAAATATTCAGGCCTCGTGTGTGCTACTGCATCTTCGATCCGACGGCTTCCCGTTGCTCATATTAGGTGCTCCTCGTAGCTTAATTACCCGCTACGGTGATATGAGCATCTAGGTCGTATGATCAGTGATCAGATGGCACATGCATAGTACTTGTACTTTCTGCGCTTTTCCCAAACTCTATCAGCCATATATTGCAAAAACATTCAAACCTCCTACCGTGGGCCGTTAGATCACAGTGAACTTGTATCACCATAGAATCTACGGTGCGGGAGCACCTCATATTCTCCCCGTGCGAGAAAACATAAGGTGCTATTGCAGCCTGGATGCTACGGTGATACGAGCTTGGAGGTCGTTTGATCTGAGATCCAATGGCATCTGAGCAGTCTTTGTGCTTGTAAGCAGTGGTCGAACTCTTTTGGGGCTTTTCTGCAAAAAACCATTCAAACCACCGAGGAGGTGTTGGGTCACAAATCCAACGGCTCCGTAGAGCTTGTATCACCAAAGCATCTATGGTGTGGTAGCACATGATATTCTTAAGTACAGGAGAATATGATGTCCTCCTTCATCTTAGATGCTACGGTGATACGAGATTCGAGGTCGTTGGATATGGGATCCAAGGGCATCTGAGTAGTTTTTGTACAAATTGTGTGCAATTCTCAAACTCATCAAGGTTTCCTGTAAAAATATTAAAACACATCATGTGAGGTGCTATATCTCAGATCTACAAGCTCCAAGACACTCGTATCGGCATATAGCATCTAAGGTATGGGGGCACATGATATTCTCCCAGGGAGGAGGGGTGGGGGGTGCACAACCAATCGGTGGTTGGGAGGGTGGGGACAAATATAATCTAAACAATCCTAAACTAAGCTCCACAATTTTATCTAAGGTTGAGGGGTTAACCACCGACAATCATAGCTCCGCCTAAACACAACATTTGCATGTACTGTAGTACTAGACTTAATATTCATGTTGCAGTTTCATGTTCATTTGAAATATTGAACTGTGGACCATGCATGTCTTACATTTTACTCCCTTCGTTCCTAAATATTAGTCTTTTTAGAGGTTTCAAATGGACTGGCACATACGGATGTATATAGACATATTTTAGAGTCTAGATTCACTCATTTTGCTCCGTATGTAGTCACTTGTTTAACTCTCTAAAAGACTATATTTAGGAATAGAAGGAGTATTTTTGAATTCATGTCATACATGCATGGTATGGAAAAATAGATGCACTATACTTATTGGATTGTTGTTGTGTTCGTGCGTGTGTGTCTCTCTGTGTGTGTGTGGTCATATGCTTGATACATACAGAGTTTTCTCACCTCCATATTGTTCATCTTTTAAATTTGAATTTGCATTGGAAAACTTACTAGGGATACCATGAAATGTGAAATCCACGTTGAGATCACTATATCACAAACTCACTCTAATTCAACAACTCGTCATAAATCAATTACCATGTTGAGATTAGTATTTGCAAGGAAAATACGGGTATTGTAATACACATAGATTCGTTTGGCAATTTAAAAAGTTCCTTTCGTATTCTCGAATGGTAGGACCCAACGGCGTACCAGCCAGACCTTTGCTCATGTTGATCTTAAAAAATGGGCTCGTGTCCTTCGGTGGCATGCATGGTAATATTAGGCAACCCCAACGCAGTCGAGCCTGAGCGTTTCAAGTAGAAATATCTGGTGGTCAGAATTCCAGCCCTAGGAAATTCCCCTCATGTCCCCGGTCCATAATGACTATCGATGAACAACGGAAGGATGCTTTAGTACTAGACAACGTTAGGCACGGTTCAATTCCCTCGGTCGCCGCTCGTCAAGTTCACCAGTCAACTGCATTGCCTAGTACTACTACTACTACACCAGGATGAGCACGGAATTGAGCCCGTTTGTTCGTGCCTAGTACTTGAGTTAATATATCAGGCAATGCACTGGTACGGAGGGATTATCCTTTTACTCTGCATATATAACTTGTCTGAACTCTAACTAAGCAAAATGTTTGACCAAATCCTTTCTTAAGAAATACAACAGGACAGATGTACGGCTTGAAAATTTATTGCATGATGCAGGTTATGATATTGTTTCAAATCCTGGATCTTAAATTTCAGAAAATCCAAAAGTGAGCATAAATTCTTGAAACTGAGCATGGTCACGTGATATGGCACAAATATTACTTCATAAGTTTTTTCTTCAATTTGAGACAAGCTGCTTATGACAAGTTGCACAAATGAAGAGCCAAGGTATTTTGGAACAAAGACCTACCACGTTAAGGCGAATCCTTTCACTATTGAAACCGTGGGTGTTTACGTGCCTACACGAGTCCTCGCTTCTCATCGGCAGGTGCCGTTCGAGCAAGCGTGTGAGTCGACGGGAGGTGTGCGAGCAGACGCTGCGCCGGCTGATAGGGAGGCCTGCGAGCAGACCGCTGTGCAGGCTCACCAGGAGGTGAGCCCTTTGACCAGGCTCCGCCACCCACCTTTGTCCCAACTGCTCCCACTTTTAATTTCGCTGGCGCCTCAGTTTAAAATCAACCTCGCACTACCCGATTCTCCTGACGTCTACCTCTAACTAGCCTGACCGAAATGTACCACATGCCACATCACGATGGTCTGCCATTAGTGTTCCAGTTTCCTGAGGAAGACACCTAGCCGGAGTCTCAAGAACACAAGGCGCTTTGGGACGAGCTTGAACTGGCCTTGCAGGAAGACGCCGTGCCTGTCCCCGCTCCCGTTCCGGCTCCCGTCGCCTCGACTGTGCCAGTGCCCATCCCGGTGGCATTGATGGGTTGGGAGCCACACATTGTCGTCGAGCTTGATACCACGGGGTTCCACGAGGTACCCGTCGACTTTCACGCGCCCGTGCACCTTCCAGCGCATGCGCCTGTGCGTGCACTGACACACACGCCCGAGCCGGTGCCCGTGCACCTGCAGCCGCATGCGCCTGTGCGTGCACTGACGTGCGCGCCTGTGTCGGTGCATGTGCACACGATTGTCTCAGCCATGCCGTTGACAGCGCCTGTCCCCGCGCGGGTGCCAGTGCCCCCCAGTGGCATGGATGGCCGTCGTCGACCGCTTCCTTGCACCAAAGCTAGTCGCCTCCTCCCACCAGTTGACTCGCTCCAAAGTCTAGAACATTTTTGCCTTCCTTGAAGCTAGGCCAACGTCCACGAGTATGCCAACAACAACGCAATATGCCACTGTTGCCGTTGGTTAGTGGCCTGACGACACACAGAGCACGGTAGAGGTCCCGCTTCCCACCGCAAGACGCCCCACCGCCGCCCCGTAATCTAAATTTGCCATGAAAAACGTTTGGATTGCCATGCTTAAAATCTGAACGTTTATCATTTCCGTTTATTTTATATAGATCGTCGTATAATTTAAAGTCGGAGTCAGACTGAACGAAGTCTATGTTTTGATCGACTGAATGTTCTGCTAGAGCCGTATCAAATTAAATATAAAACATCATCAAGCCACATGTATTCCTTGTCATCCAACGACCTAGTCTGCTTCAATGTCGAGCGCTCAACACGTTGAGCATGCAGTTAATTTCATGCCAAAAATAGTGCTAATCACATAATAACACGCAAATAATATCCTAGTACTTAATATCTGCATGCACTTAATATACTTCCAAATTGACTTGCATTGCACGTACCTACTTACTAGTGCTGCTAGTACATGAAACTAGTGCCATGACTTGTGAACGCGTCCAGATATGGTCAACAGCAACATCGCCCGCGAGTTCTTCATGTTTGCCCGTGTGTCTAAACGCAGAAGGGGAGGAGAGAGAGAGAGCACACATGGAACCCACCAGTAAGTGAAGGCGAATAGTACTAAAAATGATATTACATGTTATCCATTAAATAGGCTGTGGTAATATAAAAACATTATGTGAACAAAGGGGGGTACAACAAACATTGATGTTCTACGTATGTTGCCTATTAATGTGCGGCTTGAAGGCCCGGTCGCATGTTCGATCCTCGTCCTTTATTTTTTAATTTGTATATGGGTCCAAATTTGTTTCGTGACATGTGGGCCCCTCGATGTGTAGTTTGTAGCACTTTAATTTGTGGGTCGAAATTTGTTCCATTCCAAGTGGACTATCAGTGTGTAGTTTTGTAGCTTATTTATAATAATTAAAGAGAACAACATAGTTTTTTGCAATAATACCATGGTGCGACGTTGAAGGCGAGAAAGGACGTGCGAGAGAGCGATGACCGAGCCAGAGGGAAATCAACTATGGGAGTTGCAGGGGTTGCAACGGTGTTTGGAGTAGTTGTGGACTGAATGCTATGAAAATATAATCCAAACCGACCGGAATAAATGCCTACACAAATTAATCCAAGGATGGAGTTCCCCTCGCAACATAAATAGCTTCGGCTTTGCGAGGGATGGATAGGTAGTAGCTTCAATGCGTGGAAGATATGGTGTGAGAAAGCAAGGTCAATCGAGAGACATATAGATAGAGAGACAAAGTGAGTGTGGTCCGACATTCATTGAACAGATATATATATATATGCTGTGGAGAGATATTGTCCGATTAAGCTTTTGGCAAGGGTGAGGGCTGTAAGATAGAGCTTGAGAGATGATCCAGTCACAGACGTGTAGATATATTTTGTGCGTGGGAGGAAGCAAGGTCAATCGATCACATAGGGTCGCATGTGATCGAAAGAGTGAGCCGGGTTGCAGAGAGTGACCTAGATAGACAATGTGCATGAGAGAGTATACAATGTGAATAGGTCGAATTGGGCTCAAACATGGTGATATATCATTTTTGTCCGAGAAAGAGCAAGGTCAATTGAGACATACAGAGAGAGAGATAGAGAGAGAGATTGAGTGAGCGTGGCCTGCCATGAGGTCGAAAGAGTGGCGGCGGCTTGGATGGACTAACCTAGATAGACAATCAGCGACAGAGAGTATAGAGTGTGTCGATCGAGGCCCGAACAGGGAGATATATCATTTGTGTGTGAAAGAAAATGAGGTTAAACGAGACTCATATAAAGAGAGCAAGATTGAGGGAGTCTGGCCCGCCGTGCGGAAGAAAGAGTGAGACAGTCTCGAGGTAGTGACCTAGATATACAACGTGCGTGCGTGCGCACGAGAGGTTGGGGGGGTCTAGATAGGCAATGCATGTATTTAGCGCGAGAGGGTGACAGGGGGAGGGGGAGAGAGAGAGAGCTCGGCGTGGGGTGCAATGGCGGGTGTGTGAGGTAAATACATTTGGTAACAGAGTGGAAAAGGGGTTGTCTAGTTGAGAGACTTAGAGATCGAAACATGGAGAGAAAGAATGAACGTGTGTTGGAAACCGATAGCTTCCTAAGGTGGTTAGGAGAGGAAGATTGACCGATACATGAAGTATGTACTGTGTGTGCGGGGGGGGGGGGTAAAAACAACATTTGAATGTACATAGTACGAGACTTAATATCGATGTTTCAATTCGGTGTACATTGTATGATTTGAACCAAGGACCATGCATACGGGTAATTATTTCGAATTCGTGCCATACTAAGTTTCGAAAAGTTGACATTGACTCAATTTGTTGTGCTTTTTTTAGGTCATATGTTTGAATCCATCCAAAAGTTTTCTCACTACCATGGTGTTCATCATATACATATGAATTTGTATTAAAAAAGTAGCGTCGATACAGTGAAATGCGAAATCCACGTTAAAATTGGAGATTGGTATGTGACACACACTCTAATTCAAATAACTAATTATGTGACACACACTCTAATCCACGTTAGTGTGGATACCTTTTTTTTCAAATAACTCCTCATTAATTAATTTATAGTACTCCCTCTATTCACTTTTATAAGACCTTGAAGACATTTCAGACAATGTGCAAAACAATTCATTTTAAGTTGTCAGAAACAACTTACAAAAGTGAACGGAGGGAGTATCTCGTTTTGAATGACTAATTATTACAAGGAAACACGGGCATGGTAATACATACAGATTCGTTTGCAACTGAAAGAAGATTCCATTGCATTCTCAAATGTAGGCGCACTAGGCAGACCAGGGTCGTGTCGGGGTGGACGCTGCTTCAGTGCCTTAAAAGTACCTGCCTTTGGGTCACTGACATGTTGGCCAGCCAACTGTTGGGCCCACATGTCATGGACACAAAGGCAGGTGCCTTAAGGCACCGAAGCATAGTCCTGTCGGGGTGGTCGCGTGTGTCGGACGGACGCTTAGCACCCAGCCACCCACCCCCCTCCCTCCCTCCACCACTCCCCCACCCCCGCACCCCCCCAAAGGACGATGACAAAATATGTTCGCGCTTCCACGTTTCGGATTGAAATATCTGGCGGCCCCAATTCGAGCCCTGCAAAATATCTCTTCTCCACCGTCCCCTTCTGCGCCCAGATTGCTCAAATCCATAATTCACCGCCAACCCAAGAAAATTCGAATCGTCCCTCGTCTCGTCTCTTTCCCCACCTCTGTGCCGGATGACGATGCTGAAGATGGCGGTCACGCTTCACCACCGCACCGGAGCTACCTCATATACACCCTCGTCCACCGCACTGGGAAGTCCACCGACAAAGTCGGCCGCCGCAACCGACGTGCCTCACAAACACCGAGTTCCACCGCATTAGGTGCACTTCACCGATGCCGTCTCCCAGCTCACCAGGGCTACTTCACCGAGCACATCGTCGCACCTCCGCACCCCGAGGATGTTGGGACTTCACCAACGGTCTCGTCCACCGCATCGTAGCGCTCCGCTACCACTCAAGATCTGCATCTGTGCGCGGCCAGCCAACGCCAGCGCATCACCCTCAATGGCTCTGAAGTAACCCGCACTCTAGCTAGGCGAGCATGCACAAACGCCGGCCCGAACTAGGTATCCACACATCACTCCCTTGTGCACTGTTCCGATGATATTTGGATATCCTATCACTGCTCTCTTAACTTACACGCCTATGCAACTATGACTTTAACTCTTATTTCTTCTGGAGATATCATCTGAAACAAGAAAATCCATTTTTTAGTGAAGCATGATGGCGCTACGGGATCTGGTACACATCCTGCACACCCGTATAACCTTGTAAGTCTCTGTGCTCCGGTACAACATCAAGGTCCATTCCTCTTATTTGATCAACCATTCGCCGTGTCAAAAATGCAGAGGGGGGTGCAAGGAGCACAAGGCATGCACATCCAAGCAAGTGGTAACATGGACTTATACATGGAACATCCCAAGTGCAAGCAGAGCTGCAGTGAGCCTGTACAATGAGCTAGCGTAAGTCCCCGCATTTCATTTAATTCGTACTGGCATTCGTGTACGATTTCTGTGCAGTGGCGGATCCACGAATTCAAGTTACCAGGGGCGAACATTTAACTTAAAAAATACGAAGAGATTTGCACGCCGGAAATCAACATAACTTGAGAAATGTGAAGCTACATGCACTTTGAAAACCAGCTAATGATCCAAAGTAGTTCAGATTATAAAAACTAAATAATGCAAGCACCAAAAAACACAAAATTTAACATGGTGTACAAGGACTACAAACATGGTTTGTACCTGCTTGAATTATTCGTTCTCTGGCTGAAAATATCGAAGTGTAATTGCACCTATAACCAGTGCGCAAACTGCATATCAATATTTCTATCCTGCACAAGTATGCCAATAGTTTCAAACAACAGATTAGAAAAGTATTTATGCTATGTTGTCATATTACGGGACTTTCTGGTAGATGGCCTCGACGTTTCCTCAAGCAATGAAAATGCACTATAATTTTCTTGTCATCAATGCTTGCAAATCTCTGTCTCTCTCAACATAGAAGATCATCATTAGACACTAAATCCTTCAATGAGCTTGCAAAATGCTTGCATGAGATCCCTCATTAGACACTATATGTTCATCACAAGGAGCATGTAAAATGTTTGCATCAAATCCTTCATTAGCAGTTTGTTCATTAGACACTTTAGGCTCAAGAACAACATGAGCTCGTATGTTTGCCTCGGAAACATGATTAGATACATCAGATTCAGTCAGTTAAGTATTGATTGGGGGAGTTATAAAATAAGTAGAAATTGGTTTCATTTTCTCATAGATTCCCTACATACAAGCATTTTTACAACACCGTTAGGTTTGACTATTGGCCAGAAATTGAAGAGTTGAATTAGATATAATCAGGGATGTGATGTACCTGCTCATTGCGCATACTACTCTTGCAAGCTGCGACTGTCTGTTTGCACAAGCTCGATGCCATGCCCGTGCTGCTGCCGCTACCTCCCACCTAGGCTACACCCAGGGTTGGATCTTCATCTCATTGCCCTTCCGTTCGCTTGAAGCCCGGCGACCGCCCTCCAACGAGGGCGCAAGGAAGTGTTGTGTAGGTCTGTCCAGCGGCGGCTAGGTTAGGAGAGAACGAGACTGGAGGATGGAGCGAATGAATTGGGATTTTTCCTGCTGTCGATCGATAAGAGAGGCGCCCGTTGGGGCCGCGAGCCTACTATAGGGCCTGCCTTGCACTTATGTTATTGGCCCATCCAGATTGAAACATTTTTCTTCATTTTTTACATTGCCTGCTTGTGCGTTGGGATGAACAAAACTCGCCTAGGCCAACCTGGACGACTCAAACTAGGTGCACACTTTCCATCCACCTAAGGAGGCCGCCCATACCAGCCCCTATGGTAGCGTCGCCCCTTTTGCGTGTATGATTGGGTAGTGAAAAATATTCCAGTGGCGCTTTTGATTTACCCACAGAATCGTTGAATTGCTTGTTTCTATGAACTGAGTTCGCCAATAATGTGAAGGATGCCAGTCTTTTCATCCTATTATAGATTTCTTAGATCTCGACATGCCAAAAGTAATCGCATGAAATATACAGTAAAAGCCAGTGTGATGTGTGTGGCTACAACTAGTCTGACTACACGTCCTCATATAACATATCAAGGATGCACCATCTTACCATATTAACCATTCGACTTACCAATGCAGTGTGGGAAGAAAGAAGTATTGGGACTGCGTATCCAAGCAATTGATGCCATGGACTCCTTCGCACAACCTTGTAAGAGAAAAAGAAGTTGCAGTGTGCCTGTACAAAGAACTAGTGTAAGTTCAGTTACCTGCTTCTCAGAAATTTAGTTAGCCACTTATTGTTACTGATTACATAATGCTACAGCCTGTTAATCCTATTGTAGACTGCGCCTATCTATGTGTTTGATACTTACTGTTAATGTTTGCCTTAACTTAAATATCTACTTGTTTGTTTAACTGCTTTGCTGCTGCAACAACAGGTTACAATGATGTTAATAACTACTTTTCAGCCTCCAACTGGAACACTTTAATTCCTTGTTTGTTTAACTGGTTTGCTGTTATAACTCCCAGTTGAGATGTTTTGCTAACTTCAACTTTACTGAATCCAATCGGAACTTTAATGGCAAAACAGGTTAGCCCAAGATCAAAGAGCGAGGTCCCCACAGACGTTGCATCATCCCACAGCAGTGGCACCGGCCCAATTGTGCATTATGAATTGCCAACTGCTGATGCTCTAGAGGCTAAACTAGTGGTAGAAAGAGATTCTACTTCTGCACTTAGAGATGAAGTTAACATGTTGAGGAAGCAAACAGCACAATCACAAGCAGTACTCAAGACAACCATCAAATATTTGGTGGATTTCAAAACGAAGCAAGCTGAGACTGACCACATTGTTAAGCTCCTGAAAAAAAGGAAATTAAATTCCCACTTGGTAAATAATAGGTGAAATGTTCTTTCCATCGTTGAGTAACCTTTATGTTGTTTGTACATGTAATCAATCAAACCATTTGTTTTAGAGATCATGTAATAATTGTTTTTTGTTTTTTGGTTTGTAATTTTATTTGAGCACAAGTTTGTATTAATTGATAAGACTCGGAGACATTTCAATTGGATTTGCTGTGGCAGACCTACAAATATGCCAATCGGGCTGAATGTGCATTCAGCACTAATAGAACTATAGATGGACCATAAGTGGCACGCATCGGAAAGGGCCAAGATGCTGGCTAAAACAAGGATGTTGTGGTAGCAAAAAAAAAGGTACAGCGGCCTGGCTTATGTATGTTAGTTGATATTATTGATCCATATACTCTATAAGTTTATATTTCTGTTAGTTATGTACATTCTTGGTTTATTGACTCGGTATTTGAATCTTGATACATCGCTTGTGTACATACCTAAATGGGAGTACACATTATGCTGCGTGCGACATTTGAGTTGGACATGAAGTGTTCCAAATATTCGAATTCACCTTAAACTGGATTCTAGCTTCTGAATTTGAGTATCAGCATTTGTAAACCATATTCATATATGACAGTGGAATACATCTTTGTCGTCCTTTTGAAGATATATAAAAACACATAGAATGATTTATAAAGATTCATATAGGAATACAAAATGGATTCGAATTTAGTTGCCAGGCTAAACGTGGATGCTTATTGTCCCAAAATTCGAAAGAAGCGGCAAAATGTCCACTCCCACGTTGGCTGCCCGAAGCCAAGTGTTTGGGAGATTGAAATCACTGTCTACCCATTACGGACAATCCATCGGCCTAATTTCCACTGCTCTAAATAGCGGTAGGTTAGTAACTTCAATTAGACGTGACACGACCGCCTCTGAGCACATTCCGACACGGTGGGCGTCAAACATGGGCGGCAAAACACATTTGATTCAAGCTTGTCCGAAAGACCTCTGTTTCTCCCTTCACTCCCCGTTCATACACGGTGGGCGGCAAAACAAACTCGACTCGGCCGAAATCGATGTAGGCAAATATTTTCAATAGGGGTAGGTTTGTAACTTCACTCAGACGTGACACAAACCGCCCTACCTGTCAGCCCCGTTCATACATCGTGGGCGCCAACCATGGGCGCCAACCACCCTCACCTTGCCAGAAATCGCTCTGGGCAAATATTGGCGAGATGCATGATTACCGTCCTATCCCCAACCGACGAGAGATCCAAATTTTAAACGGCGGCTTAAGTTCGTAACTTTCCCATATTTCAGACAGGCGCGTCCCAAAAACATGGTTCCCCGTACCTCTCTCTCCATTTTCCCATTCATACACCGTCCATGCTAGAACACCCCATCCCCGCACCAGCCTCCGTCCGCCACCACATCCATCACCGCCGTCCTCCACAACATCCATCGCCACCGTCCTGCACAATGCCGGAGTGCCTACTAAGACCGCATCGTCCACTGCTAGAGATGGATGTTTCTCATCCACGGTGACGGACCAATAGCCTTGCATCGCGTCCTCTCGCTTCATCTGCGCCATCATCCTCTTTGCCGGGGCCCCTCACACGACCTTCTCTTCCACCGCAACTGGACTTATCTCCCGATGCATCCGTCTACCATCGCAGATCTGCTTCAACGCCACCGACAACCATCGCACCCCCGGTGCCTACATGGTGCCACAAGAGAGGTGGTACTTCATATCTCCTCAACTTTTTTATCTCAACCGGAAAATAGATCTTAACTTGGTTACTCTACTTTCTTTTCAGCTCTTAGAATTTAGTTCTTAGTTCGAAGCAAACAATTGATGCTAAATATCATTTCTCCCGTTTGCAACTTCAAATCTGCCATGGCACAGCCATAATACGGTTTAATTGATCATGGTTAGAGTTTAATTGATCATGTTGGTTCCATGGTGGTTTCTTTAATAGAAATCGGAGGGGAAACCCTCTTTTGCTAAAAAAAATATGCTTAGAGTTTCTGATACATCTCCAACGTATCTATAATTTTTGATTGCTCCATGCTATTATACTACCCATTTTAGATGTTTATGGGATTTATTTTACACACTTATATCATTTTTGGGAGTAACCTACTAACCGGAGGCCCAGCCCATATTGCTGTTTTTTTTTTGCCTATTTCAGTATTTCAAAGAAAAGGAATATCAAACGGAGTCCAAACGGAATGAAACCTTCGGGAGCGTGATTTTTGGAACAAATCTGATTCGGAGAGCTTGGAGTGCAAGTCAATAAGCTCCCGAGGGCCCAACAAGATAGGGGGCCGCCCCCCCCCCCTGTAGGGCGTGCCCCCCTGTCTCGTGGGCCCCTCGGGCGGCTACCGACGTACTTCTTCTTCCTATATATACCTACGTACCCCAAAAACATCCAGGGCCACCACGAAACACAATTTCCACCGCCGTAACCTTCTGTATCCGCGAGATCTCATCTTGGAGCCTTCGCCGGCACTCTGCCGGAGGGGGAATCAACCATGGAGGGCCTCTACATCAACATCCTTGGCCCTCCGATGAGTTGTGAGTAGTTTACCACAGACCTACGGGTCCATAGTTATTAGCTAGATGGCTTCTTCTCTATTTTTGGATCTCAATACAATGTTCTCCCCCTCTCTTGCAGAGATCTATTTGATGTAAACTCTTTTTGCGGTGTGTTTGTCGAGATTTGATGAATTGTGGGTTTATGATCAAGTTTATCTATGAATAATATTTGAATCTTCTCTGAATTCTTTTATGTATGATTGAGTTATCTGTGCAAGTCTCTTCGAATTATCAGTTTGGTTTGGCCTACTAGATTGGTCTTTCTTGCCATGGGAGAAGTGCTTAGCTTTCGGTTCAATCTTGCGGCATTCTTACCCAGTGACAGAAAGGTTTGCAAGACACGTATTGTATTGTTGCCATCGAGGATAACAAGATAGGGTTTATATCATATTGCATGTGTTTATCCCTCTTCATCATGTCATCTTGCTTAATGCGTTACTCTGTTCTTATGAAGTTAATACTCTAGATGCAGGCAGGAGTCGGTCGATGTGTGGAGTAATAGTAGTAGATGTAGGCAGGAGTCGGTGTACTTGTTATGGACGTGATGCCTATATACATGATCATCCGTAGATAATCTCATAACTATGCGCTTTTCTATCAATTGCTCGACAGTAATTTGTTCACCCACCGTAATACTTATACTATCTTGAGAGAAGCCTCTAGTGAAACCTATGGCCCTGGGTCTATCTCTTATCATATTTGCTTTCAATCTACTTTTATTTGAATCTTTACTTTTTGAATCTATCTTATAAAACAACAAAAATATATTAATCTTATCATACTATCTTTATTAGATCTCACTTTCGCAAGTGGCCGTGAAGGGATTGACAACCCTTTATTGCGTTGGTTGTGAGTTATTAGTTTGTTTGTGTAGGTGCGTGGGACTTTTGAGGAGCCTCCTATTGGATTGATACCTTGGTTCTCAAAACTGAGGGAAATACTTACGCTACACTTTGCTGCATCACCCTCTCCTCTTCGAGGAAAACCAACGCAAGCTCAAGACGTAGCAAGAAGGATTTCTGGCGCCGTTGCCGGGGAGGTATTCGCTCAAGTCAAGACATACCAAATACCCATCACAAACCCATCTACCTCGCATTTACATTATTTGCCATTTGCCTCTCGTTTTCCCCTCCCCCACTTCACCCTTGCCGTTTTATTCGCCCTCTCTTTCCCAATCTCCTCCTCTCTTTTCGCTTGCCTTCTTCTATTTGCTTGTGTGTTGGATTACTTGTTGCCATGGCACAACATAATACCAAATTGTGTGACTTCTCGAGTACCAATAATAATGATTTCCTTAGTACTCCGATTGCTCCTCTTAATGATGTTGAGTCTTGTGAAATCAATACCTATCACAGCCCCAGATCAGCCTTGCTTGACTTTGCCTGCTCATCATGTCATCATGTTTAAATTACTAAGAAACTTGAAATGGGGATGTTGAAAGCCTAGCACTAAATGAATTCAACTAGGGCTTACTAAAATCTTTTCAATGAAACCAAAATGCCCTTCATAAATGTTCACCATCTTTGGTCTTGGCTAAACCCTCTACCAAAAATTGTTTCATATTTTTGGAGGCTATTCTAGATTTTTGAATTAATTCATAAGTATTTGAATTTGGACATTTAAATCATATAATATTGTTAAATGTCCAAATAATCCTGAAAGTACTTGGGGGATATTGGAAATAATTCAAATAGTGCCCACAATTTTTGTCAGGATTTTATAAAATGAGTTACTATTTTTACTAATTCAAAACATATCAAAAAAATAGAAAGCAGAACAAAAGTAGAAATTAGAGAGAGAGAGAGTACCTGGGCCACTGACCTGGCCTTACCTGTAGCCGGCCCATTAGGCAGCCCAGCCCACCAGGCAGTCGTGCCATCTTCAACCTCTGCCAGTAGGCAGAGGTGATGACGCATGCGCTCGCTGGGAGGCCTCCACCTCCTGCTTCCACCGAGGCGTTCCCGAGCCTCCCCCTCACGCCACCGCGATGCCACGAACCCCCCTGGTGGCCCCTCTATCCTCTCCCTCACTCGCTGCTCTCCCTCCCCCTCCTCTGTTTCTCCTACGCGCAGCCACCGAGCGCAGCCGTTGCCGCCAACAAGCACCACCGCTGCCACCGGCCACCCCTCGCCCTGCCGCTGCACCCAGAAGATCCGCCCCGTCGCCCTAGCCCTCTCTGCCGAGCCACGCAGCACCGGAAGCACCCGAACAGCCTCACCAAGCTCATCTTCGACCTCCCGATGCCACAGATCTTCCTCGGCGCCCCGCTCAGCTCCGGCCTCCCCCGAGCACGCTGGCACCTCCGTCGAATCCGGTGTGAGCTCCGCCGCACTTCCCCCTAACCCTGCCGTCTTTTCCGCTCTGTAGCTAGCCCCGCCGTCGAAGCCGAACTCCGGCCGCCGCCCTGAGCTTCGCTCCGGCGAGCTCCGGTGCCCTCGCAGCCTCCCACCTGCTTCCTTGGATGCGGACGACGACGGGCTACGCCCCGGTGGTCTCCGCGTGTCCAGCCGCCGCTCGTAGCGCAAGTTCGGCGAGTCGCCGCCGCGTTGTTAGTCGCCGCCGGCCAAAACTCCGGCGTGCTGACGTGGCAGCGTCATTAGCAGCTAATGGTGCCACTAATTGAACCCACACCCACTGACATATGGGCCCCACTTCCTAATTAACCCTGATTTAGTTTTGTTTAGATCAAACTAAACCCGTAGGCCCCACAGGTCAGTTTGACCCGGCCACGTCACCTGTTGACCTGACCCCACATGTCAGTGACCCTAGCCATCACTGTGAGACTGACTAGCGGGTCCCGCTGGCCAGATTTGACCTGGACAACGCCTGTTGACTTGCTGACGTCACCGTGAGGTCATGCTGACGCATTAAAGCCTTTCTGGAATTAAAGTAAATCAAAAAGGTTTAGAAATTCCTGAAAATGCTTTAAACTTCAATAAATCATAGAAATTCAACCATAGCTTAGATTGACATAATTTATATATGAAAAATGATCCGAAAAATCCAATCTATCCATCTGTACCATTTTCATGCATGTTAAAACAACTTATTACTACTGTTTAGGACAAATGGTATGAATGGCATTTAAGTAACCACATGTGGAGTTTGAATTTGAATCTTGGATTCAAACCAACTCCATTTAACCTACTGCTAGATGCATTAGCTCAAATCACAGCATATTGCCATGTCATGATCATGCATCATATTGTGCATTGCATTGATTGTGTTTCTTCCTTGTTTGTCGGTGTTTATCCCCTATCGATAGACGTGGTTTCGACGATGTGATCAATGACACCAATGAAGAGCTATACTATCTTCAGAAGTGCCAGGCAAGCAAAACCTCCTTGTTCATTCCGATACAATCCCACTCTCTCGCTCCTGCTCTATTTTATTGCATTAGGACAACAATGATACAACTGTTACTTGCTGCGGTAGCTGAACCCCTTTTCCTCTGCATGACCTGTCATTGCCACAGTAAATAGATGAAACCCACTAGCATGAGTAGGAGTTGTTTGAGCCCTGTTGTGCCTACTCATTCATGTTTGTTTGTCATGCCTGCTACTGCTTAGAGATGAGTCAGGTCTGATTCATTGGGGATGAATCAGAGGTGTGTGAACATGTCCTACTATGTGTGAGCTAAGTGTGTGAACACGATTTGGTGAAAGTAGCGGTGAGAGGCCACGTAGGAGTACATGGTGGGTTGTCTCATTGCAGCCGTCCTCAGGAACTGAGTTCTATGTTTGTGATCCATGAACAGTTACTACCACACATTGGGCTCCGGGTGCTCCAAGCTCTCTCGACTTATTAATCAACATGATCTCTGTCAAGGAATTGCAACTAGTTTTTGGTCTTTGTAGGTAGTGTTTGTAGTCTACCAAGTGGCACCCGGTACAGGTGGGCTTGGGACAAACTAGGCACAGTGGCACGGTGTACCAAGTGGCACCCGGATGGTGGGCTTGGGAACCCTTCTCACATCGTTTGGGGCCGTGAGCGACACCCCGGCCGGATCTCCTGGCGGATGGAACCCGAATAGGCGATAAACCTGGACGAGAGACTTGTGTGGTTAGTCAGGTCGTGGCCGACACCCTCGCTGGGCTTCCGCTTGAAGGTTGCCGAGTACATGTCGTGTAAACGGCGGTAAGTGGTGAGAGCGTGTGTGAAGAAGTACACCCCTGCAGGGTTAATATGATCTATTCAAATAGCCGTGTCCGCGGTAAAGGACTTCTGGGTTGCCTGTACAGTTCATAGACAAGTGAAAGTGGATACTCTAAAATACGCAAGATAAGCGTGAGTGCTATGGATGGCATTCTCGTAGGGAGACGGGAGCGGATCCATAGTGGTGTATTGATATGGTGAATGTGTGGACTTGTGTGCGCCACCTCAAAAGAGTTACTTGCAATCGTAGTTCAGGATAGCCACCGAGTCAAAGCTGGCTTGCTGCAGTTAAACCCCACGATCCCCTTTGTTGATAATGATGCATATGTAGTTAGTTCTGATGTAAGTCTTGCTGTGTACATTTGTACTCACGCTTGCCTATTTTACGTTCTTATAGAGAGACTTCAGTCTCGCTAGTAGTTCTGCGTGGACTTCGACGTTTAGCTTGTTACCTCAGCTACGATCTTGTGCCCTCGGCAGGATCTAGTAGATAGTCAGGCTTCTCAGCCTTTTTCATTTGTAGATGTCTGTACTCAGACATGTTAAGCTTCCGCTTGTGCTTTGACTTGTATGCTCTGAGTGTTGGGTCATGAGACCCATGTTTGTAATATCTCGCTCCTCGGAGCCTATTGAATAAATACTTGAGTTGTAGAGTCATGTTGTGATGCCATGTTGTATTTGCACATATCGAGCATATTGTGTGTATGTTATTGAAATGCTTGGTATGTGTGGGATCTGACTATTTAGTTGTTTATCCTTGGTAGCCTCTCTTACCGGGAAATGTCTCCTAGTGCTTCCACTGAGCCTTGGTAGCTTGCTACTGCTCCGGAACACTTAGGCTGGCCGGCATGTGTCCTTCTTCGTTCCTGTGTCTGTCCCTTCGGGGAAATGTCACGCGGTGTCTATCGGAGTCCTGTTAGCCTGCTATATCCCGGTTTACTGGAGTCCTGGTAGCCCAGTTTCTATAGCCCGGATTCACTCGCTGATGACCGACACGTTCGTTGCTGGGTCATGTATGTCTGTCCCTGTAAGTTAGTGCCACTTTGGTTTCATGACTAGCCATGACAGCCCGGGTTCTTTGTCATATGGATGCAAGCGGCACTATCATATACGTGAGCCAAAAGGCGCAAATGGTCCTGGGCCAGGTAAGGTGGCACCCGTGGGAATACCATGTGTCAGGCCGCAAAGTGATATGATGTGTTACATGCTAGATCGGTGTGACTTAGGATCGGGGTCCTGACAATACCGCTTTGCTGAATCTTGTTATGAAAGATCATTTCGCCGGCCTTCCTAGTGAAGATGCGGCCACTCATCTAAACAATTTTGTTTGATTTGTGTGATATGCAAAAGAAGAAAGATACAGATAACGACATTCTCAAATTCAAGTTATTTCCGTTTTCACTTAGAGATCGTGCTAAAGTTTGGTTTTCGTCTTTGCCTAAAAATAGTATTGATTCTTGGAACAAGTGCAAAGATGCTTTTATCTCTAAGTTTTTTCCTCCCGTTGAGATCATCACTCCTAGGAACGATATTATGAATTTTAAAAAACTTGAGCATGTTTCCCAATCTTGGGAAAGAATGAAATTGATGATTCGCAATTGCCCTACTCCTGGTTTGAATTTATTAATGATCATACAAAAAAATTATGCTAGTTTAAACTTTGCTTCTAGAAATCTCTTAGATTCGGCCGTGGGAGGCACGTTTATGGAAATTACGTTAGGAGATGCTACAAAATTGCTTGATAATATTATGGCTAATTATTCTCAATGGCACACCGAAAGATCTTCTAGTAAAAAAGTGCATGCTATAGAAGAAATTAATGTTTTGAGTGGAAAGATGGATGAACTTATGAAGATGTTTGCTACTAAAAATACTCCTCTTGATCCCAATGATATGCCTTTGTCTTCCTTCATTGAGAATAATAATGAATCTATGGATGTGAATTTTGTTGGTAGGAATAGTTTTGGAAACAACGCTTATAGAGGAAATTTTAATGCTAGACCATTCCCTAGTAATCCCTCTAATAATTATGGAAATTCCTACAATAATTCTTATGGTAATTTTAATAAGATTCCCTCTGATTTTGAGAATAGTGTGAAAGAATTGATGATTTCTCAAAAGAATTTTAATGCTTTGCTTGAAGAAAAATTGCTCAAAGTTGATGATTTGCCTAGGAACGTTGATAGACTTTCACTTGATGTTAATTCTCTTAAACTTGGATATTCTTCTCCTAAGCATGACATCAATGAGTCTCTCGAAGTAATGAGAATTTCCATTGACGAATGCAAGGAAAGAACCGCTAGATTGCGTGCTAAAAAAGAAAGCTTTATAAAAATGTGTTCTTCTAGTCTCCGTGCAAATAATGATGAGGATCTTAAAGTTATTGATGTGTCTCTGATTAGATCTATGTTTTGCAATATGAATTTTTATGATTATGGGAGTGATAATGAATCAACTTTGCCTAGAAGGCGTCCCAAAAATTCGGAATCTTTATATCTTGATGTTAAATTTGATAAAAGAGAGATTGAAGAATCCTCAACTTCTAATAATATTGAACGTACTATCCTGGATTTCAAGGAATTTGATTATGATAATTGCTCTTTAAAAGGTTGTATTTCCTTGTTGCAATCCGTCGTTAATTCTCCTCATGCTTATAGTCAAAATAAAGCTTTTACCAAACATATTGTTGATGCCTTGATGCAATCTTATGATGAAAATCTTAATTTGGAAGTTTCTATACCTAGAAAACTTAATGATGAGTGGGAACCTACTATAAAGATTAGAATTAAAGATTATGAGTGTTTTCCTTTGTGTGATTTCGGTGCTAGTGTTTCCACGATCCCGAAAACTTTATGTGATATCCTAGGTTTCCATGATCTTGATGATTGCTCTTTAAATTTGCACCTTGCGGATTCCACCATTAAAAAACCTATGGGAAGGATCAATGATGTTCTTATTGTTGCAAATAGAAATTTGGTGCCCGTAGATTTTATTGTTCTTGATATAGATTGCAATCTTTCTTGCCCTATTATTCTTGGTAGACGTTTCCTTAGAACGATTGGTGCGATTATTGATATGAAGGAAGGGAACATTAGATTCCAATTTTCTTTTAAAGAAAGGCATGGAGCACTTTCCAAGAAAGAAAGTCAAATTACCTTATGAATCTATCATGCATGCTACTTATGAATTTAGTGCCAAAGATGGCACTCGTTAGATCTATCCTTGCTTTTATGCCTAGCTAGGGTCGTTAAACAATAGCGCTAGTTGGGAGGCAACCCAATTTTCTTTATGATTTTTGTTTTTGCTCCTGTTTAGTAATAAATCTTGCTTATACCTTCTGTTTAGATGTGTTTTTATCTTTTAGTTAGTGTTTGTGCCAAGTAGAACCTATAGGATAACCTACGATGATAGTTGATTTGATTCTGCTGAAAAACAGAAACTTTGCGCGCATGAATATAATTTTGTAAATTCAAAGGAACGTTCTTTTTATGTTGATTCTTTTTACTTCTGTTCAATAGGAAAATTGTCCAGGACTTCCTATTTTGTTAGGATTTTTAGAGTTCCAGAAGTTTGCGTTAGTTACAGATTGCTACAGACTGTTCTGTTTTTGACAGATTCTGTTTTTCGTGTGTTGGTTGCTTATTTCAATGCATCTATGGCTAGTAGTTCAGTCTACGAACCATAAAGAAGTTGGAATACAGTAGGTTTAACACCAAATTAAATAAATGATGAGTTCATTGCAGTACCTTATGTGGTGGTTTTGTTTTCTTTCACTAACGGAGCTTATAAGATTTCCTGTTGAGTTTTGTGTTGTGAAGTTTTCAAGTTTTGGGTAAAGCTTTTATGGACTATGGAATAAAGGGTGGCAAGAGCCTAAGCTTGGGTATGCCCATGGCACCCCAAGATATTCAAGAATAGCCAAAATCCTAAGCTTGGGGATGCCCCGGGAAGGCATCCTCTCTTTCGTCTTCGTCCATTGATAACTTTACTTGGAGCTATATTTTTATTCGCCACATGATATGTGTTTTGCTTGGAGCGTCGTGTATTATATTAGTATTTTCTTTTTAGTTCACCACAATCATCCTTGCTGTACACACCTTTTGGGAGAATCCTATTTGATTAGAATTTGCTAGAATACTCTATGTGCTTCACTTATATCTTTTGAGCTTGATAGTTTTTGCTCTAGTGCTTCACTTATATCTTCCAGAGCACGGTGGTGTCTTAATTTTGAAGAAATTGCTAGTCTCTCATGCTTCAGTTATATATTTTTGAGAGTCTTTTAGAACAGCATGGTATTTTCTATGGTCATAAAGTTGGTCCTAGAATGATGAGCATCCAAGTTGGGTATAATAAAAACTATCATAGAAAAGTGAATTGGATACCATGATCAATTTGATACTTGATAATTGTTTTGAGATATAGAGGTAGTGATATTAAAGTCATGCTAGTTGGGTGATTATGAATTCAAAGGATGCTTGTGTTGAAGTTAGCAAACCCAGTAGCATGCATGTATGGTTAAAGTTGTGTAACAAATTTGAAACATGAAGTGTACTTGGCTTGTGCATCCTTATGAGTGGCGGCCGGGGACGAGCGATGGTCTTTTCGTACCAATCTATCCCCCTAGGAGCATGCATGTAGTACTTGATTTTTGATGACTTCTAAAATTTTGCAATAAGTATATGAGTTCTTTTGACTAATTTTGAGTCCATGGATTATACACACTTTTACCTTTCCACCTTTGCTAGCCTCTTCGGTACCATGCATTGCCCTTTCTCACCTTGAGAGTTGGTGCAAACTTTGCCGGTGCATCCAAACCCCGTGATACGATATGCTCTATCACACATAAACCTCCTTATATCTTCCTCAAAACAGCCACCATACCTACCTATTATGGCATTTCCATAGCCATTCCGAGATATATTGCCATGCAACTTTCCACTGTTCCGTTCATCATTTTCATGACATACTTTACTTTTGTCATATTGCCATTGCACGATCATGTAGTTGACATCGTATTTGTGGCAAATCCACCAATCATTATTTTTCATACATGTCACTCTTGATTCATTGCACCATCTCGGTTCACCGCCGGACGCATTCATATAGAGTCATATCTTGTTCTAGTTTTGAGTTGTAATCCTTATGTTGTAATCAATAGAAGTGTGATGATCATCATTATTAGAACATTGCCAAAAGAAAGAAAGAAAAAGAAAGAAAAAAAGGAAGAAAGGCCAAAAGAAAAAAAAGAAAGGCCCAACAAAAGAGAAAAAGAAAAAAAAAGAGAAATAAAAAAATAAAAAGGGCAATGTTACTATCTCTTGTTCCACACTTGTGCTTCAAAGTAGCACCTTGTTCTTCATGTAGTGAGTCTCATATATTGTGCTTCTAAGTAGCACCATGTTTTTCATATAGTGAGTCTCATAAGTTGCCTTTTTCATACTAGTGGGAATTTTTCATTATAGAACTTGGCTTGTATATTCCTACGACGGGCTTCCTCAAATGCCCTTGGTCTTCGTGAGCAAGCAAGTTGGATGCACACCCACTAGTTTTCTTTTGTTGGGCATTCATATAGCTCTAGTGCATCCGTTGCATGGCAATCCCTACTCCTCATGTTGACATCAATTGATGGGCATCTCCATAGCCCGTTAATTATCCTCGTCAATGTGAGACTTTCTCATTTTTTGTCTTCTCCACACAATCCCCATCATCATATTCTATTCCACCCATAGTGCTATATCCATGGCTCACACTCACGTATTGCGTGAAGGTTGAAAAAGTTTGAGATTATTTAAGTATGAAACAATTGCTTGGCTTGTCATCGGGGGTATAGAAGTTGGGAACATATTTGTGTGACGAAAATGAAGCATAGCCTAACTTTATGATTTTGTAGGGATGAAATTTCTTTTGCCATGTTATATTTAGAAGACATGATTACTTTGATTAGTATGCATGAAGTGTTACTATTTCTTACGTCAGTATGAACTTTTATTTTGTATTCATTTGGATCTGAATATTCATGCCACAATCAAGAAAATTACATTATGAATTATGCTAGGTAGCATTCCACACAAAAATTCTCTTTTTATCATTTACCTACTCGAGGACGAGCAGGAATTAAGCTTAGGGATGCTTGATACATCTCCAACGTATCTATAATTTCTTATTGTTCCATGCTATTATACTACCCCTTTTACATGTTTATGGGCTTTATTTTACACATTTATATCATTTTTGGGACTAACCTACTAACTGGAGGCCCAGCCCATATTTTTGGGACTAACCTACTAACGGAGTACAAACGGAATGAAACCTTTGGGAGCGTGATTTTTGGAACAAATCTGATCCGGGGAGCTTGGAGTGCAAGTCAAAAAGCTCCTGAGGGCCCCAAGACATAGGGGGCCGCGCCCCGCGCCCCTGTAGGGCGTGCCCCCTGTCTCGTAGGCCCCTCAGGCGGCTACCGACGTACTTCTTCTTCCTATATATACCTACATACCCCGAAAATATCCAGGGGTACCACGAAACACAATTTCCACTGCCGTAACCTTCTGTATCCGCGAGATCTCATCTTGGAGCCTTCGCCGGCACTCTGCCGGAGGGGGAATCAACCATGGAGGGCCTCTACATCAACATCCTTGCCTCTCCGATGAGTTGTGAGTAGTTTACCACAGACCTACGGGTCCATAGTTATTAGCTATATGGCTTCTTCTCTCTTTTTGGATCTCAATACAATGTTCTCCCCCTCTCTTGTGGAGATCTATTCGATGTAAACTCTTTTTGCGATGTGTTTGTCGAGATCTAGTGAATTGTGGGTTTATGATCAAGTTTATCTATGAATAATATCTGAATCTTCTCTGAATTCTTTTATCTATGATTGAGTTATCTTTGCAAGTCTCTTTGAATTATCAGTTTGGTTTGGCCTACTAGATTGGTCTTTCTTGCCATGGGAGAAGTGCTTAGCTTTGGGTTCAATCTTGCGGTGTACTTAACCAGTGACAAAAAGGGTTGCAAGACACGTATTGTATTGTTGCCATCGAGGATAACAAGATGGGGTTTATATCATATTGCATGTGTGAGGGAGTCCTGGACTAGGGGGTGTCCGGATAGTCGAACTATCATCATCGGCCGGACTGCAAGACTATGAAGACACAAGATTGAAGACTTCGTCCCGTGTACGGATGGGACTTTCGTTGGCGTGGAAGGCAAGCTTGGCGATACGGATATGTAGATCTCCTACCATTGTAACCGACTCTGTGTAACCCTAGCCCTGTCCTGTGTCTATATAAACTGGATGGTTTTGGTCCGTAGGACGAACAACAATAATACCATAGGCTAGCTTCTATGGTTTAGCCTCCTTGATCTCGTGGTAGATCTACTCTTGTAATACCCACATCATCAATATCAATCAAGCAGGACGTAGGGTTTTACCTCCATCAAGAGGGCCCGAACCTGGGTAAAACATCGTGTCCCTTGTCTCCTGTTACCATCTGCCTAGACGCATAGTTCGGGATCCCTACCCGAGATCCGCCCGTTTTGACACCGACATTCGTGCTTTCATTGAGAGTTCCTATGTGTCGTCACCGATAGGCTCGATGGCTTCTTCGATCATCAACAATGACGCAGTCCAGGGTGAGACTTTTCTCCCCGGATAGATCTTCGTATTCGGCGTCTTTACACTGCGGGCCAATTCGCTTGGCCATCTAGAGCAGATCGAAAGCTACGCCCCTGGCCGTCAGGTCAGATTTGGAAGTTTGAACTTCACGGCTGACATTCGCGGTGTCGGGGAAACTGATTCACGAACACCTATGGGACCGGCGGACCGAGCCCCTTTCGGTTCGGCGGGGGGCGGAGATCGCACGAAGAGCGGATCGAGGCGAAGCACACGAGCAGTTTACCCAGCTTCGGAGCTCTCCGGAGAGATAATACTCCTACTGTTGCTTGTCTGATTGCATTGAGTTCTTGCTCAGGAGCGCTGAGTGCTACAGTACACTCGAGCTGCTAACGAGACCGAGCCTAAGTGTTTTCTGGTTTCGAACCCCCTTCTATGTTGCGCATGGGCCTCCTTTTATATGCTCAAGGGGTCACCGACAGGTGGCAACGTAGGCAAGGGTAAAAATGGAAAAAGAGGGGTGGTTGGTACAGTTACTTGCACAGTACATCCTACCTAACCCTGATGGCAGGGGACAAGGGCATTAAATGCCCGTCTGTGTTGCCCAAACAGTACAAAAAGGGACCGTCAGGGACACCACCGCTCGCCACGATGGCGATCTTGTCAGCGTCGCATGCCACCGCGCACCGCTGGCTGCACAGCCTTTCGCCACGCGCGCCTGGAAAGGCCCCCAGGGCGACACGTTGGTGGATGTGCTGGAGCGTGGGTACAGAGTGGCCGCTTGCCGCGGCAAACGCCTTGCCGCAGTCGTTGTCTTGCCGCGCCCGGAAGCTTGTCGCTCACGGGGCCTTGCCGGGACGCGCGGCGCGTCGCGGCAAGTTCCTTGTGATGCCTTTATTGGCCTTCTCGGCAAGCTCCTCTTGCTGGGGCCTTGTCTCCTTGGCTTAAATACTTTGTTCTTGAATGGCTCCAAAGGAACCACGGAGGACCTTGGCGGTCACCCGGCAAGCCTTGCCGCGGGGCGCTGCAACTGCCGTGCACAAGTTCGGGATACTAGGGTACCCCTATTCTAGTACACCGACAGGAGCCCCCGGGCCTAGGCCACACACGGTGCCGAGCGCTATTGGGCCAGGCCCAAAACAGGGCACGGGCACGCGCGGCCTGGGTCACGCCGTATCTTACTCCGTATCCGCCGCGCCCTACCCCAACGGCACGCGTCGAATGCAGCGTCGTGGGAGAGATCGTGGGTGGTTTCTTTATTCGGAAGGACGAAACGTCCGCCCCCTCCCTCTTTATAAGCAGAGGAAACAGGGGCAGTTCGCCCATCTCGCCGGTTGCTACTCCAATCTTCACAAATCTCCGCCGCTCCCCCCTTCTTCCCTAAGCTGAGAGAGAGGAGCGCTTCGCCCCCATAGGTGTTCCTGGATCAGTCTCCCCGACATCTTTGGCGCGCCAGGTAGGGGAGTTGGTGCAGTGCAAGGTGAGGCTTGACAGCCACGAGGAGGAGCTTGTCGCGCGCGAGCAACCAATCGGCGGGGCTCTCAAGAAAGCAAGGGATGCTACCGCAGCTACCGAGGCCGCCAAGAAGGAGCTGGAGACGAGGGTGGCGCAGCTGGAAGCCGATCTCAGGGTGAGCGGCGAGGAGCTTGTCGTGCTCAAGCGTGAGCGTGAGAAGGACGCTGCCGCTCATGGTGAGCTGCAGGGTCTTCTCGCTGAGAGGAGCTAGGAGCTCAGCGCCGCCAAGGATTCCAATGCAGATCTCGAGTTGAAGTTGGCTACTTTGACTCAGACACTGGACGGCGCCAGGGAGCGGGAGGTGGCCTTGTCGGAGAAGATCAAGGCCGACGAGGCGCTGTTGGCGAGTGCCGCTGCCGCCCACGGCACTTTCAGGGAGACCGTGGAGCATTGTACCGAGGGTCTTGTGGATCTTGCCGCAGCCATCGACAGAGAGTTGGTACAGTTGGGGATGGAGGAGCTCGGGTACTCCTCCGACAAGCACCTCCAACCCAGCGCCAAGCTTAGCTTGTTCTTCAAAGGCGTGCCGACGGCCCTCCAGCGACTCCGGGAGAAGATCCCAAAGCAGCTGGCCGACGAGTCGCGCAAGATCTGCGCGGGAGTTCTTCAGAAGGTGCTGGTGAAGGTGGCCTTCCGCAACCCTAGCCTCAACCTCACCAACGTCCTCAGGTCCTTGCCGCCGGATGCTGATCTGGAGGCGCTCAAGGCCCTTGTCGCACCCATTGTGGACAAGGTGAGCGAAATCAAGAGGGTTGAGGGCGATCGCATAGACTAGGCCGCCCGTTTTCTCTTTTTTCCTTGTCGCTGTTGGTCATGTCATGAGAACAATCTGTTAGAGCTGCGACAAGTTATCTTGTAATATAACTCTATTTTGGGTAGAGATTGCTGTGTTATTTCCTTTACTTGATTCCTTCCTTTGTATGTTTTTGCCCTACGCTTTTAGGGAACTTGTCGGCGCAGGCACCTGAGCCGCAAGCGCTGAGTGCGGGACGTCAGCAGCCTGCTGGCGGTGCCGCTTCCGACAAGAAACCTTGTCGCAACTAGTCGCAGCTCACTTAAGTTGTTGAGCAGACTCGAAACAAAGTAAGGCCGCAACTAGCTACGAGTTGGTTCCTCCGTGCACAGGTTTTTCATACAAAGTACGGTCGTTCGAGGAAGATAACTTAAAAATTTAAAACTGATTGCCCAAACTTTGGCAACTTAGCTTTTCTGTCGCTTGCTTTCCGGTAAGGCGAAACTTCCTTGAACGATGCCTGGTCCACACCATTATCTTCTCCTTCCCCCCCGGCAAACTTGTGGGCGAGGGAACCTTCCTTTCCTTTGAGAAAGAGAAAGAAGAGAAAATAAAGATATGGAGCCTTACGGCTCGTTATTGCTTACCGGGGATAGGTGCTGCACAAAGTGTCAGATAACGTATGCAAAAATAAAGTAGATAGCATGATATTGACAAGATGTGCGGAGCACATGAGTTTTACTTATGCACGGGGTCTGCGCCCGGCTTTGTACAAAGGATTACATGCAACATCGGCAAGACTTCCACAAAAGGTGGTTGCCGGAACAGGTTCCGGCAACCGCGCCCTATGGGTAAAACTTACGAAGATGCTCAATGTTCCAGGAGTTGCTCACCGGAATGCCATCTTCGGTCTCAAGGCGGACAGTGCCAGGCCTAGTGACTCGTTTCACCCGATAAGGGCCTTCCCACTATGGCGTCAACTTGTTGGAATTCTTGGCGGACTGAACGCGCCGAAGAACAAGGTCGCCTTCCTCGAAACTTCTGGCATTAACTTTGTGGCTATGGTAGCGGCACAAAGCTTGCTGGTATCGAGCAGCTCGTACAGCAGCCTGAAGACGGTCCTCCTCAAGGAGCAGCGCATCATCTTGTCACAGCTGCTCTTGCTCAAGCTCATCATAAGCGAGCACTCGAGGTGACCCGTATACGAGTTCCGTGGGGAGAACTGCCTCTGCGCCATAAACTAGAGCGAAAGGTGTCTGGCCAGTGGCTCGATTTGGTGTCGTCCTGATCGACCAAAGAACCACCTGCAGCTCCTCGATCCAGTTCTTTCTGCACTTGCGCAGCCTGTCGAAAGTCCCAGTCTTGAGCCCGCGCAGCACTTCAGCATTTGCCCTCTCCGCTTGACCGTTGCTTCTTGGATGAGCAACAGAAGCGAAGCAGACCTTGGCGCCAAGATCTTGGACGTACTGCATGAAGGTGCGGCTCGTGAATTGTGTGCCGTTGTCAGTGATGATCCTGTTAGGGATCCCGAAACGGCAAACAATCGACCTGAAGAACTTGACTGCTGACTGTGCTGTCACCTTCCTCACTGGTTCCACTTCCGGCCACTTTGTGAACTTGTCGATTGCAATGTACAAGTACTCAAAGCCCTCGACAGCTCGGGGAAAAGGGCCGAGGATATCGAGCCCCAGACCGAAAATGGCCAGGATAAAGGGATCGTCTGGAGAGCTTGAGCTGGCTGGTGTATCTGGTTGGAATGGAACTGGCACGCTTCACACTTGGTTACTTGTGCAGTTGCATCTTGGAGGGCTGTCAGCCAAAAGAAACCTTGCCGGAACGCTTTGCCGGCAAGTGCTCTTGCGCCAATGTGGTGACCACATATGCCTCCATGTATCTCTGCCAACAGCTTTTGTCCATCTTCCCGGTGAATACACTTCAATTTCACCCCCTTGAGTCTTCTTCTGTACAGTGTGTTGTCGACAAACTGGTACATACTTGACTGCCGGGCTACTCTTTCCGCTTCTTCTTGCTCTTCGGGAAGTTCTCCTGTCTGAAGGAAATGGACAATTTGTTGTGCCCATGCTGGAGCTTGCGGCTCGACAACAAGGACTAAAGGCACATCTGCTGCTGTGGGAACATCCGCTTCTACGGCGAGAACCTGTGGCTCTGCCGGAGCTTGATGTTCCCCGGCAAGCTTGCCAGAGCAAAACTTGTCGGGAGCGTCTGCTTCAATGGAACAAACCCTAAGGCTTGCCGGAGCAGACTGCTCCTTAGCACCCTTGGCGTTGATCTTGGGGACCTTCTTGGCGGCGGCTTCGGGGAGCTCTGCTGGAAAATAGTCACCAGAAATTAACTTCCTCTTCTTGCTTTGTCCAGTTGATGGTGTTACAGACGGTTGAGTCAGCTTGAGCACGAAGATCCCTGGTTCCACAGGTAACTCAAGTGCGGCGCACTTTGACAGGCCATCAACAATGTCATTCTGAGCCCTCGGAACATGTTCCATCTATAGGCTGTCAAAGTTCTCTTCTAGCTTTCTCACTTCATCAATGTAAGCTTCCATCAACGGACTCTGATAATTCTTGTTCACTTGGCGGACGACAAGCTGTGAGTCACCCCTGACAATGAGCTTCTTGATCCCAAGGTCTGCTGCGATCCTGAGACCGGCAAGCAAACCTTCATACTCTACAGTATTGTTTGTTGCTTGCTCCTTGGGAAAGTGCATCTGGACTACGTACTTGAGGTGCTCTCCGGTGGGTGCTACAAGTAGCACGCCTGCACCAGCGCCTTGCAGCGAGAAGGCACCATCAAAGTACATTAGCCACTCTTTGCTTGCTTCCTTGACGGGGTTGCTCGTTTCTGGAATTTCTTCATCTTGTGTTGGCGTCCACTCCGCTATGAACTCTGCCAGTGCTCTGCTTTGGATAGTTGAGGTGCTCTCAAACTTGAGGCCAAAGCTTGACAGTTCCAGTGCCCACTCGACAATCCTGCCTGTTGCTTCTGGATTTTGCAGTATCCTCTTCAGCGGAAAACGAGTGACGACTGTGATCTCATGTGCTTGGAAGTAATAGCGCAGCTTTCTCGAGGCCATGAGAAGGCCGAAAAGCAATTTCTGCACACCAAAGTACCTTGACCTAGCCCCCTGCAGAAGGGAACTGACAAAGTAAACTGGGCGCTGCACCATTCTTTTCTGCATTTTCTCACGCGCCTGCGCAGATCCATCTTTGTCGGGACCAGAGCTTGTCGGTGAAGTCGCCTGCTTGTCGCTGGATGCATCTGCCATGGTTGCTGGCTCATCATCCGCCTCCCTCTCTGCTACTAACGCAGCACTAACCACTTGATTGGTTGCCGCTATATATAGCAGCAACTTCTCTTGCGGCTTAGGTGCGACAAGTGTTGGAGTGGAGGACAGGTATCTCTTCAAGTCCTGCAGCGCAGCCTCCGCTTCCGGAGTCCATTTCATTGGACCTGCCTTTTTCAATATTTTGAAAAATGGCAGGGCGCGCTCAGCAGATCTAGAGATAAACCTGCTGAGAGCAGCCATGCAACCGGCAAGTCTTCGTACATCCTTGACGCGCTTTGGTGCTTCAATCTGCTCATAGGCCTTGATCTTGTCGGGATTGGCTTCAATTCCCCGCTGAGACACGAAGAACCTGAGAAGCTTGCCGAACGGGACTCCAAACACACACTTCTCGGGGTTAAGCTTGAGGTTGATCTTGCGCAGATTTGTAAAGGTTTCGTCTAAATCTTGAATCTGGGTCGCCCTGTCCTTGCTCTTGACCACTGTGTCATCCATGTAGGCTTCCACATTTCTGTGCATCTGCGGCTCAAAAGCGTGATGGACTACCCTTGCAAATGTTGAACCAGCATTCTTTAAACCGAAGGGCATCCGTACGAAATAGTATGTGCCACATGGGGTGATGAATGCGGTCTTCTCCTCATCCTCTTCTGTCATGAAGATCTGATGGTATCCTGAGTATGCATCAAGAAATGAAAGCAAGTCACATCCGGCTGTGGAGTCAACAATCTGGTCGATGCGCGGCAAGGGAAATGGGTCTTTGGGACAAGCTTTATTAACATCGATAAAGTCGATACAAAGCCTCCATTTCCCGTTTGCCTTACGCACGACTACATGATGGGCCAACCACGTAGGATGGAGCACTCCTCTGACAAGGCATGCTGCTTCCAATTTCTTGATCTCTTCTGTGATGAATTCTTGGCGTTCCACTGCCTGTTTCCTGACTTTCTGCTTAACGGGCCGCGCATGAGGACAGACAGCAAGATGGTGCTCGATTACTTTCCTGGGAACACCGGGGATGTCAGACGGTTGCCATGCAAACACGTCGACGTTCGCCCGCAGGAAAGCAACGAGCGCGCTTTCCTATTTAGGGCCGAGAGTGGCGCTGATGGTGAAGGTACCACCAGTGCCATCCACTTGGCAGACACCTTCTTGGTCTCTGGTGGAGCTGCCATTGTCTTCTTACACTTGCCGGTGGAGCTCGATGGTGCGTCCTCGACGGTAGCGCAGCACTCCGAAGAGGTGCGCTTGCCGGAGTGGGCATCAGAACTCTTGCTGGACTTGGTCTTCTTCTTTGCCCCAGGAGCTTCAACGGCAAGTGATTTGTGATCTGTTGCTGCTGCTGCTTCCTGGTTGATCTTGTCGGCGCAGATAAGAGCATCCTTCTTGTCGCCAGGGACAGAGATGACACTTATCGGGCCTGGCATCTTCAGTATGTTGTATGCATAGTGAGAGGCTGCCATGAATTTGGCGAGTGCTGGACGGCCGAGTATCCCATTGTAAGGTAATGGAAAATCAGCAACGTCAAAAGTGACCCTCTCAGTCCTGAAGTTCAACTCGCTGCCAAATGTTACCGGTAACATGATCTTTCCCTTCGGCCTGCTCCTTCCCGTATTGATTCCTTGGAATGTGCCGGTCTCTTCGAGCTCGCTATCAGGGATCTGGAGTTTCTGGAGCACCGCGGAGGAGATCAGGTTCAAGCCGGCCCCGCCGTCAACTAGCATCTTAGTGACTTTGAGGTTGCGGATAGTTGGTGAAACCAACATCGGCAAGCACCCGACCGCAGTTATGCGATCAGGGTGGTCCTCAATATCGAAGATGATAGGCGTGCTGGACCATTTCAGAGGCTTGCGTGACTCGACAAGTGGTTCTGCTGCATTGACTTCCCGCACCCACTGCTTCAGTGGCGGTGTGAAGTATGCAGAGAAGCACCACCGTCAACGCAGAGGACCTCTGTGGCTTTCTGGAACTCCTGCTCATCGGTCTCGTCATCGTCCATATCTTCATCATCGTCATCATCTTCATCCTTGTTGCGGCCGCGGGGAGGTCTGTCTCCTTGCCGCTGCTTGGCCTTGTCGCGGCATCCTCCTCGGCCGGGACGTTTCTTGCCAGCTCCTCCAGCACCTTCCTGGGTTTCTCCTTGTCGCGTCGCTCATATTTAGCCTTTTGCTGTTCTACAAGCTGCTCTACCTTCTTGCAGCTCTGGAGGTCATGGCCCTTGGTGCGGTGGATCTTGCAGTACTGCTTGTTGGTGTCGTTCTGCTTGTCGGCAACCGCCACAGCCTGGTGGTAGGTGCCTGCGGCAATCTCCTTGTCGGAGCCACAAGCTTTGGCCTTCTTGCCGGACTGGTCAACGACTAGCACCTCTTTGCCTTTCTTCTTTCTGTTGTTCCGCCGCCGGTTTTTCCTTGTCGGGGCAGTCTCCTCACTATCAGATCCTCCTGCTCCTACATTCTCTCCGGGGAGTTTCCTCCCTTCCTCAGCACGTGCACACTTGTCGGCCAGGGCATATAGCTAACTGACGTCTCTGATCTTGCACATCGCCATCTCCTCCCGCATCCTACGGTTTCGCACGTTCTGATGGAACGCGCTGATTACCGCGGCAGGGTGGACATCTGGGATGTTGTGTTGCACGCGGCTGAATCTCTGAATGTACTTGCGCAGAGGCTCTCCTTCCTTCTGGGAAAGCAGATGAAGATCGCTCTCTTGGCTATGAGGTTTGTGGCCGCCTATAAAGGCGCCGACAAACTGATGGCATAGATCTGCCCAGGAGGATATGGAGTTATCCGGCAAGTGCATGAGCCAGGATCTGACATTGGGCTTGAGCACCAGCAGGAAGTAGTTGGCAAGGATCTTGTCGTCTCGTCCCCCGGCAGCTTGCACTGCGATGGTGTAGATGCTGAGGAACTCCGACGGATGCGACTTGCTGTCGTACTTCTCTGGCACATCTGGCTTGAAATTCTTCGTGCTGGGCCACTGGACTTGCCGTAGCTCATGAGTGAACGCAGGGCAACCTACCGCGTACGGCAAGTCGCCTGGTTCCCCTGGCGCATGCATGTCGACAGAGGGCCCAGCGCGCTGGTCTGATTGACGTCGCGCTTCTCTTCGGTGCTCGATGCGAGTACGAGCGTCTTCTTGTTGTCATTCGTGAAGAACTTGGCGCTGATTGCGATGAGCTCGTGGATCCGATGATGTGGTAGAGTCGTTGTCGAGGTTGATCCGGCGAGTCGGCGATCTTGGCCTTCGGGGTGGAGAGTGCCTGGTAGTTGCACCCCCACCGGTTTCGTCGCCACCGGCTCGTGCCTGGCGGTCTTGTCGCGGCAGCGATGCACTCGGCTGCCATGGAGTGTCGCCGTTGGAGAAGCCGATGAGACTCTGAATGGTGGCCCTCCATCCGTCGATCTTGTCTTCCGTTGGAGGGTAATCCAGGAGCAGTTGAGCCCACGCCAAAGCTTCTGCTGGAGTGGTGGGCGGCAGCGGCGAACGGTGCGAGGAGCGGGATATGCTCAGACTTCTAACTATGTTAGAAGGAGAAGTATCCCGTCCAGGCGACCGTGTCTCGCTCGTGCCAGCATGTTGGCGTGCATGCTGGTCTTGAGCACCCCGAGATCCACCAGCTTGATCTTGGCCCAACAAACGTATGGTACTGCGAGTACCATGATGCTGTCGGTCCTGCGCCTCCTAAGATGGGCGCGGAACATGTACGGACGCCGAGGTTTGTGCAGCCTTGTCCTTGGACCTGGCAGCGTCGTGAGCTCCCTCGTCGATGTCCGTTCTTCCGCCGGCGTCTTCCCCACCATTCATTTGCTCCGGTGGTGGTGGGATCGACGTGGACGAAACTGCTGCCGCCGAAGTCTTCTTTGGTGGCATGTCGATGAAGAAGATGAAGATGTAGATCTTGTATACGCCGGATCAGGTTCGCACAATCTCGACGCCCCCTACCTGGCGCGCCAAAGATGTCGGGGAAAGTGATCCACGAACACCTATGGGACCGGCGGACCGAGCCCCTTTCGGTTCGGCGGGGGGCAGAGATCGCACGAAGAGCGGATCGAGGCGAAGCACACGAGCAGTTTACCCAGCTTCGGAGCTCTCCGGAGAGATAATACTCCTACTGCTGCTTGTCTGATTGTATTGAGTTCTTGCTCAGGAGCGCTGAGTGCTACAGTACACTCGAGCTGCTAACGAGACCGAGCCTTAGTGTTTTCTGGTTTCGAACCCGCTTCTACGTTGCGCATGGGCCTCCTTTTATATGCTCAAGGGGTCACCGATAGGTGGCAACGTAGGCAAGGGTAAAAATGGAAAAAGAGGGGTGGTTGGTACAGTTACTTGCACAGTAAATCCTACCTAACCCTGATGGCAAGGGACAAGGGCATTAAATGCCCGTCTGCGTCGCCCAAACAGTGCAAAAAGGGACCGTCAGGGACACCACCGCTCGCCACGATGGCGATCTTGTCAGCGTCGCATGCCACCGCGCACCGCTGGCTGCACAGCCTTTCGCCACGCGCGCCTGGAAAGGCCCCAGGGCGACACGTTGGTGGATGTGCTGGAGGGTGGGTACAGAGTGGCCGCTTGCCGTGGTCGTTGTCTTGCCGCACCCGGAAGCTTGTCGCTCACCGGGCCTTGCCGGGACGCGCGGCGCGTCGCGGCAAGTTCCTTGTGATGCCTTGATTGGCCTTCCCGGCAAGCTCCTCTAGCCGGGGCCTTGTCTCCTTGGCTTAAATACTTTGTTCTTGAATGGCTCCAAAGGAACCACGGAGGACCTTGGCGGTCACCCGGCAAGCCTTGCCGCGGGGTGCTGCAACTGCATGTGCACAAGTTCGGGATACTAGGGTACCCCTATTCTAGTACACCGACACGCGGAGACTTGATCTTCGATGGATTCGAGCCACAGCCGAGCGCGCCGCACTGTCACGATGGGCATGATTTAGCTCTGCAGCCGAACAGTGCCCTGGAGGCCGCACACGAGCCCGCTCCGACCCTTGATTCGGAGCCGGCTGCGCAGATCGAGGACGGGTGGCTAGACACCGCCTCGGGGGCTGCAACCTCTACGGCGATGGAGCCGAATACTGGCCTTGTCCCTTGTGAAGCTCGTGACTCCGAGGTGCCGGACTCCTCGCCGGACTACGAACCTCCCGCGACCCCTCCAATCGAATCCGATTGGGCGCCGATCATGGAGTTCACCGCTGCGGACATCTTTCAACACGCACCTTTCGGTGACATTTTGAGTTTGCTAAAGTACCTCTCGTTATCAGGAGAGCCCTGGCCGGACTGCGGTCAGGACGGTTGGGATGCGGACGACGAAGAAATTCAACGCCCACCCATCACCCACTTAGTAGGCACTGTCGACGATCTAACCGACATGCTAGACTTCGACTCCAAGGACATCGACGGTATGGACGACGATGCCGAAGACGACCAAGAACCAGCGCCTACTGGGCACTGGAAAGCCACCTCATCATATGACATATACATGGTGGATATCCCAAAGGATGGGAATGGCGAAGGAACAGCGGAGGATGACCCCTCCAAGAAACAGCCCAAGCGCCGGCGTCAGCGGCGCCGCTCAAAATCCTGCCACAACAAGAATGGAGATTCCGGCACCGGAGATAATAATACCCCAGACAGTGCCGAAGACAACCCCCTCCAACAAGATTCAGCACAGGAGGACGGAGAAGCCAACCCTCATGAAAGAGCGGTAGACGAAGAGGTAGAGGATGATAATTACATGCCTCCCTCCGGAGATGAGGCAAGCCTTGACGATGACGAATTTGTTGTGCCTGAGGATCCCGTTGAACAAGAGCGTTCTAACCGTAGGCTTATGGCCACGGCAAACATCCTCAAGAAAAAGCAGCAACAGCTTAGAGCTGATCAAGACCTGCTAGCCAACACATGGACTGAAGTCCTTGCGGCCGAAGAGCATGAGCTCGAACACCCCTCCAAAAGCAACCCCAAACGTAAGCTGGTCCCCCGATTAGAGGTGGAGGCATATAAACCTGCATCACCAGCGCACAATACGGCTGACCGACCACCCCGTGGCCGCGACAGAGAGGCCTCTAGTCCCTCCACTAGAACCGTACCCCGGCATCGCTCGGAAAGCACAAGGCCACAGGGGAATGCTCTGGACTTGCAAGATATATTGGAGGATAAGGCAAGACAATCAAGATCGATCTATGGATCGCGTGGGCGCCCCATGATACGTGACGACAAACGTCGCGCCGGACACAACAAGTCCGGCCGGGCCGAACACAGTAGACAAAGCTCTTTTGAGCTTCGTCGTGATATAGCCCAATACAGAGGCGCCGCACACCCACTATGCTTCACAGATGAAGTAATGGATCATCAAATCCCCGAAGGGTTTAAACCCGTTAATATTGAAATCTTATGATGGCACAACAAACCCCGCCGTTTGGACCGAAGACTATCTCCTTCATATACACATGGCCCGCGGTGATGATCTTCACGCCATCAAATACCTCCCACTCAAGCTTAAAGGACCAGCTCGGCATTGGCTTAATAGCTTGCCAGCAGAATCAATTGGGTGTTGGGAGGACCTGGAAGCCGCATTCCTTGATAACTTCCAGGGCACGTATGTGCGACCACCAGACGCTGACGACCTAAGCCATATAATTCAGCAGCCAGACGAATCGTCCAGATAATTCTGGACACGGTTCTTAACTAAGAAAAATCAAATCGTCGACTGTCTGGATGCGGAGGCCCTCGCGGCCTTCAAACATAACATCCGCGACGAGTGACTTGCCCGGCACCTGGGACAGGAAAAGCCGAAATCCATGGCAGCCCTCACACCACTCATGACCCGCTTCTGCGCGGGAGAGGACAGCTGGCTAGCCCGCAGCAACAACCTCAGCAAAAATTCTGGCAGTCTGGATATCAAGGACCGCAATGGCAGGTCGCGTCGCAACAAGAACAAACGCCGCATTAACGGCAACAACAATGAGGATACGGTAGTCAATGCCGGATTCAGAGGCTCCAAACCCAGTCAGCGGAAAACGGCATTCAAAAGAACTACTCCGGGTCCGTCCAATTTGGACCGAATACTCGATCGCTCATGCCAGATACACGGCACTCCCGAAAGGCCAGCCAACCACACCAACAGGGACTGTTGGGTATTCAAGCAGACACGCAAACTAATTGCCGAAAACAACGACAAGGGGCTGCATAGTGATGACGAGGAAGAGACCCGACCGCCGAACAATAGAGGATAGAAGGGTTTCCCCCCACAAGTGCGGACGGTGAACATGATATATGCAACCCACATACCCAAAAGGGAGCGGAAGCGTGCACTCAGGGATGTATACGCGATGGAGCCAGTCGCCCCGAAGTTCAACCCATGGTCCTCCTGCCCGATCACTTTTGATCGAAGGGACCACCCCACCAGCATCCGCCACGGCGGATTCGCCGGATTGGTTTTAGACCCATTCGTCGATGGATTTCACCTCACCAGAGTCCTGATGGACGACGGCAGTAGCCTGAACCTGCTTTATCAAGATACAGTGCGCAAAATGGGCATAAACCCCTCAAGGATTAAACCCACAAAGACGACCTTTAAAGGCGTCATACCAGGTGTAGAGACCAATTGTATATGCTCAGTTACACTGGAAGTGGTCTTCAGATCCCCGGATAACTTCCGAAGCGAGGAGTTAATCTTCGACATAGTTCCATTCCGCAGCGGCTATCATGCTCTGCTCGGACGTACCGCGTTTGCAAAGTTCAACGCGGTGCCGCACTATGCATACCTCAAGCTCAAGATGCCAGGCCCTCGAGGAGTCATCACGGTCAACGGAAACACTGAACGCTCTCTCCGAATGGAAGAGCATACAGCGGCTCTCGCGGCAGAAGTACAGTGCAGCCTCTTAAGGCAATTCTCGAGTCCGGCCATTAAGCGACCGGACACGGCTAAACGCGCCCGGAGTAACCTACAACAAGACCACCTGGCATGTTCCGAGCATGCATAGCAATGCGGCCCCAACCCCAGCCCCTGCAAAATTGCAAGACTGGTCCTTCGCGTACATCATTACGCTCTGGAGATACCATGGGCATAGGGGGAGGGGCACGACCACGATAGGCCCAGAATGCGGCTTAACCACACCAGGGGCTCTTAAGTGTGTCGTTCTTTGCTTTTCTCTTTTTCTTTTTTTTACCCACAGGACTCCGTTCATCGAAGGCCCTGTCCGGCAGTAGACCTGCCGAACTCATGATGCAACAGCCAGGGAAGGAGAATGGCTACGACGAATATCCAGGTGGTCTCCATTATGAGCATTAAATCTGTTTTATACACCATTCCGCAGCCTACCCCTGGAGGGGGACATGTTTAATAGTCCCATCCCTTGCTTATCGCACTATTTGTATCGTTCTGCATTCACGGCAGTATTTCTTGAATAAACAATGCAGCACCTTTTTGCTTATAATTGCATTTCTTTCTTATACATATGTTCATTTATGACATGTTTCATCAGTACACTTTGGTACAGCTAAATACACCAGGGGCTTATGTTTCCCGTACCATGGTGTGATAAGTCCGAACACTTTCACAAGTGCGGTACCCCGAACTTATAGCATTATATGCATCGGCTCTGAATCATGTCTTGGGTCAATAGTTGGGTTTGCCCGGCTCCCATGTTTTGGTACCTTACGTTCCATTGTATCGACTAAGGTAGCACTGGGAGAACCCCTGCGATTGCGCCCCAGTTGAGCTGGGCGAGCGCCTCAGTGGAGAAAGCTAAAACTGACCGTCATGATGAGGCGAGAGCCGGTCGCTGTTCGAGAGGTTTTTTTTCGAGTCCCTAAAGACTTATGCTGCTTAGAGCGAGGAACCGGCTTTGTCCGGCCCAGGCGTGGATAGCGCCCCAAATTCGGCCTTCCGAACACTAGGGGCTTCGCCGAAATTTAAAATTATAGAATTCCATGGCTAAGTGAGAGTGTTCAAGCATTATAAGTCCGGTTGCCTCGTTCGTTGTGTTGAGCGCCTCCCTAGATGGACCCAAAAATGGGAACAAGAGTGCTCAAATTTATCCAGAACACCCCAGCACTCGTGGCATGGGGGCTGAAGCCGACGACTTGCCATCTCTCAGATTTGATAAACAGCCACACAGAAGGTAATATAAAATTAACAAGCGTTGCTTAGCGCATATGAACAAAGTTTTCAGCGCACAGGATAACAAAATGCGAGTCTACTCAAATATTACATCTTTCGAGCGCTCACCCACAATAATGCGGGCACCCTTCAGGACACTCTTATAATACATCTCAGGTGTGCGATACTCCTTACCCGGCGGTGGCGCGTCCGTCACAAGCTTCTCAGCATCCATCTTGCCCCATTGCACCTTTGCGCGGGCAAGGGCCCGACGGGCACCTTCAATACAGGCGGAGTGCTTGATGACTTCAACCCATGGACACGCATCCACCAGCCGCCGCACCAGGCCGAAGTAGCTCCCAGTCATGGCCTCCTTGGGCCACAGCCGAACTATGAGGCCCTTCATGGCCTGTTCGGCCGCCTTGTGGAGCTCCACCAGCTGCTTCAGCTGGTCGCTAAGGGGCACCGGATGATCGGCCTCAGCATATTGAGACTAGAAGACCTTCTCCGTCGAGCTTCCCTCCTCGGCCCTATAGAAAGCGGCAGCATCGGAAACGCTGCGGGGCAGATCTGCGAATGCTCCTGGAGTGCTCCGAATTCGGGTAAGTGATAGGTAATTCACACTCACATGCCTGCTTTTCATGAAAAATGCCTTACCCACCGCTATTTTCTTCCACGCCTCGATTTCCTGGAGGGCCTTGTAGGCTTCGGCCTTAGCGGCCTTGGCACTCTCAAGAGCCGATGCAAGCTCGGACTCTTGAGTCTTCGAGTAACGCTCCAAACTCTCATGTTTTTCCACGAGAGCCTGGAGCTCTTGCTGTACCTCCGCCACCCGTGCCTCCTGCTTCTCTCGCTCGGTGCGCTCCGCGGCCGCATTACGTTCGGCCGCGGACACCGCCTCCTTCAGGGATGCCACCTCATTCGTGGCCCCTGCAATACCCACGTTATCCTTGTCATTCTTCTTGCAACCAAATCCTTTTCTGTAAGGTACAGTTTTAATAAGGTGTTACTCACCTTCCTTGTCCTCGAGCTACTTCTTGGCACGGCCGAGCTCGTTCTCGCACCACTCGAGGCTTTGCTTCAAAGTATTGACCTCCGCAGTCAGTGCGGCAGAGGTCAGCAGCACAGCCTGCAATCCCATATTGACATATTTTTTATGACTCCTGCATATATCTTTTTAGATCCTCAGTCCGACTTTTCTTTCCGAACACCGAACTGAGCATCAGGGGCTACTATCTATGCGGTACTATTTTACATATATCAAAATTCTTACCTCAAAGCCTGTTAAAAGGCTATTGCAGGCTTCGGTCAGCCCGCTCTTGGCGAGCTAAACCTTCTGAATCACCGCACTCATGACGGTGTGGTGTTCCTCTTCGATGGAAGCACCGTTGAGCGCCTCTAGCAAGCTATCCGGCGCCTCCAGTTGGACGGAGGCTGCCGGCATCACAGTCTTGCCCTTCTTACAAAGGGGCCGCCCGCCGGACTCCGGAGCCACTACAGGTTCCGGTGCGGAGTCCGGTGCAAAGTCCGGGAGATTGCCCTGCGGCACCTCCGGAGCCTCCTCCTCCTGGCGGGTCCCTTCCCGGGATCCCACCTCGGCATCGTCCGCATCACGGGGGGTGGAGGCGGTCGGAAGGGAATCCATATCCGACGCACCTAAGGACCCGCTCGACGAAGCGGGAAGATCATCCTTGGGTGGACTGCAGGGTTGTATGCGGCATTAGAAAGACACCATGTGGCGAAAAGAAAAATCATGAAGTTATTCGGGAGTCCAGATACCTACAATCTCGCCAGGGGCTTGGCCCTTGAAGGCCAATCCTCGTCGTCGTCGCCGGCGTTGGCAGAGCAGTCCGGGGGAATAGTCCTTCCCTTCTTGGACCCTTCGGCCTCCCTCGTTGGGGAGGCCTACCTTTTGTTCCCTCCCCCCGCTGGGGGAGAGGCCTCTTTCTTCTCCTCCTCGCCTTCGTGGGAGGAGTCCACCTTGGAGTCACCGGACGATAAGTCCGATGACACCTGAAAACGGGAACTCTTTCGAGTGCCCGTGGCCTTCTTCTTTGCCTTCTTCTCCGGCACCACGTGGGGTGCCGGAACCAGCAGCCCCGTTAAGCGAGCGTCCGCTGGGTCTTCTGGCAAAGGGGCCAGACAGTTAGTCTGCTCGGCCTTCTTCAGCCAGTCCTGTCAAAGGAGAGGGAGTTTAGATCCCGCATAGAGTCAAACTATGGAAAAAAAGTGTCCCGTAAAGGGTAAAATCGCTTACCTCACTAGCCGGACGCTCCGAGCTGAATCCGCGATCTTCGGTAGCGGATGCGGGAGCCTCGGCGCCCTTAAACAGCACCCTCCAGGCCTCTTCGTACATAGTGTCGAAGAGCCTGCTCAAAGTCTGGTGCTGTGCCGAATCGAACTCCCACATATTGAAGTCCCGTTGTTGGCACGGGAGAATCCGGTGGATGAGCATGACCTGGACTACGTTGACAAACTTGAGCTTCTTGTTCACTAGCTTTTGGATGCAGGCTTGGAGTCCGGTCAGCTCCTCCGAATCACCCCATGTCCGGCCACTCTCTTTCCAGGAGGTGAGCCATATGGGGATGCCAGATCTGAATTCGGGGGCCGCTGCCCATTCAGGGTCACGCGGTTCGGTGATGTAGAACCACCCCGATTGCCACCCCTTAATGGTTTCCACGAAGGTGCCCTCGAGCCAAGTAACGTTGGGCATCTTGCCCACCATGGCGCCTCCTGTCACAGCCCCAGTTCAGGCCTTGCTTGTCTTTGCATTGCATCCATGCATCATGTTTAATTTTCATGAAACTTGAAATGGGGATTGATCCAAGCCCTAGCACCAAATGAAATTCAAATAGGTTCAACCTAAAATCTTTTCAATGAAACCAAAATGCCCTTCATAAATGTTCACCATCTTTGGTCCTAGCTAAACCCTCTGCTAAAAATGGTTTCATATTTTTGGAGGCTATTATGGATTTCTGAATTAATTCATAAGTATTTGAATTTGGACATTTAAATCTTATAATATTTTTAAATGTCCAAATAATCCTGAAAGTACTTGGGGGCTATTGGAAATAATTCAAATAGTGCCCACAATTTTTTTCAGGATTTTATAAAATGATTTAGTATTTTTACTAATTCAAAACATATAAAAAAAATAGAAAACAGAACAAAAGTAGAAATTAGAGAGAGAGAGAGAGTACCTGGCCCACTTACCTGGCCTTACCTGTAGCCAGACCATTAGGCAGCCCAGCCTACCAGGCAGCCGTGCCATCTTCAACCTCTCCCAGTAGGCAGAGGCGATGACACACGCGCTCGCTGGGAGGCCTCCACCTCCTGCTTCCACCAAGGCGTTCCCGAGCCTCCCCCTCACGCCACCGCGATGCCACGAACCCCCCTGGTGGCCCCTCTTTCCTCTCCCTCACTCGCTGCTCTCCCTTCCCTCTCCGCTCTCTCTCCCACGCGACCACCGAAAGCAGCCGGAGCCCGCCGCTCGCCGTAGCCGTGGCCACTGGCTACCGCACCCCCTGCCGACATGACCATCGACTCCGCCGCGACGCCTCGCGTCTCCAAGCAGAAGAACGCAAGCCTGGATGGCCTTCTTCCCCGCCAATGCCGCCGTCCTTGACCTCGGATGCCTGAGATCGCCGTCGTTGATTTTGCCACGTCTAGCGCCTCGCCGAGCCCTTTGAGACGGTCGTTGACCCCGCTGTGAGCTCCTCTTCTTTTCCCCCCTCTCCATGCGCTCATTTGCTCGCTGTAGCTGCAACCCTCAGCGCGGCCGAAGCTCACCGCCGCCGTCCATGGCGCCACCATGGTAACCGCGGCCACAACTCGCACTTGAGCACTGCCGCGAGCTCAGCGGGTCCCCACGAACCCAACGCCGCCGCTCTAAGCTCCTGACTTGCACCACAGCACCCCGTGCCGCTCGGGGCCGAACTCCGGCCGCCACCTTGGAGCTCGCCGTTGTCGGCACCGGCCACCATAGGTCCAGCCGCCACCACCAGTCGACGTGCGCCAGCGAGAGCTCTCCAACGAGCCCAAGAACGACCTCGTCCGTGCCCTGTGGGCGTTTTCCGAGCCGCGCCGCCGTCTCGGGCCTCGCCGGCGTCGAGTCGCCGGCGAGTTTGACCCCGCTGACCCTGTTAGACCACGGGTGGGGCCTAGTTTGACCCCCCGGGTCAATGACAGGTGGGTCCAAGCACTGCTAATTAATCTAGGGTTAGTACTAATTTAATTAGTTAGACTAATGACACTGACATGCGGGACCCACTGGTCAGGTTTGACCTGGGGCACCCGTTGACCTGCTGACATCACTAATATGTCATGCTGACGCAGTAAATGTTTCCTGGAGTTTTAAATAAATCAGAAATGATTTATTTATTTCAGAAAATATCCAAAACTTCTAAAAATCATATAAAATCAACCGTAACTCCAAATGAAATAAATTATATATGAAAAATGATCAGAAAAATCCAATCTTTCCATCTCCATTGGTTTCATGCATGTTAGAACACTTCAACCTTGCTGTTTAGGTGAAACAAGTTAATCACTAATATGACCTCTTATTTAGGGTTTGCATTGGAATCCTTGATTCAAATGAACTCAAACCAATCTGTTCTACGTTGCATTAGCCAAACAAACTCATTTTGCCATGTCATGATCATGCATCATATTGTGCATTGCATTGATTTGGTAAAGGTAGCGGCGAGAGGCCATGTAGGAGTACATGGTGGGTTCTCTCACTGCAGCCGTCCTCAGGAACTGAGTTATGTGTTTGTCATCCATGAACAACTACTACCACACATTGGGATCCTTAATTGACTCTCTCGACTTATTAATCAACCTGATCTCTGTCCAGGAGTTGCAACTAGTTTCTGGTGTTTGTAGGTAGTGTTAGTAGTCTACCAAGTGGCACCCGGTATAGGTGGGCTTGTAACAGACTAGGCACAGTGGCCCGGTGTACAAAGTGGCACCCGGATGGTGGACTTGGGAACCCTGCACACATTGTTTGGGGCCGTGAGCGACACCCCAGTCGGATCTCCTTGCGGATGGAACCCGAATAGGCGATAAACCTGGACGAGAGAATTGTGTGGTTAGTCAGGTCATGGCCGACACCCTCGCTGGGCTTCCGCTTGAAGGTTGCCGAGTACATGTCATGTAAACGGCGGTAAGTGGTGAGAGCGTGTGTGAAGAAGTACACCCCTGCAGGGTTAACATTATCTATTCGAATAGCCGTGTCCACGGTAAAGGACTTCTGGGTTGCCTATACAGTTCATAGACAAGTGGAAGTGGATACTCTAAAATGCGCAAGATAAGGGTGAGTGCTATGGATGGCGTTCTCGTAGGGAGACGGGAGCGGATCCATAGTGGTGTATTGATATGGTGAATATGTGGACTCGTGTGCGCCACCTCAAAAGAGTTACTTGCAGTTGTAGTTCAGGATAGCCACTGAGTCAAAGCTGGCTTGCTGCAGTTAAACCCCACCATCCCTTTGTTGATAATGATGCATATGTAGTTAGATCTGATGTAAGTCTTGCTGGGTACATTTGTACTCACATTGCTTAATTTATGTTTTTGCAAGGAGACTTCAGTCTCGCTAGTAGTACCGCATGGACTTCGACGTTTAGCTTGTTACCTCAGCTACGATCTTGTGCCCTCGGGAGGATCTGGTAGATAGTCAGGCTTCTCAGCCTTTTTCATTTGTAGATGTCTGTACTCAGACATGTTAAGCTTCCGCTTGTGCTTTGACTTGTATGCTCTGAGTGTTGGGTCATGAGACCCATGTTTGTAATATCTCGCTCCTCGGAGCCTATTGAATAAATGCTTGAGTTGTAGAGTCATGTTGTGATGCCATGTTGTATTTGCACATATCGAGCATATTGTGTGTATGTTATTGAAATGCTTGGTATGTGTGGGATCTGACTATCTAGTTGTTTATCCTTAGTAGCCTCTCTTACTGGGAAATGTCTCCTAGTGTTTCCACTGAGCCATGGTAGCTTGCTACTACTCGGGAACACTTAGGCTGGCCGGCATGTGTCCTTCTTCGTTCATGTGTCTGTCCCCTCGGGGAAATGTCACGCGATGAATTCCGGAGTCCTGTTATCCCGCTACATCCCGGTTCACCGGAGTCCTACTAGCCCAATGCTACAGCCTGGATTCACTCGCTGATGACCGACACGTTCGTTGTTGGGTCATGTATGCCTGTCCCTCTAAGTTAGTGCCACTTTGGGTTCACGACTAGCCATGTCAGCCCGGGTTCTTTGTCATATGGATGCTAGCGGCACTATCATATACGTGAGCCAAAAGGCCCAAATGGTCCCGGACCAGGTAAGGTGGCACCCATGGGAATACCGTGCGTGAGGCCGCAAAGTTATATGATGTGTCACATGCTAGATCAGTGTGACTTAGGATCGGGGTCCTGACAGTTTGGTATTAGAGCCTGACTGCCTGTAGGATTACCAAGCCAAACTGGTCGAAGTTGAGTCTAGAAATTCTTTAGTTATATAAGGGAATTGATTGTGGGATGGAACGTAAGGCTCTTTTTACTCCTTTACCTCATGCCCTTCTGATTCGAGTCATCTTATCCTTCCTACGGGGTTAAGGAACTAGGCTATCTCTTCTTTCTATCAGGATCACGTGTTACTAATCCGTAGACTTATAAGACTGTTGGATTTAAGCATCTGTTCAGTTCCTACTACTTCCATATGTTTTCTATTGATCTCGAAATCTTGATATTGTGCTTCTGAGTGGCTATGCCACCATTTTTGTAGCATGTCGCCAATCTTTTGAGCATTTACAGCCGTTATGCTGTCTGAGTCATCCCAGGTTTCTAAATAATCTGATGCAAATGCAAAATCCTTCCCTCGGTTTCAATGTCCTTCCTGGCCAGGTTAACCACACTAAATGGTGAGTTGAGGTACTCTATTGCCTCGACGTATATGTTGGAGCTATTATTATGACCCTAGGTATCTTAGGGGATCATCTAGTAACTAGCCATGATTTGTGTCCCAGTGTGATGATTCTGGCCTTTATTTCCGAGAGCATCCTGTGATGCCACTTAGTAGTAGGTATTCTATTCCTGGGTTTTCGAACCAAGATTCACCCTACTTACCTCATGTTGATAGTGTTGCTAGTTCCTTTAGGTTATTAGTAACCTTTGCATTAGTCCTCGAGGTCCGTGGTATATCGTTCTTCCAAATACCATGAACTACTTATGGCAGTAGTTCCTTGTCGAACCGAAAGATCACAACCAAAGTGCTCTTGACGAGTTCTCGATTTTATGCTGCTACTCTGCCAGTTCTACCCTTCTTCATGGGTTATCCGGAAGAAATATGATGAGCTTTGCTCGACATACTAATCTATGCATCCATGACTTAGAAAATCATATGTTCCTTTGAGTTGTCCCTCTTTAGTTGTATTCTGACCCCCGTCTATCAATTGATAGTCAGGAGTAGTTGTGCCTCGTGTTCATCGATGCCTATCACTCTTGTGGTCCGTCAAGCCATTCTATTCCAGAATGACTAGGAGAAACAAACTCCAGTACCTCATCCATATCCAGGATTGGGTCAAAGCAGTTGTGCTCCGCAGATCAAATACTAATCCAGCTTTTGTTCTGCTCCACCTTGGAGTATTACCATCTTTATATCAATAATATCATGGGAATTGCACACCATCCTATGAACTCTTGATACAGTGATACTCTCGCCATCATTGTTCATTCCTCGGTTCCCGTGTTATTGTAATCGGAATGCCGACAAGTGTACTGTGATGTGCAAAATCAATACTCCTAGCAACTCTGTTGCTTGGTAGTTAATGGACAATAATTTCATTCTTAGCGTGTTGGTTTTTGAATCATCATTCTAAGATAGATTGTGCTACCTAGTCCTTATCCTCGGTGCACTCCTCGATCAATGAGTTAGGATTGTGCCAGTCCCTCGCTCTTGTGATCATATCGTCTTGCCCTGAAAAGCAAGATTGATCTCGAGCTTAGTAACATATCGGTGGTTCATGATTCTCTGAATGTCTTCTCGGAGGTATCACCAGGGTGTCACCTAACCGCTATGTTGAGCTCGTGATCAAGTTGGTTTCTTGTAACCACCCCTTCTCCAATAATCTCTGCTGGATACCCCTGAGCTAGTTGGTAAAGCTGACAACAACTTGGACAGTTGGATGATAAAATCTTGTCCGACTTAGTTCATGTTAAGGGATATCTTGTGTGTGTGTTGAAGAAAGATGATATCTTCATCAATTGATCCTCGAGACCAGTTGTTGGAGGTATTGTCTTGCCAAAACTTTGATTTGAGTGTGGGCTATCCTCAAATCAAGTCAGAACCAACGATGCTCGTAATGTTGTCTTATTCGTGGTTGAACCCTCGAGCATACACCATTACATCTTTTGGTCTGACCAATACTATCACCTCGTTCACCTAATTATGGAATTCCATTTATATGGAAACCTTGCTGAATTGTTGTTGAGCTCATCGACAACATCCTGATCTCTTCCATGATTTTGTTGAACATTAAAGCTAGTGTTGGGAATTTTTGAAAGCATTTATTCATGCTAGCTCATGAAGCATATGTTTGTATGAAAGAAGTGGCTTCCTCTAAATTCATGTGCATTTGATGCAAGTTGCCGCCGTGAATTCGAGAAAGCTTGTTTTTGCCTCCTCTGGGATCATCCCAAGTTAGTCACGGATATGTGCAAAGTACTCTATGGTTTGGTAGGTTGGCCACCTCCATTCTATATGGGTTTCCTAGCTCACCAAGCCACTGATTGATTTGTTCAAGGGAAAAGGAGTTGTTGTGCGAATACTAGTTCATGCACAGGACTTCATTATCCTCGTTGATGGTTCCCCACCTGAACTCTGTAGTGTTTTATTATAAGACTACTACGTGGTCATGCTTGTCTGCGACAGCGTGTTCACATGTATGTAGCAGAGATGGCTCATGTTTTGGAGTTTACTATCGTAGTTCATCCCTCGAGAATCTCGCAACGTTATCTCGTCGATTTGTGTTGCAAACTTTCATTTTTCTTTCTAGACTCGATGAGTCTGGAATATTCTAACACCAACCAGATCTGAATCTCAGGCAGATATGATGGTTGGAACATTTCCCAAGAACTATAATAATAGTCTTTTTGTAAACGGTTAAGTGGATGTCGTGGCCAACACGTCCAGCCGGAAGACCTATTACTGTAGTATCTTGATTGAGGAAGTTGGCCACCTCCCCATAAGGATTTCGTAGGATTTACTCCCTAGTTGTTCCTTATGGATTTTTGTGTTCCCGAAGTCCGACCTTTTACTTGATGTTCTAGATATCAAACCATATCTATGAATGGGATACACTAGCACATCAAGGAGAACATTAGAAGCGGAGTGCTAAATGTCTCTCGATCGATTATCCAGATCTTGCAACCTTGGCATTGCTAAGGTGAAATCTGAGAAGGTGTTATGTTCCTTTGCATCTGCATCTTCCACCAGTATTCATCATGGTAGTATGATGTGCTGCCAGGATCCTCGCTTCGGAAATTGGTAAAACCTTGATGAATATGGAAATGCTCAAGTTCTTGAGAGCACGCGCAAGCAAAATCATCCCTTATGTTGTTTTCAACAAGGTAATCCACATCATCCATTCTAACCCGGGTATGCCATTCTACCAAACTCCTCCAAATAATCGATTGTGATTTGCCTTAAGCTGGTATAAAGAGTTTCAATGTATCTGAATCAAAGGGAATTCTTTTTGCCACTTAAGGGGATATATCTACGAGTCACCATCCCTAAGGTGTCTCGATATGGTATCATGGCAACTCAACTCCTCGCTACGTTGACAACCGTTCACCACCCCCTTAGGTTTGGAATTGTTGTCTACCTAGTGAACCCTCGTCATCTGTTCCACTCCATCCCTCTAGATGTGTGCTTCGTGTCTCAGTCTGAGAGATGGTTCTATGTCTCATTCCGTGAGTTAATCCTGAGTTGTTCGATCTTCGAGAAGATCGATCCTTCTAGAGTCTCCTTCTTCTCTTCTTGTCATGTGAGCTGGAGTTCTCAAAACAAAATGGCAAGAGAAAGATGGTGATCGAATCAACGCCCCTATGAAGTGCAACCTGGATCGTGAAGATTGTGCTAGTTTGCGTTCCCCTTCATCTTACCCTACGCTTGAATCTCGGGACGAGATTCTTGTTTAGTGGGGGTGAGTTGTCACAGCCCCAGTTCAGGCCTTGCTTGTCTTTGCATTGCATCCATGCATCATGTTTAATTTTCATGAAACTTGAAATGGGGATTGATCCAAGCCCTAGCACCAAATGAAATTCAAATAGGTTCAACCTAAAATCTTTTCAATGAAACCAAAATGCCCTTCATAAATGTTCAAAATCTTTGGTCCTGGCTAAACCCTCTGCCAAAAATGGTTTCATATTTTTGGAGGCTAATCTGGATTTCTGAATTAATTCATAAGTATTTGAATTTGGACATTTAAATCTTATAATATTTTTAAATGTCCAAATAATCCTGAAAGTACTTGGGGGCTATTGGAAATATTTCCAATAGTGCCCACAATTTTTTTCAGGATTTTATAAAATGATTTAGTATTTTTACTAATTCAAAACATATCAAAAAAAAAGAACAAAAGTAGAAATTAGAGAGAGAGAGAGTACCTAGGCCACTTACTTGGCCTTACCTGTAGCCGGCCCATTAGGCAGTCCAGCCCACCAGGCAGCCATGCCATCTTCAACCTCTGCCAGTAGGCAGAGGCAATGACGCACGCGCTCGCTGGGAGGCCTCCACCTCCTGCTTCCACCGAGGCGTTCCCGAGCCTCCCCCTCACGCCACCGCGATGCCACGAACCCCCCCTGGTGGCCCCTCTCTCCTCTCCCTCACTCACTGCTCTCCCTTCCCTCTCCGCTCTCTCTCCCACGCGACCACCGAAAGCAGCCACAGCCCGCCGCTCGCCGTAACCGTGGCCACTGGCCACCGCACCCCCTGCCGACATGACCATCGACTCCGCCGCGACGCCTCGCGTCTCCAAGCAGAAGAATGCAAGCCCGGACGGCCTTATTCCCCGCCAACGCCGCCGTCCTCGACCTCGGATGCCTGAGATCGCCGTCGTCGATTTTGCCGTGTCCAGCGCCTCCCTGAGCCCTTTGAGACGGTCATCGACCCCGCTGTGAGCTCCTCTTCTTTCCCCCCCTCTCCACGCGCTCATTTGCTCGCTGTAGCTGCAACCCTCAGCGCGGCCGAAGCTCACCGCCGCCGTCCATGGCGCCACCATGGTAACCGCGGCCACAACTCACACTTGAGCACTGCCGTGAGCTCAGCGGGTCCCCACGAACCCAACGCCGCTGCTCTAAGCTCCTGACTTGCACCACAGCACCCCGTGCCGCTCGGGGCCGAACTCCGGCCGCCGCCTTGGAGCTTGCCGTCGTCGGCACCGGCCACCATAGGTCCGGCCGCCACCACCACTCGACGCGCGCCAGCGAGAGCTCTCCAACGAGCCCAAGAACGGCCTCGTCCGTGCCCTGTGGGCGTTTTCCGAGCCGCGCCGCCGTCTCGGGCCTCGCCGACGTCGAGTCACCGTCGAGTTTGACCCCGCTGACCATGTTTGACCACAGGTGGGGCCCAGTTTGACCCCCTGGGTCAATGACAGGTGGGTCCAAGCACTGCTAATTAATCTAGGGTTAGTACTAATTTAATTAGTTAGACTAATGACACTGACACACGGGACCCACTGGTAAGGTTTGACCTGGGCCACCCGTTGACCTGCTGACATCACTAATACGTCATGCTGATGCAGTAAATGTTTTCTGGAGTTTTAAATAAACCAGAAATGATTTATTTATTTCAGAAAATATCCAAAACTTCTAAAATCATATAAAATCAACCGTAACTCCAAATGAAATAAATTATATATGAAAAATGATCAGAAAAATCCAATCTTTCCATCTGCATTGGTTTCATGCATCTTAGAACACTTTAACCTTGCTGTTTAGGTGAAACAAGTTAATCACTAATATGACCTCTTATTTTGGGTTTGCATTTGAATCCTTGATTCAAATGAACTCAAACCAATCTGTTCTAAGTTGCATTAGCCAAACAAACTCATTTTGCCATGTCATGATCATGCATCATATTGTGCATTGCATTGATTGTGTTCCCTCTCGTTTGCCGGTGATTGTCCCCTCTCAGTAGACGACGTTCGACGATGAGTTCGATGACACAGATGAAGAACTATACTATCTTCAGAACTATACTATCCCACTCTCTCGCTCCTGCTCTCTTTTACTGCATTAGGACAACAATGATTCATCTATTACTTGTTGCGGTAGCTGAACCCCTTTATCCTCTGCATGACCTGTCATTGCCACAGTAAATAGATGAAACCCACTAGCATGAGTAGGAGTTGTTTGAGCCCTGATGTGCCTACTCATTCATGTTTGTTTGTCATGCCTGCTACTGCTTAGAGTTGAGTCAGGTCTGATTCATCGGGGATGAATTGGAGGTGTGTAAACATGTCCTACTGTGTGTGAGCTAAGTGTGTGAACACGATTTGGTAAAGGTAGCGGTGAGAGGCCATGTAGGAGTACATGGTGGGTTGTCTCATTACAGCCGTCCTCAGGAACTGAGTTCTGTGTTTGTGATCCATGAACAACTACTACCACACATTGGGATCCTTAATTGACTCTCTCGACTTATTAATCAACCTGATCTCTGTCCAGGAGTTGCAACTAGTTTCTGGTGTTTGTAGGTAGTGTTAGTAGTCTACCAAGTGGCACCCGGTACAGGTGGGCTTGTAACAAACTAGGCACAGTGGCCCGGTGTACCAAGTGGCACCTGGATGGTGGACTTGGGAACCCTGCACACATCGTTTGGGGCCGTGAGCGACACCCCGGCCGGATCTCCTTGCGGATGGAACCCGAATAGGCGATAAACCTGGACGAGAGACTTGTGTGGTTAGTGAGGTCGTGGCCAACACCCTCGCTGGGCTTCCGCTTGAAGGTTGCCGAGTACATGTCGTGTAAACGGCGGTAAGTGGTGAGAGCGTGTGTGAAGAAGTACACCCCTGCAGGGTTAACATTATCTATTCGAATAGCCATGTCCGCGGTAAAGGACTTCTGGGTTGCCTGTACAGTTCATAGAGAAGTGGAAGTGGATTCTCTAAAATGCGCAAGATAAGTGTGAGTGCTATGGATGGCGTTGTCGTAGGGAGACGGGAGCGGATCCATAGTCGTGTATTGATATGGTGAATATGTGGACTCGTGTGCGCCACCTAAAAAGAGTTACTTACAGTCGTAGTTCAGGATAGCCACTGAGTCAAAGCTGGCTTGCTGCAGTTAAACCCCACCATCCCTTTGTTGATAATGATGCATATGTAGTTAGATCTGATCTAAGTCTTGATGGGTACATTTGTACTCTCGTTGCTTAATTTATGTTTTTGCAGAGAGACTTCAGTCTCGCTAGTAGTACCGCGTGGACTTCGACGTTTAGCTTGTTACCTCAGCTACGATCTTGTGCCCTCGGCAGGATCTGGTAGATAGTCAGGCTTCTCAGCCTTTTTCATTTGTAGATGTCTGTACTCAGACATGTTAAGCTTCCGCTTGTGCTTTGACTTGTATGCTCTGAGTGTTGTGTCATGAGACCCATGTTTGTAATATCTCGCTCCTCGGAGCCTATTGAATAAATGCTTGAGTTGTAGAGTCATGTTGTGATGCCATGTTGTATTTGCACATATCGAGCATATTGTGTGTATGTTATTGAAATGGTTGGTATGTGTGGGATCTGACTATCTAGTTGTTTATCCTTAGTAGCCTCTCTTACCAGGAAATGTCTCCTAGTGTTTCCACTGAGCCATGGTAGCTTGCTACTGCTCCGGAACACTTAGGCTGGCCGGCATGTGTCCTTCTTCGTTCCTGTGTCTGTCCCCTCAGGGAAATGTCACGTGATGAATTCCGAAGTCCTGTTAGCCCGCTACAGCCCGGTTCACCGGAGTCCTGCTAGCCCAGTGCTACAGCCTGGATTCACTCGCTGATAACCGACACGTTCGTTGTTGGGTCATGTATGCCTGTCCCTGTAAGTTAGTGCCACTTTGGGTTCACGACTAGCCATGTCAGCCCGGGTTCTTTGTCATATGGATGCTAGTGGCACTATCATATACGTGAGCCAAAAGGCGCAAATGGTCCCGGGCCAGGTAAGGTGGCACCTGTGGGAATACCGTGCGTGAGGCCGCAAAGTGATATGATGTGTTACATGCTAGATCAGTGTGACTTAGGATCGGGGTCCTGACACCTCTGCACTCCGCTTGGCTGCCCTTCCAACCTTCAGCTTGACACTGAAGGTCTTGAGCCACAAGCCGAAGTGGGGCTGGATGCAGAGGAAGGCCTCACACACGACGATAAACGCCGAGATGTTGAGGATGAAATTCGGGGCCAGATCATGGAAATCCAGGCCGTAGTAGAACATGAGCCCCCGGACAAAGGGATGGAGTGGGCAGCCCAGTCCGCGGTGGAAATGGGAAAGGAATACTACCCTCTCATGGGGCCTGGGGGTGGGGATGAGCTCCCCCTTGTCGGGGAGCCGGTGCGCGATGTCGCTGGACAGATATCCAGCGCTGGGCAGCTTCTTGATGTGCCCCTCCGTAACGGAGGAGGCCATCCACTTGCCTCCCGCTCCAGACATAGTTGGAGAAGTTGAGGTGAGATGTGCGGACTTGGGCGCTGGAGCTCGAGTTCGCGGAGATGGATAAGTAGAGGAGGAAGAAGGCGTAGGTAAAAGGGTGGATCTTTATCCCCTTATATGGGCGGACGAAACCATGCGTCCCCACCGGCCTGATAAAACTCGCTTATCTCCCAAGCGCCGCAATCAATGGCGCGGTTGGGTTACCCACGTACGTATTGATGGGAATCCCGGAATAAGGGGAACACGATCTCTGCTTCGACAAGACGTGCGAAGGAAACCGCTTCGCTAAACGCGCTGAGGTGGTACAATAAAAACAATTCGAGTAAAGGCTTGGTGGTGGTGTGACGTCACGCCACAAAATACGTCAGCAAATTGAACTTGTGTAAATATTATTCTCTCTACGGTGGTATGTGGAATTTATTTTGCAGAGCCGGACACTATCCTCGTGTTCACAATCTTCTATAAATTATTCAAAGAAGGAACCCGCCTTGCAATGCCGAAGACAATATGTGCGCCGGACTCGTCGTCATTGAAGCCTGGTTCAGGGGCTACTGAGGGAGTCCTGGACTAGGGGGTGTCCGGATAGCCGAACTATCATCATCGGCCGGACTCCAAGACTATGAAGACACAAGATTGAAGACTTCGTCCCGTGTCCGGATGGGACTCTCCTTGGCGTGGAAGGCAAGCTTGGCGATACGGATATGTAGATCTCCTACCATTGTAACCGACTCTGTGTAACCCTAGCCCTCTCCGGTGTCTATATAAACCGGATGGTTTTGGTCCGTAGGACGAACAACAATCATACCATATGCTAGCTTCTAGGGTTTAGCCTCCTTGATCTCGTGGTAGATCTACTCTTGTAATACCCACATCATCAATATCAATCAAGCAGGACATATGGTTTTACCTCCATCAAGATGGCCCGAACCTGGGTAAAACATCGTGTCCCTTGTCTCCTGTTACCATCCGCCTAGACGCACAGTTCGGGACCCCCTACCCGAGATCCGCCGGTTTTGACACCGACAACGTGTTTATCCCTCTACATCATGTCATCTTACTTAATGCGTTACTCTGTTCTTATGAACTTAATACTCTAGATGCAGGCAGGAGTCGGTTGATGTGTGGAGTAATAGTAGTAGATGCAGGTAGGATTCGGTCTACTTGTTATGGACGTGATGCCTATATACATGATCATGCCTAGATAATCTCATAACTATGCGCTTTTGTATCAATTGCTCAACAGTAATTTGTTCACCCACCGTAATACTTATGCTATCTTGAGAGAAGCCTCTAGTGAAACCTATGGCCCCCGGGTCTATCTCTTATCATATTTGCTTTCAATCTACTTTTATTTGCATCTTTACTTTTTGCATCTATCTTATAAAACACCAAAAATATATTTATCTTATCATACAATCTTTATTAGATCTCACTTTCGCAAGTGTCCGTGAAGGGATTGAGAACCCCTTTATTGCGTTGGTTGCGAGTTCTCAGTTTGTTTGTGTAGGTGCGTGGAACATTTGAGGAGCCTCCTACTGGATTGATACCTTGGTTCTCAAAACTGAGGGAAATACTTACGCTACACTTTGCTGCATTACCCTCTCCTCTTCGAGGAAAACCAACGCAAGCTCAAGACGTATCAGCTTCCCCCTTTCATGATCACTATACGATCAGAATACATGCTTCGTGTCATAATAACACTGCTCCACCCATCAAGCTAAACAACCTTAGTTGTTCAAATATGAATCTGATATTATTAAAACAGAGTAGTTTAATTGGTCCACTAAATGTTCCTAAATTAGTTTCAAAAATGCATGTTCACCGCTCGGGTGTGTATCTCTACAGGGTGCCCACGGTGGGCCGGCCCACCCTGGGATTTTGGGTCGTCCCAGGCCCCGATTCCCCTCTGTTCTGCTGCGCGCTTCCGATCTCTAATCGCCCCCAGCCGCCTGCCTCGCCGGCGACTTGCCGTGCCCGGACGACATGACTCTAGGAGGAGACGCCGGACTAACAGGAGGCCAGGAGCCGCTCGCCCAACAGCGTCACCGCTGCCCGGGCGCACCGCCGTGCCTACCTTCCCAGTCCGCTCAGGGCTCAGGCATGCATCACCCACCAAGCCAACCCGATTTATCCTGAGATACGTCCTCAAGACTCAGCAGCCACTCCTCATCACCCATTTTATAATTGATTCATTACCCATTAGGCAGGACTGTCATTAGGGTTTGTTGTGTGCTCAGTGCTACCTACACTTAATGGTTCAGATGTATTTTGGTAATCTGTAGTACCTCTAAAGTTCACAGGGTTTTCAAAATCCCGGCCCTCGGAACAGACACTAGTCATTTTGGATTGTTGGTCGTAGTGACATTGACACAGATTACTACTGCAAGCCAGGTTTGTTGACAATTTTACTTGTCTTTCTTACTCATTCAATACAATATCCAATTATTCACGTCGATTAGTTGCAAACAATAAGTGCTAGACAACCTTATTCATTCAGATCTTGGACGGTCTCTTACTGCAGTTACAATTCTGCAAACTTGTCCTAGTAAGCTCACAAGTAAATGATTGATTCACTACATCTATGCTTGCCTTGTCATATTTGTTGTCAATATTCTTTTATGGTGGACCACCCTGTTTCTAAATACTGGAACCGTAGACATGAGTGAATAGTATTTCTCTATGTGATCTCTTCAATCATGTGTGGGCAACGAACACTGCATTGTATAGAAAGAAAGTTTCATTTCCAGCTTTTACATAGGTTTCAATCTTTTACATGGAATACAATCTGCCTACTTGCTTTGTGTCGCACTACCAACACTCCACCCTTGAAGCTAAACAATATGCCACTCATAATTGCTTAGTTTATTTGTTCAAATACGAATTTCATATGATTCTAATGTTCCAACTTCAGTTTTGAAATGTGTGCCTGCCTGTTATAGAGACATAAGGGGTTTGTATTTCTATGTGTGGTCTAGTCAGCACGGTTGGGGGTGAACTTTGCATATGCAGGGGTTTATAGGGAGACACTCTTCGAGTTGAACCCGCAATGCATTCCATAGATAATCTGACTACTTTTTATGTTTTCATGAATCTCAGATTCTGAACAGCATCATAATGATTATGAGCTTGCGCACATGAAAAGAATAAAGCAGAATAATGCCATGGCTGTCAAACTTGGCATTAAGGGACCGAAATCAAGTCTGGATGCAATGCAATGCAAACACTCTCCACCTACAGATTCATGCTTAGAGTATGATCTTAACAGTGATTCTAAGCTAGAGGGAGACCTAAGTCAATGTAGCTCCCTAGTGGAGGAGTTAGAGGAAGATGCCCTATCTTATTCACCCATCAAGGTACTTGCTCTAACTTTCCAAGGTTACATTGCTCGCACATATCTTGCAACTGATGCTTTGCATTGCTTCTACTTTGTTGAACTGCCATTAGCTTAGTTTACATATCGTGTATGTGAATACGGCTTGCCTATCCATTTTCAGTACATATTCCATCTGTCATCATACCATATTTATCCATTCAAATGTTGTTCTTGTGTATCAGAAGTTCAAAAGGAAGAGGATGATTGGTGATCGTGGAGGAGCACAAGCAAAGTATTTGGAAAAGGTAGTGGCACCTGATAAATCAAATAGCCCATTAGGTGTAGTTGCAATATGACCTAACCCACAAAACACCCCAACTCTAGCAGACTCTAGCCCTACTACACTGGTCATTTCTGATGCCCCAACTCAGCAGACCCCAACTGCAGCAAACAGTATGATTATGCCAGTTGACATAGCACCAGCTGTACGATGCAAAACCCCCATTCTAGCAAAGAGTACACCAAATCCAGTTGCCAAATCCCTTTTCGAACCAGAGAGAGCCCCAATTGCAGCAAATAGGACCATTGTTCCATTTCTTCCTAGTTTAGAAGACGAAGCTTATGTTGTTGCTAGGAACTTTGTGCGCATCTTACCTTCATGGAAAGATTATACCGCAGACACGGAACAATTTCCAGTCTTCCTCCGCAACTTACGCGTAAGTAATGTACTAATGTTATTCATGGTCATTACTGCATATGTTTCTGCTGACAGAAGACACAAGATTTCATTCTTTTAAATAGGCAAGGAGTAAACTGGATTGTGATGACAAGCAAGGGTTGGTTGCACTTTTCAAGCACTCGTTGATGAAGTAGCATTCTTACCTGAGGCAAGCACACTCTGATGGGAAGCCTCTGAATGAAATTTCTGCAAAGTCTCTGGTGCTACATTTATCCGACGGTGACTGGAATAATCTCGTTACACATTGGTCTCGGCTGCAGCATAAGGTACAATCTATGATATCACATCAAAATTTGAACTACAATTCTAAATTTGCCTTAATGTCTCACTTGTACGAAAACTGTTAGCAGAAGAACATTCGTTCTCAAGGGACCACAGAATCTCGCAACTCTATTGCACACTGCATTGCTCATTTGAGTACCTCTTGCCCTGTATGACCATACTTACTTTCATAGCTGTTTGATTATGTAGCATCACTACACATGTTAGCCTCGTAATTGTCCATTTGGTGGACATTATAAGATCCGTATGGACTCTTACATAAATTTAGAATCAACCCAATGCTTTTGAAGAGGTTTCGCTCTACAGTCCTCTTGTAAGGACTGAACATGGTCTATCACTGTACTTACATTTACAGCTACTCCCTCCGTCCCATAATATAAGAACGTTTTGTACAGTACACCAGTGTTCAAAACACTCTTGTATTATGGGAAGAGGGATTGGTTCATTTTGTAGCATTCTGCATCTTATCTCCCTCGCCAACCATTTACTAAAAAAGATCAGATTTATATTTAATATTACCAACAAGTAGAATACACACACAATGCAATTACAGAAGTGTAGCCCATTGCTCTTGTCAGTATAGTTTGTACTGTAACGCTTGTACTTCCAGGGATTGGTAGTTGATTATGTAGCATCAATCTGCATCTTATCTTCTTTATCCTCTATCCCTTCCAGTATTATCATATCTATAATTACTCTCTAAAAAATGTAGAGTACAGGTAATGCTTATGAAGAATATTCTGTGTTGAAATTCTTGAGTTATCCTTCCCTTGACATGGAGAAGGGCATTATAAAGCCGGTGTTAACTATTAATGTAAGTCAGTCCTTCTAAAGCCTTTATCCTCAACTGTTGTTTAATTTGCTCATACTCCCTATCATTTACTGCTGTCTAGTTTGCTGTTTCTACCAAAATGCATGTTCACAAGAACCGTAAGTTCTAGGTTTTATTTGTAAAACCAAATTCCTTATTCATACCATGCACATTACTTAATAATCCCTATATGTATGCTTGTTTTGTGGATCTATAATCCAGTGTGTGGTGAAGCAGCCCACGTTTGCACCTTGTCATGTCCTGTTTTATCTTACTGATGTGGCTAATGATATGAACAACATGCCATGCACATTATCCAAAATAGATACAATGATTTTCTTTGCCCTTCATCTATGCTTGTTATGTTGACATGGTAATCCAGTAGTGTGGTGAAGCTCGCCACATTATGAACAGTGCCAAATTATGCTATTGATATTTTGAACTTACTCTTTATTTTCTAATTTGAAATTGGATGGAATTGAAAGCACAGTTATCATCTTTGTTTATACACGTGCAAAACCTGTCATCTCTATGCTTTTGTTTTAGGGTGATATGCCTGATGGCATGCACAAGTCTGCTGAAGGCTGTGAGACAAACCCAACATATATTGCAGCAATGAAGGCAAAACATCTTCAAGATAACGAGACAACCCCAAAGTCTAGTCTTGATGCAGTGTTCAAGTTACTTGAGACTAACAGTCAGACAAGCTCACAGATTTCTTTGTCTAAACTAGTTCGACTTCTTCAGTCCCAAGTTCTAGCAGAAAGGCATTCTGCAACTCAACTTCGACTTGAAGTCCTATCTCTAAGAAAGATTGCGGAGAACACCAATGGGAACCTCATTGCTAAACAGCTACACCTGGAAGCTATCACAGACATGCCAGGCCGGTCTCACAGCCTTTCTTAGCAGCTTGCGCTGCAGTTCCCCTGCAAGGCTAACCTTTCTTAAGCTTTCTTGGAAATGGTCTCGGTTCAGTATTATTTTGTTATGCTGCAATGGTGCCCAATTTTTGTAATCTGCTTCTTCGTTGCGCTTTATGATCACTGGTGGCGAACTTCAATGCCTAGTGGATGTAATATACCTTAAATCCTTTATTGTATAGTGTAAGTTTATTCTTAGTTACTATGTCGTAATTTCTTTATTGGATAGAGTAGGTTTGTTCTTAATTTCTACTAGTTACTGCCATCATTCGCTATCTGAAAAAAATCAGATGTAGTCGACCGGGTCGAAACATTTGACTCTAAAGGGCCTGGTTTTTAGTGGTCCACAATTGGGCCGACCTGCGTCTTTCTTGGGCCCGAATGATTGGGGCCTTCACACATTGCGCCAGGCCCAAACTTACACCGGCCTATATTTTAGTTGGGCCTTTTATCGACCCAGCGCATAGTTTGGCCAAGGTAGCATTGGGCCATTAACATGCTGAATATTGTACTGGCCTGTTATGGCCGAGATGAAACCACGGGCCTTTAGCAGGAAAAAAGTGCATGTTGGGCCTCAATTTTCACTAGTCGTCGACGGGCCTTCAGCAGGCCGAAATATAGAATGGGCCTTTTTGGGCCCAGTTAGCTCACGGGCCGTTACCAGGCCGAAACATATCTTGGGCCTTAGTTGGCCCACTGATATCATGGGCCTTTAAGAGGCCGGAAGCTTAGTACAGGCATCAACGGGCCGAATTACGCGACAGGCTTTTAACAGGCCCAATGTCATGTTGGGCTTAACTGTTGCCACCTTTAGCACGAGCCGTTAGTGCGCCCAATGTCCTGTCGGACCATATATGGCCCATGGGCAGCACGGGCCATTCCCAGGCCGAAAGTCACGCCGGGCTAAAATGGGCCCATGTCTACATCAGGCCTCTAACAGGCCGAAAGTCACTGGGCTGTAGTTGGGCCCAAATATTTGAGGAACAATTAACGGGCCAGATCTGGCTTCGGGCCGCAAATGGGCCCAAATATTGGGCGAAATATTAACGGGCCAGATCTGGCTTCAGGTCATAAATGGGCCCAAATATTGGGCGAACAATTAATGGGCTAGATCTGGCTTCGGGCCATAAATGGGCCTTTATTAAGCAGACCATTATTGGGCTGGCCCACTAGTACCTGATTAAGTACTGCGAGCCTTTGATTGGGCCAGCCTTTTTAACCTATATGGGCCTTTGTTGGCCCGACCATGTGTCGACGTATCATAGGCATGTCTCCTCCAATGGACGGGAGACATCTAGCCCACTGACGAGCTGACAGGTGTTCCCTTCGGCCAATCAGAATTTTACACGTGGAAATTTCCCATTGGTCCTGGCTGTTAACTGGTTATCGGATCCAAAATCCGACCCGAGAGCTTAACGGTGTTCCGTTACGGTGGATGCCACGTGTCGGTCACCCTTGACGAAAGCACTTCTGTGACGCGCGATTTATCGTCATGGAAGTGGACACTTCCGTGATGATAATTTTGGTAATGTCATGTAACACTTCTACGACATCACATGTATGACTATCTTGATTCTGTCATAAAATCGCCATGGATGTACATGCATGACAAAAAATGTGACCTACTGTGACAAACATGTATCATCACGGAAGTATATTTTTTTTTAGTGATGGGTTCCATGTTGTGGGTACAGTGTGCTAACCTCTGCAGAGTGTGTGTTAAATCTATTGATAGTCATGCCCGCGGATAAGGGCCGAGTTCGCAAGTAGGTCACACTATGGGTCAATAGTAATAATAATGATGTGCTTAATAACAACCCCGGTTCGATGATGAAAGAAGTTGGTTGATCTTTATGTGATCATGAGAGGATAACCGTGGTATCGAGGATTCCGAGTTGTTGGATATTTGTGGTGTTATGCGAGAATCACAAGTAAAGGTCAAGCTCCTTGTGGTCATGTATTGATTACTACGGTATTGTTTATACCAAGCTTGATTTGATCGTGAGATCATCTTTTGATGTCCGAGGATGGTAAGTGATGCATGAAATGGTTATGAGGTAACCCCGAACAGAATAAGTTGGTGCATCATAGCGTAATCATGTTGCATATTAGCATCATCATGTTTATATGTTCATGCCATGCTCATATTGTGCTAGCGGTATCATGTTGTTCATGCCATGTTGTTCTGTTAATATCACGCTAATCATTGTTAACCTGTAATTGCCTTGTTGTTGTTTGTCTTGAATGCTTCTGGTTATTGTGAGCTTGCAAGTACATTTAATGTCACATCCCTAATTCTGGTATGACCTATGCTAGCTTCCATGTGAGCATCATGTTTAAATTCAAATGAAACTTGAATTGAGGAATTTTGAAAAGCCTCAGAAAACATTTAAAAATAACCAACATTTAAATCTCATCAAATGAGTCCAAGAAAATGTTCCTGTTATTCTGTGAAAATATTGGCATGAGGTAAAATTCAAACCATTATTTTTAGAGTCACAGAAATAATTTATATTGGGTCTTTGATTTAAATCAATAATATATTTGGGTTGGAATTATTTCTGCTATATAAGAAATAATGTTCAAATATTTTGTAATTTTGCATGTGACCTTGGACTAGCTCTCTGAGCTCACATAAAAATTTACAGGAAGTTTTAAAATGGTTTAGTTTCCAAACTAAACCAAAACAAAATAACAGAAATAGAAAAACTGAAATAAAAGAGAGAGAGAGACTCACTTGGGCACTTACCTGGCGCCCACCAAGCCCACCCGGGCCTCACCTGTGCTGGCCCAGCCCACCTGGCCTGGTGCCAGTCATCCCCAACCTCTGCCATTAGGCAGAGGAGGGACAACGCACGGCGCGCGCGGGCGTCACGCCACTAGGCTGCCTGCCTGCGTCGCCTGGCCACCGCGACGCCTCGCGTCTTCTCCTCGGCGCCGCCTCGCGTCTTCTCCTCGGCGCCGCCTCGACCACCTGGACACCACTCTTCCCTACTCTGCCCTCTCCCTCGTCTTCTCCCGCTACGGCCGACGCGCCCGTAAGCCGCCGCCGCCGTAGTCGACGCCACCGCCTCTCCCTCGCCCCCTGGAGCTGCCCACGAGCTCCGCCTAGTCCCTCTCCTCCTCCTCACCGAGCCGCCCGGCGCCGGACGCCCTGCATCACCCTCTGCCCCGCCATCTTCGCCGCCTCTGCCCGGAGATCGCCGCCGTCAACTCGCCGTCGCAGAAGCTTCCCCGAGCCCGCTGAGCTTCTCTCCCGACCCCTTTTGAGCTCCTGCGCCTTCCCCCTCTCTCCCCGTAGTCTAACTCGCCCTCTAGCGCTAGCGCTGCCGCGCCTGAGAGCTTGCTGCCGCCGTCCATGGTGCCACCGCGGCCACAGCTGCTGCCACCGCGTCCGAGCTCATCAGCGTGCTCAGCGCATCCCCAGGAGCACATATCACTCTTCGGCTTCTCCTCTAGTGCACGTAGCATCGCCACCGTCTGCACCCGAACTCCGGCCGCCGCGGAAGCGGACACCACCGTCGATGTAGGTCGTCTCCAGCGACCCCACTAGCACCAGCCGACGCGCAGGAGGCTCAGGGTTCCAACGGGGCCATCCGCGCCTCGAACCGTGGCCTGTGCTGCGATTCCGCACATCGCCGCCATCTCGGACCTCGCCGGTGTCGAGTCGCCGAAAGGTTTGACCCGAGTTGGCTAGGGTTTGACTCCCCTGGGTCAACAAAAGTAGGCCCAAAGCCCTGCTAATTTTTAGCTTAGCGCTAATTAACTTTTAGTTAACCCACTGATGACACTGACACGCGGGACCCACTGGCCACGTTTGACCTAGACCGGCCTCGTTGACTGCTGACGTCATAGTGACGCAATGCTGACGCAATAAATATTTTCTGGATTTATTTTTATATAGGAAATTCCAGAAAATGCCCAAAACTTCTAAAATTCATATAAATTCAACGGTAATTCCAAATGAGATAAATTATATATGAAAAATGATCAGAAAAATCCAATCCTTCCATCTGTACCATTTTCATGCATGTTAGATCAAGTTATGACTACTGTTTAGGACAAATCATTTAAATGGCATTTAAACCCTCACATATGGAGTTTGAATTTGAACCCAGGGTTCAAGCCAACTCCATTTAACCTACTGCTAGAAGCATTAGCTCAAACCACAGCATATTGCCATGTCATGATCATGCATCATATTGTGCATTGCATTGATTGTGTTCTTCCTTGTTTGCTGGTGTTTGTCCCCTCTCGATAGACGTGGTTCCGACGATGCGTTCGATGACACCGATGAAGAACTATACTATCTTTAGAAGTGCCACGCAAGCAAAACCCCCTTGTTGATTCCGATATAATCCCACTCTCTTGCTTCTGCTCTCTTTTACTGCATTAGGACAACAACGATTCATCTATTACTTGTTGCGGTAACTGAACCCCTTTATCCTCTGCATGACATGTCATTGCCACAGTAAATAGATGAAACCCACTGGCATGAGTAGGAGTTGTTTGAGCCCTGTTGTGCCTACTCATTCATGCTTGTTTGTCATGCCTGCTACTTCTTAGAGTTTAGTCAGGTCTGATTCTTCGGGGATGAACCAGAGGTGTGTGAGCTAAGTGTGTGAACATGATTTGGTAAAGGTAGTGGTGAGAGGCCATGTAGGAGTACATGGTGGGTTGTCTCATTGAAGCCGTCCTCAGGAACTGAGTTCTGTGTTTGTGATCCATGAAACAGTTACTACCACGCATTGGCCACGAAACCAATGGACCCTCTCGGCTTCTTAATCACCCTTGTCCTCTGTCCAGGAGTTGCAAGTAGTTTCTGGTGTTTGTAATATGCTGGAGGCCGTGGACAGCGCTGACCGGAGGGGTGGGCTATGATGCAGTAGGCACGTGGCCGGGTATGTCGGGCGCCCGTCTGGTGTCGTGGAACCCTGTACACATCGTTCGGGGCCGTATGTGGAAACCTCGGCCGGACTCCCTGCGGATGGAACCTGAATAGGCGATAAACCTGGATAGAGACTTGAGTGTTTAGGTAGGCTGTGGGCGACACCCGCATTGGGCTTTCGCTTGAAGGTTGCCGAGTACATGTCGTGTAAACAGCGGTAAGTGGTGAGAGCGTGTGTGAAGAAGTACACCCCCGCAGGGTTAACATCATCTATTCGAATAGCAGTGTTCACGGTAAAGGACTTCTGGGTTGCCTGTACAGTTCATAGACAAGTGAAAGTGGATACTTTAAAATGCACAAGATAAGCGTGATTGCTATGAATGGCGTTCTCGTAGGGAGACGGGAGCTGATCCATAGTGGTGTATTGGTTGGTGAATATGTGGACTCGTGTGCGCCACCTCAAAAGAGTTACTTGCAGTCGTAGTTCAGGATAGCCACTGAGTCAAATCTGGCTTGCTGCAGTTAAACCCCACCATCCCGTTTGTTGATAATGATGCATATGTAGTTAGTTCTGATGTAAGTCTTGCTGGGTACATTTTTACTCACGTTTGCCTATTTTATGTTTTTGCAGAGAGACTTTAGTCTCACTAGCAGTTCCACGTGGACTTCAACGTTTAGCTTGTTACCTCAGCTTCGATCTTGTGCCCTCGGCAGGATCTGGTAGTTAGTCAGGCTTCTCAGCCTTTTCCATTTGTAGTTGTCTGTACTCAGACATGTTAAGCTTCCGCATGTCCTTTGACTTGTATGCTCTGAATGTTGGGTCGTGAGACCCATGTTTGTAATATCTCGCTCCTCGGAGCCTATTGAATAAAATACTTGAGTTGTAGAGCCATGTTGTGATGCCATGTTGTATTTGCACATATCGAGCATATTGTGTGTATGTTATTGAAATGCTTGGTATGTGTGGGATCTGACTATCTAGTTGTTTATCCTTAGTGGCCTCTCTTACCGGGAAATGTCTCCTAGTGCTTCCACTGAGCCATGGTAGCTTGCTACTGCTCCGGAACACCTAGGCTGGCCGGCATGTGTCCTTCTTCGTTCCTGTGTCTATCCCTTCTGGGAAATGTCACGCGATGAATACCGGAGTCCTGTTAGCCCGCTACAGCCCGGTTAACCGGAGTCCTGCTAGCCAAGTGCTACAGCCTGGATTCACTCGCTGATGAACGACACGTTCGATGCTGGGTCATGGATGCTTGTCCCTGTATGTTTGTTCCACTTTGGGTTTACGACTATCCATGTCAGCCGGGGCTCCTTATCATATGGATGCTAGCGACACTATCATATATGTGTGCCAAAAGGCGCAAACAGTCCCGGGCAAAGGTAAGGCGACACCCGTGGGATACCGTGCGTGAGGCCGCAAAGTGATATGAGGTGTTACATGCTAGATCAATGTGGCATTGAGTCGGGGTCCTGACATTTAATGTACTGACCTGGCGTGTCATGCCAGTTTGTAGGTCATGCCAAATTTGATTGCTTGTTTGCCGTGGATTCTTTGTTTGCGAGCTAGGATAAGCACTCCAGCCAGAGTCCCTACGGAGTGGAGTTCACCACCTTCGTCATTGTTCCGCTGCTTTGTTTTAATCTGCTGCTTGCATAAAGCAACCATGGCAGGCGTAGTGTCACCGTGTCGATGAAACCCCTTGTACCCAATATAGATTGTAATAAAGAGCTAATTTGTTCTATGCTAAGCATTGTCGCATTCCACAAGGCTTCTCCATGATCTCTGGGCTGGAATACAGGGCGTTCCTGTTTCTCTGAGCTGGGATGCCACACTTGTCTAGTTCGTTCGCTCATCTCCCCTGGATTTGCCGCCTTCCCAGCTGATAACCCACAAGTATAGGGGATCAACTGTAGCCTCTTTTGATAAGTAAGAGTGTCGAACCCAACGAGGAGATAAAGGTAGAAAAAATATTCCCTCAAGTTCTATCGACCACCGATAGAATTCTACGCATGCTTAACGTCTGCTTTACCTAAAACAAGTATGAAACTAGAAGGACTTTGTAGGTGTTGTTGGATAGGTTTGCAAGAATATGAAGAGCACGTAAATATAAATTAGGGACTGTTTAGATAAAGATGCAATAAAGTTAGTATAGCGAGTGTGGAAAAGTAGTGGTAGGAGTTGTGAAATTGTCCCTAAGCATTTGGCTACTTTACTAGACCGATAGCAAGTTTTATGTGGGAGAGGCCACTGCTAGCATGTTATCCCTGACTTGGAATTCTATGCACTTATGATTGGAACTATTAGCAAGCATCTGCAACTACTAACAGTCATTAAGGTAAAACCCAATCATAGCATTAAGATATATTGGTCCCCCTTCAATCCCGTATGCATCAATTTCTATGCTAGGTTGAAGCTTCTGTTACTCTTCCCCTCCAATACATAGTCCTATCAACACGCGCGCGCTCATATGATGGGCACCAAAGGACAGCAACATAATGATACGTCCATTTTGCATCATGATTTTATATCGATATTTATTGCATTATGGGCTGTTATTACACGTTATGTCACAATACTTATGGCTATTTTCTATTATTTTACAAGGTTTATTATGGAGAGGGAGAATGCCGGCAGCTGGGATTCTGACTGGAAAAGGAGCAAATATTGGAAACCTATTCTGCACAGCTCCAAAAGTACTGAAACTCCACGAAAGTAATTTTTGGAATTAATAAGAATTATTGAGAAAAGAAAGTACCAGAGGGGGCCCACGCCCTAGCCACGAGGGTGGGGGGCTCGCCCGCCTACTGGGAGCGCCCCCTGTCTCGTGGGTCCCCTGGTGGCCCTCCGGTGCCCATCTTCTGCTATATGAAGGCTTTTACCCTGGAAAAACATCATAAGCAATCTTATGGGACAAAACTCCGCCGCCACGAGGCGGAACCATGGCAGAACCAATCTAGGGCTCCGGCGGAGCTGTTCTGCCGGGGAAACTTCCCTCCGGGAGGGGGAAATCATCACCATCGTCATCACCAACGATCCTCTCATCGGGAGGGGGTCAATCTCCATCAACATCTTCACCAACACCATCTCCTCTCAAAACCCTAGTTCATCTCATGTATCCAATCTTGTATCAAAACCACAAATTGGTACCTGTGGGTCTCTAGTAGTGTTGATTACTCCTTGTAGTTGAAGCTAATTGCTTTACTTGGTGGAAGCTCATATTTTCAGATCCTTAATGCATATTAATACTCCTCTGATCATGAACATGAATATGCTTTGTGAGTAGTTACGTTTGTTCCTGAGGACATGGGTGAAGTCTTGCTATTAGTAGTCATGTGATTTTGGTATTCGTTCGATATTTTGATGAGATGTATGTTGTCTCTCCTCTAGTGGTGTTATGTGAACGTCGACTACATGACAATTCACCATTATTTGGGCCTAGAGGAAGGCATTGGGAAGTAATGAGTAGATGATGGGTTGCTAGAGTGACAGAAGCTTAAACCCTAGTTTATGCGTTATTTCGTAAGGGGCTGATTTGGATCCACTAGTTTCATGCTATGGTTAGGTTTACCTTAATACTTCTTTTGTAGTTGTGGATGCTTGCAATAGGGGTTAATCATAAGTGGGATGCTTTTCCTAAAAAGGGCAGTACCCAAGCACTAGTCCACCCACATATCAAATTATCAAAGTACCGAACGCGAATCATATGAGCGTGACGAAAACTAGCTTGACGATAATTCCCATGTTTCCTTGGGAGCGCTTTCCTCATTGTAAAAGTTCTCCAGGCTTGTCCTTTGCTACAAAAAGGATTGGGCCACCTTGCTGCACCTTATTTACTTTCATCGCTTGTTACCCGTTACCAATTATCTTATCACAAAACTATCTGTTACCTACAATTTCAGTGCTTGCAGAGAATACCTTACTGAAAACCGCTTGTCATTTGCTTCTGCTCCTCGTTGGGTTCGACACTCTTACTTATCGAAAGGACTATGATAGATCCCCTATACTTGTGGGTCATCAAGACTCTTTTCTGGCATCGTTGGCGGGGAGTGAAGCGCCTTTGGCGAGTGGAACTTGGTAAGGAAACATTTATATAGTGTGCTGATATTTTCTGTCACTTGTTACTTTGGAAACTAATCCTTTGAGGGGCTTGTTCGGGGCATCTTCGCCCCGACCAGTAGAGCAAAGAATTTCTCCTCAACCTACTGAACCTACTGAAAATGTTTACTTTGAGATTCCTTCCGGTATGATAGAGAAACTGCTAGCTAATCCTTTTGCAGGAGATGGAACATTACATCTCGATTTACACCTTATCTTTGTGGATGAAGTTTGTGGATTATTTAAGCTTGCAGGTACACCCGATGATGTTGTCAATAGGAAGGTCTTCCCTTTATCTTTGAAGGGAGATGCATTGACATGGTATAGGCTATGTCATGATACAGGATCTTGGAACTATAAAGGAATGAAGTTGGAATTTCACCAGAAGTTCTATCCTATGCATCTTGTTCATCATGATCGTAATTACATATATAATTTCTAGCCTCGCGAAGGAGAACGCATCACTCAAGATTGGGGGAGGCTTAATTCAATGTTATATTCGTGCCCCAATCACGATCTCTCAAGATAAATGATTATTCAAAAAATTTATGCTCGGCTTTCTCTCAATGATCGCACCATGCTTGATACTTCCTGTGCTGGTTCTTATATGCTGAAGACTACTGAATTCAAGTGGGACTTATTGGAAAGAATTAAACGCAACTCTGAAGATTGGTTTTCCGATGATGGTAAGGAGTCAGGTATGAAACCTAAGTTTGATTGTGTTAAATCTTTTATGGATACCGATGCTTTTCATGGATTTAGCGCTAAATATGGACTTGACTCTGAGATAGTAGCCTCTTTCTGTGAATCTTTTGCTACTCACGTTGATCTCCTTAAGGAGAAGTGGTTTAAATATAATCCTCCCATTGAAGTAAAAGTAGTTGCACCTGTTACATTTGAAGAAAAGACTATCACTTATGATGATCCTATTGTTCCTACTACTTATGTTGAGAAACCACCTTTTCCTGTTAGAATAAAGCATCATGCTAAAGCTTCAACTGTGGTTCATAAGAGTAATACTAGAACATATACACCTCCTGAGCAAATTAATGTTGAACCTAGTATTGGTATGGTTAAAGATCTCTGGGATGATAATATAGATGGGCATGTTATTTACTTCTGTGGTGAAACTGCTAATATTGCTAGACCTGATACTAAGATATATAGACCTGTTGTAGGCATGCCTATTATTTCTGTTAAAATAGGACATCATTGTTATCATGGGTTATGTGATATGGGTGCTAGTGCTAGTGCAATACCTTGTTCCTTATATGAAGAAATTATGCATGATATTGCACCCGCTGAGTTAGAAGATATTTATGTTACAATTAAGCTTGCCAATAGGGATACTATTAAGCCATTTGGGATTGTTAGAGATGTAGAAGTCTTGTGTGGGAAAGTTAAATATCCTGCCGATTTTCTTGTTCTTGGTTCACTACAAGATGACTTTTGTCCCATTATATTTGGTAGACCCTTCTTGTATACTGTTAATGGTAGGATTGATTGCAAAAAGGATGTTGTTACAATTGGCTTAGGGGATATGTCTCATCAGTTTATTTTTGCTAAGTTTCATAGACAACCCCATGATAAAGAATTGCCTGTAAGGATGAAATTATTGGTCTTGCTTCTATTGCCGTGCCTCCTACTGATCCGTTAGAACAATATTTGCTAGACCATGAAAATGATATGTTTAAGAATGAAAGAAGTGAAATAGATGAATTATTCCTTAAACAGGGTCCTATTCTGAAACACGACTTGCCTGTTGAAATCCTAGGGGATCCACCTCCACCCAAGGGTGATCCCGTGTTTGAGCTCAAACCATTACCTGATAATCTTAAATATGCTTATCTTGATGAAAACAAGATATATCCTGTTATTATTAGTGCTAACCTTTTAGAGCAAGAAGAGGAAAGATTATTGAAAACTCTGAAGAAGCACCGTGCTGCTATTAGATTTTAAGGGCATTAGTCCCACTCTATGCCAACACAAAATTAAATTGGACGAAGGTTCCAAACTAGTTAGAGATCCTCAACGACGGTTAAATCCTAAGATGAAAGAAGTGGTATGAAAGGAGATACTAAAGCTCCTTGAGGCAGGTATAATTTATCCCGTTGCTGATAGTGATTGGGTAAGTCATGTCCATTGCGTCCATAAGAAGGGAGGTATTACTGTTGTTCCTAATGATAAAGATGAATTGATTCCGCAAAGAATTATTACAGGTTATAGGATGGTAATTGATTTCCATAAATGAAATAAAGCTACTAAGAAAGATCATTACCCTTTACCTTTTATTGACCAAATGCTAGAAAGACTATCCAAACATACACATTTCTGCTTTCTTGATGGTTATTCTGGTTTCTCTCAAAAACATGTGTCAGCGGAGGATCAATCAAAAACTACTTTGACTTGCCCTTTCGGTACTTTTGCTTATAGACAAATGCCTTTTGGTTTATGTAATGCACCTGCTACCGTTCAAAGATGCATGATGGCTATATTCTCTGACTTTTGTGAAAAGATTTGTGAGGTATTCATGGATGACTTCTCCGTTTATGGATCCTCTTTTGATGATTGCTTGAGCAACCTTTATCGAGTTTTGCAGAGATGCGAAGACACTAATCTTGTCTTGAATTGGGAAAAGTGTCACTTTATGGTTAATGAAGGCATTGTCTTGGGGCATAAATTTTCTAAAAGAGGTATTGAAGTTGATAAAGCTAAAGTTGATGCTATCGAAAAGATGCCATGTCCCAAGGACATAAAAGGTATAAGAAGTTTCCTTGGTCATGCCGGTTTTTATAGGAGGTTCATTAAGGACTTCTCTAAAATTTCTAGGCCTCTGACTAATTTATTGCAAAAAGATATTCCTTTTGTCTTTGATGATGATTGTGTAGAAGCATTTGAAATACTTAAGAATGCTTTGATCACTGCACCTATTGTTCAGCCACCTGATTGGAATTTACCCTTTGAGATTATGTGTGTCGGGGGTTGGGTGCGACATATGCCAACGTATGGCTTATCATGGTGGGAGCGAGTAGAACGTCGCCGGTGCGTGGAAGCGAGATAAGACGTAGACAAGAACGCCGACGCACTTTACCCAGGTTCGGGGCTCTCCTAGGAGATAACACCCGTAGTCCTGCTCTGCGGGCTCTCCGCATGATCACTAAGGCACAAGTGATACAGTGGTGCTCCTTGATTTGTGTGCTAGAGGTAGAAGGAGGCAGGGCTAGCTCTCTTCTTCCTCTAGGGTAGTGGCTAGTTCTAATGGGGTGGGAACCCTTGGCATGGGTGCCCTGGGGAGTTTATATAGGCCTACCCCCTAGGGGTACAATTGTAATCTGGCCGGGTGCTGGGCCCGGCTGTTAGTGTCTCTGGTCGTCGGCTTCTCCGCGCGGCCGCTGGGGTCCGCTGCTTGGTGGGCCTTGCTGAGTGGTCTCGTACGGAGCCGACAGGCCGCTCCCGCCGCTCGCGGGTCTGGTCGGTGGCTGGTCTCTATAGCTGTGCTGCTAATGACGCAGGCTTGGTCAGCAGAGTGTGGCTACAGTCCCGCTGCCTGGTGGGAGATCACAGTAGCCACACCATGTCTTATCTGGTTGATGGTGCACGGGTCCCGAGGGAGGAACTGTCCGCCTGCTGGAGGCCGGTCTCCCTCAGGTCCGGCTGGTCTGGCTTCTACCGTCTTCCGGGCTCTCGCTGCCTGGTAGGGCCCACCGCCTGCAGGCCGTACTGACAGGTCGTCGTGGGGAACAGGACTCCGGTTGTTAGGAGTGACGTCGGGG
>NC_041387.1:204806390-204932667 GCF_002162155.2 Triticum dicoccoides | reverse complement strand
CAACAGTGCCACACCGTGCGGAGCTCTCCGCCTGTACGAGGCACTGTAGCCATGCCCAGCCGGGATTCGGGGGTGAGGGACTACACTTTAGCCTTACCTTGTCTTGTCCTCTTGATGAGGTGCGCAGACTTTGACGGCATGGGGTGGCCTCCTGCCAGACGCCGGCTCGTCTGCTAGGAGCCGGCCGATCTTGGTGCTGTCTGCTGATGCTTGGCCGTCTTTGGCCGGCCGGCTATTAAGCCAGCTGGCCACCGGAAGGCGGCGCTTCATTACGAGGTTTCGTGGGGTGAAGCCGGCCCAAAGTCTTGACAGGTTCAGGGGCTTGGGTGAGGCTACTTGTGGCCCATTACTCCGACAGTAGTCCCCGAAGCTGGTGAGGCGTTGCGGCCGAAGGGTCGGGAAGCCTCAGCAGCTTCCCCTCTCACCGTGCTCTGAGAGAATGCTTGATCCGCCTTGTGACGCACCGACTACCTGATTTGGTTTGACAAGGCGGGATCATCCGCCAATTTCGAACATCAAGGTGGGAAACAGGTGGCGTGCCTGCTAAGCTTCCCAGGCCCACCGCCCATGATGAGCACGCCACGCGGCGCACGTCAGCCCGGCCAGCCGGCCACCCCACGCTCCTGATGGGATGTGAAAGTGGGTCAGGCCCGCCACTATCGGGCCTCGACATGCGGGCGGATCCATTGGGGCCGGGGCGGGCGGTTACGATCCCCGTGGGTGTTATGGCGCAGGAACTCCATGCAGTAATTGGGAGGTCTTGGGGTCGTGGGCGTAGTTAATCCCACGATCCCATGCCTCGCCCGTTGGCTTCGCAGCCCGAGGGCTATCAGTAGGGGGAGGCATGGGAGCGACGGAGCACGCGCGCCCTCCTCCCCACACTCTCTTCCTCCTCTCTCTCTCTCTCTCTCTCTCTCTATATATATATATATATATATATATATTTATATATATATCTGCCGTTGCTGCTGCTTCTTAGTGCTCGCCGTAGTGCCACCATAGTTCGGCCCCGCTGCGCTTCTCCTCCCCACGCAGCTCCGCTTGAGGCCATGGCGCGGGAGACGGGTGGTGACTGGGATGGCTCAACGGTGAGCGAGGATCACCTCACCATCCTCCGGAACATGCGTTGGATGCCCAACACGACATTCGTCAAGGTGCGGGTACTGACGCCAGAGGAGATCTCAGCGGCGCCGCAGGGGGATGCGCGGGTCGTCTTCCGCTCGCACTTCCTCCGCGGCTTCGGCCTCCCGGCGAGCGGCTTTCTCCACTCATTCATGGACTTCAACCACCTCTAGCCGCATCACATGACGCCCAACACCGTGACGCTGCTGTCCGCCTTCGTCACGGCATGCGAGGGGAGCTTTCTTCCCCACCATTGAGATGTGGGGAGCTTTCTTCTACGGCAAGCTGGGTACCTACGCCAAGGAGACGGCGGCCGAGTGCGGCGGCTTCGTCGCCATGCGCCGGCCGGCGAAGAGGAACGCCTTCCCGGTCATCAAGCTGTCACAGTCAGTGAAACTATGGCAGCAATCTTATTTCTATGTTGAGAACATTTACCCGGCTGTCCACTTCATCAACCTGCCGGCCTATGAGGCCGGCCCCCCTTTCGGGCTTCGACTCAATCGGGGTTACAAGCTGAAGCCGGTGTCGGCGGACGCGGCTGCCGCCATCGGCCGGCTCCAGGTGCTCCACGAGTCGGAGGGTCTCGTGGCGTCCGACCTGCTCATCGCCTTCGTCAAGCGCAGGGTTCTCCCGCTTCAAGGCTGCCCTCATATAATTTGTTGGATGAGCAGGCATCACGACCCGAGCAGGATGTGCACAAAAGAGATGCCGGCTGCCGAGGTAGCGAGGATGGTGAATGAGATCTCCAACATCAAGGTGTCAGAGGGAGCCTGGCGGTTCGTGAAGCGGCCATACTCCCGCGACAACCCGCCGCCTTCCGTAAGTCTATCTATTTCTTCTTTTGGCTCTGGCTTTAGTCTTGTTCCTGGTGTGAAACAATTCCTTCTCCGGAGTGCAGATCTATATGTCTGCGGCGACGGCCGCCATCATGGGGCCGGGTGGTGACTACCAGCCGGACTGGGAGGTGAGCGACGAGGACGATCCCGACTTGGGGCGGCCGCCTTGGAGGACGACGCAGCAGGCGGCGGCGATGGAGCAGGCGGCTCCAAAGACGGCGGCAGCATGGAGACCTGGCCTGATGATGACAACGACGAAGACGAGCCGCGCCCCTCTCGGTGCACCACTAACACCGGAGCAGGCCCCTCTGCCGGGCCGTCCGCTCGAGGCGGCAAGCGCAAGAGGAAGTAGGGCGCCGCCCTGTTCGGCAGCGCGCTGAAGAAGCCCAAGAACCCGGCCGTGGCGAGCAGGTGGAAGGAGGCTGCGGCGAAGGTGGCCAAGTACCAGAGGCAACCGAAGGTGCCGGTCATGGTGTAAGCATAAGTATTTCTCTTACGTTTCTCCCTTCTTGCCGATCTGGCCTATAAACTTCTTTATCTTGCCCTCCTATCTCAGGGCCCCGTTCACCCTCGAGAAGTCGGCCGCCGCCTCAGTCATTAGGTCGGCGGAGACCTCCACCACCACCCGGCGAATCGATCCGGCTGCGGACCTCCAGGAGGCGCACGAGCGAAATGCGCGGGAGGTGCGTGAGGAGTAGGAAGCCGCCCGCCTGGAGAAAGCCAAGGCTGACAAGGTGGCGGCAGCCGCGGCGAGGAAGCTGGCGCAGGCAGAGGCTGACGCTCTAGAGAAGGAGCGGCATGCAAAGGCCGCGCGCTGCCAGGAGCCACTGCTCGTGACTCCCCTGAACACCGCGCCACCTCCGCCAGAATTTTTGGCGATGACTGGGGGTGCCGGTGATGAGCTTCTGGTCATGGAGAGGGAGGGCGGCGACGTGGCCATGCCGGATGTCATCGCGCCCCCGCCACCGCCGACCGGCGGAGTGCAAGACGGGCAGCCGGCCGCCCCGCCGGTGCCACTAGCCGTGAACGAGGTGGTGACGGACCTAACGCCTGAGGTCCGCACACTCGTGCGTCACCGTCTTTCGAAGGCAGCTTCAGCACCGAGGCCGCTGGAGGCCGGTGCCGCGAGTTCGTCGATCCCCAACACCGAGGTTACCAGCGCCGCGCCCGCCGGCTGGGTACGCGGAGGCGAGACAGGAGCCTTGAACCAGGCGGCCCTCGACGTCCAGGCCAAGCTCCGGGCTGATACCGAAGCCCTCAAGCAATGCAACGAGGCGTTCCTGGATTCACGGGCAGCCATCCGAGTAAGTTTCTTACTTCTCTTTTATTTTTGATCTTCTTGCTTCCTTCGTGGGTGCGCGCCAGCGCTCCCACTGGGTTTAGTCCCCAAGTTTCAGGCCGGCTGCTGAGCAGGCGGTCCGGAACTTTAACTTGCAAGCATTGAATGCTAACTTCTTCTGTCATCCTTATCGCAGGATTACCACAATCTTCACACGACCACCTTCAACTCCGGAGTCCGGGAGCTAGAGAAGCAGACCGCTAACTTGTCTGAGAGACGGAGTAAGTTTTGATTTCCTTTCTACGTGGGGGCGCGCTGGCGCACCTGCGGGATGTAGTCCCCGAGATTCGGGCCGGCTGCTAAGCAGTCGGGCCGGATCTTTCCAGTGACTTTTTGTCTATTGATAGCTTATTTCTCTGCGGGGGCGCGACAGCGCACCCACGGGCTGTAGTCCCAGAGATTCGGTCCGACTGCTGAGCAGTCGGGCCGGATCTCCCCGGCAACAGCGTCCCTTCTTTCTTGATTGATTGACGTTCTTTCCCTTTTTGTAGAGGCCAACGCCGCCTTGCAGTAGCAGCTGGGCGAATCCAATAACGCACTGCGCGGCAAGGAGGCGGAGTGCAGCAAGCTGGCTGAGGAGCATGACCGACTGGTCACTCAGCTCGCGGATCAGTAGGAGGCCCTCAAGACGGCTCAGAGGGAGGCGAAGACGAAGGAGACCGGCCTCCTTGAGGAATTTGAGATCGAACGCTCCGCCTGGGCCGACAAGGAGGCACCGCTGACTACCTGCTTCAGCAGCATTGAGGACCTGGTCGACGGTAAGCCTCTTCTTCATTTCTTTCTTGCTTTGAGTCGCGGGCCGTTGTTTAGGCCGACTGCTGGCTTCTGACCTAGCCTCTTCTTCATTTCTTTCTTTCTTTGAGTCGCGGGCCGTTGTTTAGGCCGACTGCTGGCTTCTGACCTTTGGCTTTTCTTGCCCCTCATTCGAACAGACTTCTTCCCGGGCCACTTCATCGCCGGGAACCAGATCATCAAGGCCCAACACCAGGAGCGGAGAGCAGAAGGGATGCAGATTGCCGACGACGCCCGCCGGACCCTCAATGAGCAGCTCCTGAGCATCCAGGCCCGCCTTCGGCCGGCCCATCAGATGCTGCACCACCTTCAGCGCATCGGGCCCAGGCGATATCCGCTCTCGCGCAAGGCATGCAAGCTCTGCGCACTCCCAGTCGGACTGTCGGCTGGCTGGAGGTGGCGGCCGGCCGCCTGGAGGCCTGGAAGGGTTCTGCGGCCCGGGCTGTGGCGCGCCAAGCCCTGGAGTTCGTCAAGGCGTGGTACCCTAGGCTGGATCTAGCCCAGCTGACCATGTTTCGACTGGAGGCATAGGAGGAGCTGATGGCAGTGGAGGCCGACCATGTCAGTAGGGCGGCGGCGTTCGCCGACTACAGTGACACCGGCGTCTTAATCCCGGAAGTGGTTGAAGAGGGCGCCGAAGCGCCGCTGGGGTGGCTCAGGCTGAACCTGGAAGACAGCAAGGACTCGGCTGAGGTGATCGACTCCAGCAACGAAGGAGAGGAGGAGGAGGAGGAAAGTGAGGAGGACACGCCGGAGGTTGGGGCGGATGGCCAGCCTCAGCTTGACCGGGCCTCGAGCAACGAACCGCACTCCAATGCACCGACTGCTGCTGGAGGCGGCCAGGCGGCGACCGACCAGCCGCCCGTTCCACCGACGAACGCCGCCGACTCTGTTGTCCAGCCATCCACTTCCCCAACTGGTGCCACCGACCCTGCCATCCAGCTGGATCCCTCTGCTACACCAACCATCACCGCCGACTCCACCGTCCAGCCGGATCCTTCTGCTGCACCAACCGTCACCGCCGACTCCACTGTCCAGCCGGATCCTTCTGCTGCCCCTTAGGGTGTTATCTTTTTCTTTTTCTGCTCACTAGTCTGGACAAACTTTGATTAAATTTGCACAATTCCACCCGCGGGGTGTATATCAAACTCTATTGAATGCTGGCCAGTGGGCCTTTATCTATGTAAATATTTTTGAAGCAATTCATGCTTTGCTTTGCCGGCTTCTGACTTTTCTTGCTTTCTGCTCCTTGCTTTTTTCCTTTGCCACCCTCCCTTGGCTATCCTATTGCCATCCTGAACAGCCGCTCTGCAGACTGCGGCTGGGTCGAGTACTTAGCTATTTGTGGGAGGGCAAGTACTTAGCCGTTTGGAGTGTCGGCAAGGCAAGCGAAAGCCGGACGGCCGGCTGCTCGGCAGCCACCCGAAAAGGCGGGATGCCGACCTCAGCTATATGTGTACTTTCCTTAGCCATTTTTCATGTGGGAATTGTCTTGCAACCCTTGCCAGCCGTACGGTCACTCTGCGAGCTGCGGCTTCTGACAGGGGAAGTTTCTGGTGCCGACTCACTACTTGTCCGGCTGCAGGAGGCGGCATATAGCAGAAGGCGGCGAGCCTCCGGGCCGACTGGTCGAACCCGGTGCTAGGCGGAACAATAAAGCAACACACAATCATAGGCATAACACTTATCATATAGATAAAAGAGGGTAGTCCCCGAGCTCTTCTCGAGGGACCCGGAGTCTTCGTACTTAATACAAAAGATAGTGTGATACATACTGCTTTCAACTGTAAAACCTTCGGAGGAGGTCTTCGTTCCATGGCCTCTCCATCTGTTTGCCTGAGTTGTCTCTTTTGCGTGCTCTGGGCTTCTGAGCGTCAATCAGGTAGTAGGAACCATTGCCCAGCACTTTGCTGATGATAAAAGGGCCTTCCCAAGGTGCCGAGAGCTGGTGCTGGCCGGCTGTTCGCTGGATCAGTTGGAGCACAAGGTCTCCCTCTTGGAAGGATCTTGGCTTCACCTTGCGGTTGTAGGATCAGCGCAGACTCTGCTGGTAGATGGCGGACCGGCTGAGTGCCAACAGCCGGCCCTCTTCCAGCAAGTCGACGCTGTCTTCTCGTGGGAGTCAAACTCTATGTCCGTCGGGATGATGGCTTCTGCACCATAAACGAGGAAGAAGGGTGTGAAGCCGGTTGACTTGTTCGGAGTTGTGTGCAGGCTCGAGAGGACGGCCGACAGCTCATCGAGCCACTAGCCGGCCGAACGCTCTAGAGGCTTGACGCTGGACAGAATGAGGCCGTTTGCTCGCTCTACTTGGCCGTTTGATTGCAGATGGGCAATGGACGCTAAGTCCAGTTGGATGCCCTGCGTCGCGCAGAAACAAGCCAAGGCTCCTTTGGTGAAGTTTGTGCCGTTGTCGGTGATGATGCTATGCGGTATGCCGTATCGAGTGGTGATGTCGGCGATGAAAGTCACGACAGTCGGCCCATTCAGCTTCTTGATTGGCTTTGCCTCTATCCACTTGGTGAACTTGTCCACAGCGACAAGCAGATGAGTCATGCCGCCACGAGTCGTCTTGAATGGCCCCACCATGTCCAACCCCCAAACAGCAAAGGGCCAGGCAATGGGGATGGTCTTGAGTGCAGAAGCCGGTAAGTGTGGCTTGGAGCAGAACTTCTGACACCCTTTACCTTTCTGGACGAACTCTTTGGCGTCTTCTAGAGAAGTCGGCCAGGAGAAACCATGGCGGAAAGCTTTGGGAACAAGTGATCTTGAAGCCGCATGGTGACCACATTCGCCTTGGTGGATATCTTTGAGGATTGCTTGACCCTAGTCCGGCTCCACGCAGCACTGGTACACACCAGTGACATTGCGCCGTACTAGCTCTTTATTGACTATCGTGTATGCTGCTGCCCGCCGTTGCACTTGTCGGGCTAGAATCTCAACACTAGGTAGCTCTTTGTTAACCAGAAAGTTGAGGATGGGTTGAGCCCATGAAGGTGCTGCTATTTCTTCGACTGCCACGACTGCAACTTGTATAAGGGCGGTTGGGCCGGGAGGCGGCAGGATGGAGTTGGCTGCCGCCTGCTAAGTTGAAGAAGTCTCCGGGCCGACTGCTGCAGTCCCCGGGCCGGGTTCTGAAGTCCCTGAGCCGGGTGCCATGGCTGCAGTCCCCGGGCCGCCTGCCGAAGTTCCTGCTCCGGCTTCTTGGGCCCTCAAGTCGGATCCGACTGCTTTAGGAGGGGCCGGCACGAAGATGGAGTCGGACTATGGTGATGGCTTGATAGACGGCTTAAGGAGGCGTTGTAGGGTGACGCCAGCTGGTATCGCTTGCCCGGAGGAGCCGATCCAAGACAAGGCATCTGCTTGCTCATTGTCATTTCTTGGCACGTGGAGGAACTCGCACGTGTCAAAATATCCACTGCTGTACGAGGAAGCGGTAGCTTTCCATGTTTGCATCCTTGGCGTCCCAGTCGCGTGACGACTGCTGGACCACCAAGTCGGAGTCACCATAGCATAGGATCCGGCGAATGCCGAGTTCCTTGGCAAGCCAAATTCCGTGTCTGAGTGCCTCGTACTCAGCTACGTTGTTGGAGGCGGAAAAGTGGATTTGCAGCACATATCAGAGCTTGTCGCCTTTGGCTATCGACGAGGAAGTCGGCCAGTGCTTTTGACTTCATGGCGGTGTGAGGCTGGTAGTAGATGGTGTAAGGGGCTAGACCAATGGCCCATTTGGCCACTCGGCCTGAAGCATCTCGGCTTCCAATGATCTCATCAAGCGGAGCAGTGCAGACAACAGTAATTGGGTGCTCATGGAAATCAGGCTTCAGCTTCTTGGCGGCAAAGTGCACGCCATAACACATCTTCTGATAGTGGGGGTAGTTTTGCTTGGAGGTGGACAGCACCTCACTCAGATAATATACCGGCCTCTCGATCGACAATGCTCTGCTCTCCTCCTTGCATTCCACCACTACGACTGTGCTGACCACCCGACTGGTGGCGGCGATGTAGAGGAGCATGGGCTCTTTATCAGTCGGAGCCACCAGGATAGGCGGGGTGGTCAACATATTCTTGAGCTGGAGAAAACCTTTGTCCGCCTTGTCGTTCCACTCGAAAAAGTGGTCCTCTTCATGAGTTGGTACAGGGGAAGGACCTTCTTGCCTAGCCGACTGATGAAATGGCTGATTGATGCCAGGCAGCCGGTGAATTTCTGCACGTCCACCAATCGGGTGGGCACCTCCATCTTCTCAATGGCCTTGATCTTCATAGGGTTGCACTCTATGCCGCGCTCCGAGACCAGGAAGCCAAGAAGCTGGCCGGCTGGTACTCCAAAGACACACTTCTCCGGGTTCAGCTTGATCTGCAATCGGCACAGGTTCTCAAAAGTCTCCTTGAGGTCTTCCAGCAGCGTGCCATGCTTCTCCGTCTTCACCACCACATCATCCACATAAACATGGGCGTTTCTGCCGAGTTGCTTGAGGAGACACTTCTGCATGCAACACTGAAACGTGGCGCCGACATTTCGCAAGCCGAACGTCATGGTCAGGTAGCAGAAGGCTCCAAATGGCGTGATGAAGGCGGTCTTCGGCCGGGTTCAGCTTGATCTGATGGTACCCTGAGTACGCATCCAGAAAACTCAGCAGCTCGCATCCAGCTGTTGAGTCTATCACTTGGTCGATTCTTGGCAAGGCAAAGGGATCTTTGGGGCAAGCTTTATTGAGGCTGGTATAATCAATGCACATGCGCCACTGCTTATTCTTCTTCAGCATAACAACTGGGTTGGCCAACCATTCTGTAAAGAATACTTCCATGATTAAGCCGGCTGCTAGAAGCCGGGCTATCTCTTCTCCGACAACTCTTCTCTTCTCTTCCCACAGGCGGCTCAAGGGCTGCCTGACCGGCTTGGCGTCAGGTCGGACATGTAGCTTGTGCTCGATGAAATCCGTCGGAACACCTGGCATGTCTTTGGGAGACCATGCAAAGATGTCCCGATTCTCATAGAGGAAATCGATGAGCTCGCTTTCCTATTTGTTGTCAAGGTTTGCACCTATGACAGCGTGCCTCTCCGGGTGCTCCGGGTCCAAGGGTATCTTCTTTGTTTCCTTTGCCGGCTTGAACGAGCCCTCAACTTCCGACTCCTTGGGGATGGGTGACATTTCCGACTTCTTGCCTGCCATCGCCACAACCCGGTGAAGGAGCCGCTTCTCAGCTGCAAGCACAAGGGACTCGGCTAGCCGGCTACTATCTGCGGCGCAGGCGGACGGCTTCTTGTAGTCTCCGACTAATGTCAGGATCCCCTTGGTACTCGGCATCTTCATCTTGAGGTAAGCATAGTGGGGGAACACCAAGAACTTGGCCAGGGTAGGCCGGCCAAGTAGCGCATGGTAGGGGCTCTCAAGGTCCACCACTTCAAACTAAACAGGCTCACGGTGGAAATGATTCTTGTCTCCGAAGAGAACATCAATTTGGGTCTTGCCGATTGGTGAGAAGGAAATGCCAGGGACTATGCCATGGAATACAGCCCGACTGGGATGGAGCTCCTTCTGCTTGATTCCCAACTTCTCCATTGTGTCACGGTACAGGATATTGATGCTACTGCCGCCGTCTATCAGGACTCTGGAGAAACGAGTTGCCCGCCTCTCTGTTGAAAAGGTAGCATCTAGGACCAGGGCATAGGAACCAGGGGAGGGCATCACCTTCGGGTGGTCGGCCCTGCTCCAACTGATGGGCTTCTCAGACAAATGCATGAATTCTGGAGTATTTGATGCCACCGCTTGTAGTTCTTGCTGTTGCAGCCGTCTGCTGCGCCTGCCATCGCCACACTGGTGAACACAACGTAGGATCCGTGCTCCTCAGGATACTCATCTTGTATGGCACCGACTGGCCGAGACGCCGGCTGCTGGGGTGGAGGAGGCGGCGGGCCGGCAGGCGGAGGAGGCAGGAGTCCATCTGCCTTGGCGATTCTGGTAAGCCAATGGCACTTTCGAGTGGTGTGATTGGATGGCTTCACACCACTATGGAACTTGCAGGGTGCATCAAGGGTCTGCTCGTAAGAGAAGGCGGACAACCAATTGGGCTTGTCGCCGTTCTGATGCTTGGGCGCTGGCTGCCCTTCCGGCTGCTGGTCTTCGACTGTCGCATCCTACCGGCTGGTGGAAGCCGGCTGGGTGGCCTTGCGCTTGTTGTCGCTTGGTTGCTGTCGCTGACTGGTGTCATCGGCCGGAGTCCGAGGAGCCTGAGGAGCCACCTTGCCGGACGCATCAACTAGGATCTCCGCCTTCATGGAGGAGTCGGCCGTGGCGTGCTTGTCGGCGATTATTAGCAGTTCGCCGAGAGTCACGGGCTCATCAGAGAGAAGTTGGTGCTTGACGAGGGTGCCCTCTCGGCACCCGGCGGTGAAGTATTCGATTGCCTGCACCTCGCGCACGCCTTCACAGGAGTTGCGCAGCTCGGCCCAGCGCATGAGATAGTCACGAGTCAATTCGCTGGGCCCTTGGACGCCCAAGGTGAGTTGCCAGGGCTTGGGAGGCCGCTTGTATGTGCTGGTGAAGTTCCGGATGAAGGCTTCACTGAAATCAACCCAGCTGTTGATGCTGCGGGGCTTCAGGCTATTAAGCCATGTCCGGGTTGTGCCTTGAAGCATGAGCAGGACGTACTTCCCAGCAACGCGCTTGTTGCTGTTCGCTATGCTGACGGCCGTGGAGTAGCCGACCAGCTAGTCCTCCGACTTCACGGATCTGGTGTACTTGGGCATATCTCTTGGGAGAGTGAACCCTTTGGGGAAAGGCTCATCTCGGATTCGGGGGCCGAAACAAGGCGGGCCCAATGCGTTTTCTTCTTCTAACGCCAGGGATCGGTTGAGGTTGTCGATCCGATGGCAGGAGTCGTTCTCTCCGACTCCCTCTCGGCAACCAAGGCAGTCACAGAGTGTCGGGTGCGTGACAGGAAGCGGAGTCTGATGCCTCTCTCCACGAGGTGGAGGGGGAGGCGGGTCGCCTCGCCACTCCACTACTCGAGGGCGGCTGTCGGTGTCACGCTCGATGGAGAGGTGAGTCCGACTGCGGCTGGCAGCCGGCTCATTGCCTCTTCTTCCGTGGGCGCCGCTAGTTGGCGTCCGGGATGTCGCGCCATGGTCCTGGTGATGGGGCGGTTCGTCGTTCCGCCGGACGGGCTCTTCGGCGCGGTAGTCGGCTTCGTGTTGTGCGGCGGCCGCGTCTAGGAGCTGCTGGACTCGCTCCGTCATGTGGCGATGCTCATCGCCCTCATACTTGTCCAGCTCATCCATGACCGCCTGGGCGGCCCAAATGTTCTCCGCAGGCGTGGCATAGACGGGGGGTTCCATCTTGAACATGCTGGCGACGGTCGCGCCACGCTGCTGGATCGAGCGATTCGGCTAGGCCCCTCTGGAGCCGGCCAACGGCCCGGTCCATCCCACGCTGGTAGGCATCCAAGAGGCCTCGCACGCTGGCCAGTCGGCTAACGCTCTCGAGGAGCTGGACGCGGCGTTCTTCCAGCGTCTCTGCGTCTGCATCTTCTGGGATGGGCGCTGACAGGTCTCGCAGCGCCGCATCGAGTGGGTCTCGAACGCCTCCGTCCGAGCGCTCGCCACTATTTATGACAAGCACCTCCGTGACGGTGCTCCCGCCGCTGTGCTCGCAAGGAGGCGCCTCGTCGTAGACCACCACGTTGGTGGGAAACGCATCAAGCGACGCCATGTCGGAGTCGACGATCATCAGGTCGGTGTAGCCAACAGACTCCAGGTCCACAGTAGGCTCGATTGGTGATGTGAAGCTGATCGAGGAGGCTGACGAGCGGCTCTCGGGGCAGCCGGTGCCCGCATCGGAGGCCGGCTTGTCGGAGAGGTGTATCTCGTCAACAAGGTCGGCGAGGCAGCTCGCCGCACGGTGATCTCTGCGCCATGCAGCGCGTCGATGCTGTCGCCGTCGGGCGTGCTGGGCTGGCTTCGCTCGCTAGGAAGGAACAAGGTTCCGGTCCAGAGCAGGTCTCCGGAAGACGGTGCAGCTCGCCCCACGGTGGGCGCCAAATGTCGGGGGTTGGGTGCGACATATGCCAACAGATGGCTTATCATGGTGGGAGCGAGTAGAACATCACCGGTGCCTGGAAGCGGGATAAGATGTAGACAAGAACGCCGGCGCACTTTACCCAGGTTCGGGGCTCTCCTAGGAGATAACACCCCTAGTCCTGCTCTGCGGGCTCTCCGCATGATCACTAAGGCACAAGTGATACAATGGTGCTCCTTGAGCTATGTTCTAGTGGTAGAAGGAGGCAGGGCTAGCTCTCTTCTTCCTCTACGGTAGTGGCTAGTTCTAATGGGGTGGGAACCCTTTGCATGGGTGCCCTGGGGGGTTTATATAGGCCTACCCCCTAGGGGTACAATGGTAATCTGGCCTGGTGCTGGGCCCGGCTGTCAGTGTCTCTGGTCGCCGGCTTCTTCGCCGGCCGCTGGGTCCCGCTGCCTAGTGGGCCCCGCCGACTGGTCTGGTATGGAGCCGATAGGCCGCTCCCGCCGCTGGCGGGTCTGCTCGGTGGTTGGTCTCTATAGCCGTGTTGCTAATGATGCAGGCTTGGTCAGCAGAGTGTGGCTACAATCCCGCCGCCTGGTGGGAGATCACTGTAGCCACACCATGTCTTATCTGGTTCATGGTGCACGGGTCCCGAGGGAGGAACTGTCCGCCTGCTGGAGGGCGGTTTCCCTCAGGTCCGGCTGGTCTGGCTGCTGACGCCTTCGGGGCTCTCACTGCCTCGCAGGCCGTACCGACAGGTCGTCGTGGGGAACAGGACTCCTCCTGTTAGGAGTGACCTCAAGGGGGGAGTGGTAACAGTGCCGCACCGTGCGGAGGTCTCCGCCTGTACGAGGCAATGTAGCCATGCCCAGCCGGGATTCGGGGGTGAGGGACTACAATATAGCCTCACCCTATATTGTCCTCTTGATGAGGGGTGCAAACTTTGAGGGTGCTGGGTGGCCGCCTGCCAGACGCCGGCCTCTTTGGAGGCCGTCTGTTAGGAGCCGGCCGATCTTGGTGCCGTCTTCTGATGCTTGGCCGTCTTCGGGCGGCCGACAGTTAAGCCAACCGGCCACCGGAAGGCGGCGCTTCATTATGAGGTTTCGTGGGGCGAAGCCGGCCCAAAGTCTTGACAGGTTCAGGGGCTCGGGTGAGGCTACCCGTGGCCCATTACTCTGACAATGTGTGATGCTAGTGATTATGATGTAGGTGCTGTTCTTGGGCAATGATTTGATAAGAAATTAAATGTCATCTAGTATGCTAGTAAAACTCTTGATACTGCCCAGAGAAATTGTGCTATTACTGAAAAAGAATTCTTACAAGTTGTATTTGCATGTGATAAGTTCAGACCTTATATTGTTGATTCTAAAGTTACTATTCACACTGATCATGCTACTATTAAATATCTTATGGAAAAGAAAGATGCTAAACCTAGACTTATTAAATGGGTTCTCTTGCTCCATGAATTTGATTTGCATATTATTGATAGAAAGGGAGCTGAGAACCCCCTTGCAGACAACTTTTCTTGGTTAGAGAATGTTCTTGATGACCCACTACCTATTGATGATAGCTTTCCTGATGAACAATTAGCGGTCATTAATTCTTCTCGTACTGCTCCATGGTATGCTAATTATGCTAATTACATTGTTGCTAAATTTATACCACCAAGTTTCACATACTAACAAAAGAAAAAGTTCTTTTATGATTTAAGACATTACTTCTGGGATGACCCACACCTTTATAAAGAAGGAGTAGATGGTGTTATTAGACGTTGTGTACCTGAGCATGAACAGGAACAGATCCTACGGAAGTGTCATTCCAAACCATATGGAGGACACCACGCTGGAGATAGAACTGCACATAAGGTATTGCAATCTGGTTTTTATTGGCCTACCCTCTTCAAAGATGCCCGTAAGTTTGTCTTGTCTTGTGATGAATGTCAAAAAATTGGTAATATTAGTAGACGTCAAGAAATGCCTATGAATTATTCTCTTGTTATTGAACCATTTGATGTTTGGGGCTTTGATTATATGGGACCTTTTCCTGCCTCTAATGGATACACACATATTTCAGTTGTTGTTGATTACGTTACTAAGTGGGTAGAAGCTATTCCAACTAGTAGTGTTGATCATAACACTTCTATTAAGTTGCTTAAAGAAGTTATTTTTCCGAGGTTTGGAGTCCCTAGATATCTCATGACTGATGGTGGTTCACATTTTATTCATGGTGCTTTTTGTAAAATGCTTGCTAAGTATGATGTTAATCATAGAATTGCATCTCCTTTTTACCCACAGTCTAGTGGTCAAGTAGAATTGAGTAATAGAGAGCTCAAATTAATTTTGCAAAAGACAGTCAATAGATCTAGAAAGAATTGGTCCAAGAAACTTGATGATGCGTTATGGGCCTACAGAACTGCATATAAAAATCCTATGGGTATGTCTACGTATAAGATGGTTTATGGAAAAGCATGTCACTTACCTCTCGAACTTGAACATAAAGCATATTGGGCTACTAAAGAGCTCAACTATGACTTCAAACTTGCCGGTGAGAAGAGGTTCTTTGATATTATCTCACTCGATGAATGGAGAACCCAAGCATACAAGAATGCCAAGCTGTTTAAAGAAAAAGTTAAAAGATGGCATGCCAAAAGGATACAAAAGCGTGAGTTTAACGTAGGTGATTATGTGTTGCTATTCAACTCCCGTTTAAGATTTTTGCAGGAAAACTTCTCTCTAAATGGGAAGGTCCTTACGTTATCGAGGAGGTTTATCGTTCCGGTGCCATAAAAATCAACAACTTCGAAGGCACAAGTCCGAGGGTGGTGAACGGTCAAAGAATCAAACATTATATCTCAGGTAATCCTATAAATGTTGAAACTAATATTATTGAAACTGTAACCCCGGAGGAATACATAAGGGGTTCTTTCCATAACGTTTCAGACTCCGAAAAGGAATAGGTATGTGGTGCGGTAAGTAAATCGACTCCAAAACAGTTCTAATGGCATTTTTTCTCCATTTTGGAATATTTAAGAATGTTTTAAAGCAAGAAGTAATCCGGGAAGGACAAGAGGCCTCCACGAGGGTGGAAGGCGCGCCCACCCTTACTGGGCACGCCCCCCTGTCTCGTGGGCACCTCGTGTGCCTCCCGGACTCCGTTTTCGTGCATGTTACTTCTTTTGGTTGGTAAAAGTTCATTATATAATGTCCCGAAGGTTTTGACCATCGTATCATGCAAATATCTCCTATTTTCATTTCGAGCTGTTTTTCTGACAGATCTAGAGCACCATGATGTCTCCAAGCGCTCCCAAGGACAAGTTTTTCGAGAGGGTTATCAACCCCTGTCTTGCGGAGGTGCTGCAACACCCTCAAACCATTGAGATGCATGAGGGGGTGTTGCACATTCGCGATGTGGAGGGACCAAGGCGTACCGGAAGCATGGAGACAAAGCTCGAAGCTATGGAGCAACAAGTTTTCAAGTGTCAAGGGATGGTGGAGCATGGACTCAACGCCAACCAGATGATGATCGCGGAATTCACCAACAACCACAAGCTAGACGCCAAGAACATTGGAGATACCATCTTCAAGCTTCATGAGAAAATCGAGCACCTCCAAGCCCAGATCTATGACCTACAAAACGAAAATTGTGAGTATGAATATAGATTCAAGAGGATGAGTTTGGCTGTAGATTTGAGGATCCCGGAGACTCGATCATCCTTCTATGATGGTGAGCCTATGCCTTGGAAGACAGACGACAAGCCTACATCATCAACAACTCCTTCTTCACCACCTCCGGGGACATAATCACATGGGTATGGGCACTCCCCTTGGTAACTACCAAGCTTGGGGGAGGTGCCCCGGTATCGTATCACCATCACACTCCTATCTTTACCGTTTTACTTAGTTCAATCCTTTTAGTAATATCTTGATATAGTAGATTGAAGTTTTGGTATGAATTAGTTTTGAGTTTTGCTTTGTGATCCTTCTATGTAATCGAGTCCGTGAGCTATATAATAAAGATTAGTGTTGAGTCAAGGGCTTTGCTATCTTGCTATGATCTTGAGAAAATAGAAAGAATAAAAAGGAATAAAAGAGTTCATATTGATCTTATGGATAGTAATGACTTCACATATAAACAGTATGAGGCATCAAAGTTGTTGAGAGTTGACAAACATAGTTTTGGTCATCGTTGCAATTTATAGGAAGTAATAAAGAAATAGAGGTTCTCACATATAAATATACTATCTTGGGCATCTTTTAGGATTGTGAGAACTCATTAAGTATGATATGCTAAAGAGTTGATGTTGGACAAGGAAGACAACGTAATGGGTTATGTTTTCTCACTTCTGAGTTAAAATATATTGTCATGGATCATTCAAACATGTTGAGCTTGCCTTCCCCCCTCATGATAGCCAAATTCCTTGCACCAAGTAGAGATACTACTTGTGCTTCCAATTATCCTTAAACCCAGTTTTTGCCATGAGAGTCCACCATACCTACCTATGGATTGAGTAAGATCCTTCAAGTAAGTTGTCATGTTGCAAGCAATAAAAATTGCTATCTAAATATGGATGACTTATTAGTGCGAAGAAAATAAGCTTTATACGATCATGTGATATTGAAGTAATAAAGGTGACGGATTGTATAATAAAGGTTCATATCACAAGTGGCAATATAAAGTGACATTCTTTTGCATTAAGATTTTTTGCATCCAACCCTAAAGGCACATGACAACCTCTGCTTCCCTCTGCGAAGGGCCTATCTTTTACTTTATGTCCTTTACTTTATGCAAGAGTCAAGGTGATCCTCACCTTTCCCTTTTTCATTTTATCCTTTGGCAAGCACCTCGTGTTGGAAAGATCCTGATACATATATCCAATTGGATGTAAGTTTGCATGAATTATTATTGTTGACATCACCCAAAGGTGAATACGTTGGGAGGCGAAATTATAAGCCCCTATCTTTCTTAGTGTCCGATTAAAACTCCATAACCATAAGTATTGCGTGAGTGTTAGCAATTGTAGAAGACTATATGATAGTTGAGTATGTGGACTTGCTGAAAAGCTCTATTCTTGACTCTTTCCGATGTTATGATAAATTGCAATTGCTTCAATGACTGAGATTATAGTTTGTTAGTTCTCAATGAAGTTTATGATCCATACTTGACATTGTGAATAGATTGTTACTTGAGCATAAGAAATCATATAAAAAAATCTATATATGTTTCTGTTATAATAATGATCATGAGGCCCTCATGTCCGTATTTTATTTTTATCGACACCTCTATCTCTAAACATGTGGACAAATTTTTCGATATTAGCTTCCGCTTGAGGACAAGCAAGGTCTAAGCTTGGGGGAGTTGATACGTCCATTTTGCATCATGCTTTTATATCGATATTTATTGCATTATGGGTTGTTATTACACGTTATGTCACAATACTTATGGCTATTCTCTCTTATTTTACAAGGTTTATTATTCTGGCTGGAAAAGGAGCAAATATTGGAAACCTATTATCCACAGCTCCAAAAGTCCTGAAACTCCACGAAAGTCATTTTTGGAATTAATAAGAATTATTGAGCAAAGAAAGTACCAGAGGGGGCCCACACCCTGGCCACGAGGGTGGGGGCGCCCCCCTACTAGGCGCGCCCCCTGTGTCGTGGGCCCCCGGGTGGCCCTCCGGTCACCATCTTCTGCTATATGAAGGCTTTTACCCTGGAAAAAATCATAAGCAAGCTTACGGGACGAAACTCCGCTACCACGAGGCGGAACCATGGCGGAACCAATCTAGGGCTCCGGCAGAGCTGTTCTGCCAGGGAAACTTCCCTCCGGGAGGGGGAAATCATCACCATCGTCATCACCAACGATCCTCTCATCGGGAATGGGTCAATCTCCATCAACATCTTCATCAGCGCCATCTCCTCTCAAAACCCTAGTTCATCTCTTGTATCCAATCTTGTATCAAAACCACAAATTGGTACCTATGGGTTCCTAGTAGTGTTGATTACTCCTTGTAGTTGATGCTAATTGGTTTACCTTGTGGAAGATCATATGTTCAGATCCTTAATGCATATTAATACTCCTCTGATCATGAACATGAATATGCTTTGTGAGTAGTTATGTTTGTTCTTGAGGACATGGGTGAAGTCTTGCTATTAGTAGTCATGTGATTTTGGTATTCGTTCGATATTTTGATAAGATGTATGTTGTCTCTCCTCTAGGGGTGTTATGTGAACATCGATTACATGACACTTCACCATTATTTGGGCCTAGAGGAAGGCATTGGGAAGTAATAAGTAGATGATGGGTTGCTAGACTGACAGAAGCTTAAATCCTAGTTTATGCGTTGCTTCGTAAGGGGCTGATTTGGATACACTAGTTTCATGCTATGGTTAGGTTTACCTTAATACTTACTTTGTAGTTGCGGATGCTTGCAATAGGGGTTAATCATAAGTGGGATGCTTGTCCAAGAAAGGGCAGTACCCAAGCACTGGTCCACCCACATATCAAATTATCAAAGTACCGAACGCGAATCATACGAGCGTCATGAAAACTACCATGACGATAATTCCCATGTGTCCTCGGGAGCGCTTTTTTCATTATAAGAAATTGTCCAGGCTTGCCCTTTGCTACAAAAAGGATTGGGCCACCTTGCTGAACCTTATTTACTTTCATTGCTTGTTACCCGTTACCAATTATCTTATCACAAAACTATCTGTTACCTACATTTTCAGTGCTTGCAGAGAATACCTTACTGAAAACCGCTCGTCATTTCCTTCTGCTCCTCGTTGGGTTCTACACTCTTACTTATTGAAAGGACTATGATAGATCCCCTATACTTGTGGGTCATCACATAACCACAAGCAAATTAGACCAATCATAGCAATTCACCAATTACTGAAAGGACAATGAAAATCTACTCAGACATCATAGGATGGCAACACATCATTGGATAATAATATGAAGAATAAAGCACCATGTACAAGTAGAGGGTACAGCGGGTTGCGGGAGAGTGGAACGCTGTAGATAGATTGGGGAACGTGATGAAGATGTTGGTGAAGATGACGGAGGTGTTGGTGTAGATTGCGGTGATGATGGCCCCGGCGGCGTTCCACCACCACCGGAAGCGAGGGGGAGAGAGCCCCCCTCCTTCTCCTTCTTCCTTGGCCTTCTCCCTAGGTGGGAGAAGGGTTCTCCCTCTGGTCCATGGTCTCCATGGCATGGGAGGGGCGAGAGCCCCTCCGAGATTGGATCTGTCTCTCTGTCTCTCTCTGTTTTTGCGCTCCTGATTCTGCCCTTTCACCGTTTCTTATATTCCCGGAGATCCGTAACTCCGATTGGATTGAAAGTGTGAACACTATTTTTTTCCGGATTTTAGCTTTCTTGCAGCGAAAGAAGGGCAACAACCGCCTTACGGGGTGTCCACGAGGGTCAGGGGTGCACCCCCTGCCTGGTGGGACCCTCGAGCATTGTCTCGTGTTGATTCCACTTCTCAAAATTCAGAAATATTCCAAAAAAATTCTCCGTCCTTTTTTATCCCGTTTGGACTCCGTTTGATATGGATTTTCTGCGAAACAAAAAACAGGCAACAAACTGGAACTGGCACCTAGGCAATGGATCAATATGTTAGTCCCAAAAATAGCATAAAAAGTTGCCAAAAGTAAATGAAAGTTGTATAATATTCGCATGGAACAATCAAAAATTATAGATACGACGGAGACGTATCATCATCCCCAAGCTTAATTCCCGCTCGTCCTCGAGTAGGTAGATGATAAAAAAGGTAATTTTTGATGTGGAATGCTACCTAGCATAATCTTGATCACGTAATCTAATCATGGCATGAATATTAAGACACGAGTGATTCAAAGCAATAGTCTATCATTTGACATAAAGACATCAATACTCGGGCATCCCAACAAACAATCATGTCTTTCAAAATATCAATGCTAAAAACGCTATCCCTACAAAATCATATAATCTTTTCATGCTTTGTCTTCTTAACACAAAGTATTTATCATGCACAACCCTGATGACAAGCCGAGCAATTGGTTCATACTTTTTCACGCGCTTCAGCTTTTTCAACCCTCACGCAATATATGAGCGCAAGCCATGGATATAGCACTACAGGTGGAATAGAGTATGATGGTGGGGGTTGTATGGAGAAGACAAAAAGGGAGAAAGTCTCACATCGACGTGGCTAATCAACGGGCTATGGAGATGCCTATCAATTGATGTCAATGCGAGGAGTAGGGATTGACATGCAACGGATGCACTGGAGTTATAAGTGTATGAAAGCTCAAACTGAAACTAAGTGGGTGTGCATCCAACTTGCTTTGACATGAAGACCTCGGGCATTTGAGGAAGCCCATCATCGGAATATACAAGGCAAGTTCTATAATGAATATTCCCACAAGTATATGAAGTGAAAGCATAGGAGACTCTCTCTATGAAGAACATGTTGCTATTTTGAAGCACAAGTGTGGAAAAGGATAGTAACATTTCCCCTTCTCTCTTTTTCTCTCTTTTTTTGGTGGGCTTCTTTGGCCTCTTTTTTTTAAAGTCCGGAGTCTCATCCTGACTTGTGGGGGAATCATAGTCTCCATCATCCTTTCCTCACTGCGGTAATGCTCTAATAATGATGATCATCACACTTTTATTTACTTACAGCTCAATATTAGAACTTGATACTAGAACAAAAATATGACTCTATATGAATGCCTCTGGTGGTGTACCGGGATGTGCAATGATCTAGCATAGCAAAGATATCAAAACAGACAAGCCATGAAAACATCATGCTAGCTATCTTACGATCATGCAAAGCAATATGACAATGAATGCTCAAGTCATGTATATGATGTTGATGGAAGTTGCATGGTAATATATCTCAAAATGGCTATGGAAATGCCATGATACGTAGGTATAGTGGCTGTTTTTAGGAAGATATAAGGAGGCTTATGTGTTATAGAGCGTATCGTATCACGGGGTTTGGATGCACTGGCGAAGTTTGCACCAACTCTCGAGGTGAGAAAGGGCAGTGCATGGTACCGTAGAGGCTAGCAATTCGCGAAAAGGTAAGAGTGCGTATAATCCATGGACTCACATTAGTCATAAAGAACTCATATACTTATTGCAAAAGTTTATTAGCCCTCGAAGCGAAGTACTACTACGCATGCTCCTAGGGGGGAGGTTGGTAGGAGTTAACCATCGCGTGCCCCCGACCATCACACAAAGGAGGACAATCAATAATAAATCATGCTCCCACTTCTTAGCATAACGAGAGACTATACATGCATGCTTTGGGAATCACAAACCTTAACACCAATATTCTTACTAAACACAACCATTTACTAGTACCTCCCACATATTATCATCTCTATATCGCAAAACTATTGCAAGGAATCAAACATATCATATTCAGTGATCTACAAGTTTTATGTAGGATTTTATGACTAGCCATGTGAATGACCAATTCCTGCCAACTCTCTAAATAGATATAAGTGGAGCAAGACAATTTAATTCTTTCTACAAAATATATGCTTACGCTCTAACAAATATAAGTGAAGAAAAAGAGCATTCTACAAATGGCGGTTTTCTATGTGATCGGAATTATATATATTACTTTTGGCCTGGTGAAGGAGAAAGTATCGCTCAAGCTTGGGGGAGGCTTAAGTCAATGTTATAGTCATGCCCCAATCATGAGCTCTCGAGAGAAATTATTATTCAAAACTTTTATGCTCCGCTTTCTCATAATGATCCCTCCATGCTTGATACTTCCTGTACTGGTTCTTTTATGATGAAGACTATTGAATTCAAATGGGATTTATTGGAAAGAATTAAAAGTAACTACGAAGATTGGGAACTCATTGGAGGTAAGGAGTCAGGTATAACCCTGAAGTTTGATTGTGTTAAATCTTTTATGGATACCAATGCTTTTTCGTGAATTTAGCACTAAATATGGACTTGACTCTGAGATAGTAGCTTCATTCTATGAATCATTTACTACTCATGTTAATCTCCCTAAGGAGAAGTGGTTTAAATATCGTCCTCCCATTGAAGTAAAGATAGTATAACCTATTAAAGTTGAAGAGAAAACTATTACTTATAATGTTGATCCCATTGTTCCTACCGCTTACATTGAGAAACCACCCTTTCCTGTTAGAATAAAGGATCATGCTAAATCTTCAACTGTGGTTCATAAGAGTAATGCTAGAATACCTACACCTCCTGAGAAAATTAAAGTTGAACCTTGTATTGCAATGGTTAAAGATCTCTTGGTCAAAAATATTGATGGGAATGTTATTTATTTCTGTGATGAAGCTGCTAGAATTGCTAGACCCGATACTAAAAATAAACATAGACTTGTTGTTGGCATGCCTTTTGTTTCTGTTAAAATAGGAGATCATTGTTATCATGGCTTATGTGATATGGGTGCTAGTGTGAGTGCAATACCTCATTCCCTATACAAAGAAATTATGCATGATATCGCACCTGCTGAGATAGAAGTTATTGATGTTACCATTAAGCTTGCCAATAGAGACACTATTTCACCAATACGGATTGTTAGAGATGTTGATGTCTTGTGTGGGAAAATTAAATACCCTACTGATTTTCCTGTTCTTGGTTCCCCTCAAGATGACTTTTGTCCCATTATATTTAGTAGACCCTTCTTGAATACTGTTAATGCTAAGATATATTGCGAAAAGGATATTGTTTCTATTGGTTTAGGGGATATGTCTCATGATTTTAATTTTGCTAAATTTCGTATACAAGCAAATGATAACGAATTGCCTAGTAAAGATGAAATTATTGGTCTTCCTTCTATTGTCGTGCCTCCTAATGATCCTTTAGAACAATATTTGCTAGACCATGAAAATGATATGTTTATGAATGAAAGAATGGAAATAGATGATGTATTCTTTAAGCAAGGACCTATTTTTAAACACAACCTCCCTGTTGAAATCCCGAGGGATCCTACTCCACCTAAGGGTGATCCTATGTTTGAGCTTAAACAATTACCTGATACTATTAAATGTGCTTATCTTGATGAAAAGAAGATATATCCTGTTATTATTAGTGCTAATCTTTGAGAGCATGAAGAAGAGAAATTATTGAAAACTCTGAAGAAGCACTATACTTCTATTGGACATACTCTTGATGACATTAAGGGCATTAGACCCACTCTATGCCAGCACAAAATAAAATAGGAGAAAGTTGCTAAACCAGTTATTGATCATCAACAATAGTTAAATCCTAAGATGAAAGAAGTGGTAAGAAATGCACACTAAAGCTTCTCGAGGAAGGTTTAATTTATCCTATTGCTGATAGTCAGTGGGTAAGTCTCGTCCATTGTTTCCCTAAGAAGGGAGGTATTACTGTTGTTCCTAATGATAAGGATGAAGAGACCCCACAAAGAATTGTTACAGGTTATAGAATGGTAATTGGTTTCCGTAAATTAAATAAAGCTACTAGAAAAGATCATTACCCTCTACTTTTTATTGATCAAATGCTAGAAATACTATCCAAACATACACATGTTTGCTTTCTAGATGGTTATTCTGGTTTCTCTCCAATACCTATGTCAAAAGAGGATCAAGAAAAGAGCACTTTTACTTGTCCTTTTGGTACATTTGCTTATAGACGTATGCCTTTTGGTTTATGTAATGCACCTGCTACCTTTCAAAGATGTATGTCTGCTATATTCTCTGACTTTTGTGAAAAGGTTGTTGAGGTTTTCATGGATGATTTCTCTGTTTACAGAACTTCTTTTGATGATTGCTTAAGAAACCTTGATCGAGTTTTGCAAAGATGTGAAGAAACTAATCTTGTCTTCAGTTGGGAGAACTGCCACTTTATGGTTAAGGAAGGTATTGTCTTGGGGCATACAATTTCTGAAAGAGGCATTAGGTTGATAAAGCTAAAGTTGATGTTATTAAAAAGATGTCGTGTCTTAAAAATATCAAAGGTATAAGTAGTTTCGTTGGTCATGTTGGTTTCTATAGGAGGTTTATTAGGGACTTCTCTAAAACTTCTAGGCCTCTCACTAATCTCTTGCAAAAATATGTTCCTTTTGTTTTTGATGATGATTGTGTAGAAGCATTTGAAATACTTAAGAAAGCCTTGATTTCTGCACCTATTGTTTAACAACCTGATTGGAATTTACCCTTTGAGATCATGTGTGATGCTAGCAATTATGTTGTTGGTGCTGTTCTAGGACAAAGAGTTGATAAGAAATTAAATGTTATCCAATATGCTAGTAAAACTCTAGATAGTGCCCAGAGAAATTATGCTACTGCAGAAAAAGAATTTTTAGCAGTTGTCTTGTAATAAGTTCAGACCTTACATTGTTGACTCCAATGTAACTGTTCGCACTTATCATGGTGCTATTAAATATCTTGTGGAAAAGAAAGATGCTAAACCTAGATATTAGATGGGTTCTCTTGCTAGAAGAATTTGACTTGCACATTATTGATAAAAAGGGAGCTGAGAACCCCGTTGCAGACAACTTGTCTAGGTTAGAGAATGTTCTTGATGACCCACTACCTATTGATGATAGCTTCCCTGATGAACAATTAGCTATCATAAATGCCTCTCGTACTGCTCCATGGTATGATGATTATGATAATTACATTGTTGCTAAACTTATACCACCTAGTTTCACATACTAGCAAAAGAAAAAGTTTTTCTATGATTTAAGACATTAATTTTTGGGATGGCCCACACATTTATGAAGGAGTAGATGGTGTTATTAGACGTTGTGTACCTGAGCATGAACAAGAACAGATCCTATGCAAGTGTCACTCCGAGGCTTACGAAGGACATCACATTGGAGATAGAACTGCACATAAGGTATTGCAATCTTGTTTTCATTGGCCTACTCTTTTCAAAGATGCATGTAAGTTTGTCTTGTCTTGTGATGAATGTCAAAGAATTGGTAATATTAGCAGACGTCAGGAAATGCCTATGAATTATTCACTTGTTATTGAACCATTTGACGTTTGGGGCTTTGATTATATGGGACCTTTTCCTTACTCCAATGGGTATACACATATCTTAGTTGCTGTTGATTACATTCTAAGTGGGTAGAAGCTATTCCAACTAGTAGTGATGTTCATAACATTTCCATTATGAAGCTTAAAGAAGTTATATTTCTGAGGTTTGGAGTCCCTGGATAGTTGATGCCTGATGGTGGTTCACATTTTATTCATGGTGCTTTTTGTAAAATGTTGGCTAAGTATGATGTTAATCATAGAATTGCATCTCCATATCATCCTTAGTCTAGTGGTCAAGTAGAACTGAGTAATAGTGAGATTAAATTGATTTTGCAGAAGACTATTAATAGATCTAGAAAGAATTGGTCCAAGAAACTTGATGATGCATTATGGGCTTATAGACCTGCTTATAAAAACCCTATGGTTATTTCTCCATATAAAATGGTTTATGGAAAGGCATGTCACTTGCCTCTCGAACTTGAAGATAAGGCATATTTGGCTACTAAAGAGCTCAATTATGATTTCAAACTTGCCGGTGAGAAGAGGCTATTTGACATTAGCTTGCTTGATGAATGGAGAACCCAAGCCTATGAGAATGCCAACTTGTTTAAAGAAAAAGTTAAAAGATGGCATGACAAAAGGATACAAAAGCGTGTGTTTAATGTAGGTGATTATGTTTTGCTATACAACTCTCGTTTAAGATTTTTTGCAAGAAAACTTCTCTCTAAATGGGAAGGTCCTTACATTATCGAGGAGGTATATCATTCTGATGCCATCAAAATCAACAACCACTGGTACGCATCATTTCTATACACACGGTTTTAAACCCCTTTCCGCAACGGCATTTGGAACCGTCACCAAGTAAGTGTGGGTGATAGGTGGGTCCTTGCCACATGACCAAGGAACTATCGTGGATATGGAGCCATTATCCAGAGGCCTTGCAAAACATAATCATGTGCGATGCAGCTCAAGCTAAATTCTTTCGCACGTGTAGGATCGGTGATTAAATGTTTCTAATGACGCAGTGAAACCAAACAGTGTGTTGTAATGAACCGTTTGGGAAATAGTATGTAAGGCACATGGGCCAACATATGAACTGAGTGCGATATGTGCCCTCTCACACACGAGTTTTCTGCAGAACCCGTCTGCCATGCAAGACTCCATCGCACACGTTCTCCCAGCATTTACCGTCTGCGATAATGTTCTATCAAAAACGGTTCAGGAGCCCCTTCGCACACCTACAAGTGCCGCAGACCGTTTGTGATTTGTTGTGTATCACCGACGGTTGCGGCTAGAGTGACTTGTGCTTTTCATGTGGGATCCCACACGTATCCTGAAAAATTACGACTGGGATTGTATTTTACATTAGGCACGGTTTACTCCGAGTTCTCATGTGTGATAACTTGATATCACAAACGGTTCCGGATAGCCTACGCACACGTAGTAGCGCTGCAAATCGTTTGTGATCTGCAGTGTATCACCGACGGTTCCGCTACGATTGACGTATGCTTTCCGATGTTGATCGCACACACTCATTTAGTTGAACCGTGTGCGGAGCAATTGCCATGTTAAAAAAATATACCATTTTGAATCGGCATGCAAAAAGCAAATTCACCACAATATTCAATTGAAAAAATAAATAAATATATCTGTTTTTGAATCGGCACGCATAAAGAAAATTGGCCACAATATTCAATTGAACAAATAAACAAGAATATCCCATTTTGAATCAGCACACAAAAAGCAAATTTGCCACAATATTCAATTGAACAAATAGTGTCCACAAGAAGAATATTCATCAGATTTCGCAACAATTGCAATTGAACATATGGTAGCTAAATTCCAATGATTTGTGCACACATATATGCATTACCTAATTAGTTATAGTGTACGAAATACGAAGACCTCATCGGATGGAAAACAATGGATCCATGCGTATATGTTTAGCGGCTAACTCTTACTCAATGTTTCAGGAGAAGGCATTCTGAAATCTTCATTATCACCAGTGGGATTGATGTTGTGATTCAGGAAGAAGTCGCTGATAGATTTTCGAACCATCAGCAATTCACCAGCTGGGAGCGTTTCAGGGGTCCTGGGTTCTAAGATGAGCTGCAGTATTTTTAAGATCAGAATGTGCCATATGAGTGGAGTAGAAGATATTAATTAAGATAGACTTACTGGTACTAATTTGCAAGCATCATCACAACTATCAGCTGATTTGCAGATGGAGATCATGTGTCTTCAAACATAATATCCACAAAGGTTGGTCCCTGCTTCTTGCGGAGGACACTAACTTTTTTTTGTACAGAATTAGTCATGTACTTGTCCTGTTATGAACAACCTAACTAGTGTTAGATGTATTATTTTTTCTTTGGACAAAACAGAAAGAGGTTTATTTAGAGGCTTAAACATTTGACTAGCGTAAGAAAAGGTATTTGCAGACTATTGGATAATTTTCCGAAAATAACGGATTTCAGTGTGTTACCGGAGAAACGATCTCGTGCTGCAGAGGTAGTTCCCTCTTGAACAGGTTCCTTGGTTTAGTTTTCCACAATGCGAGCACACTGCAACATCAATTATTGAACCAGATATGAATGCAAATTAATTTCAACATCATGGAATTCAATACCTATCCATGAATTGCTGAAGATGAGTCAGATCCTAAGCGTTTGTTGACTCTATGAGAGAATCGATGTAGTAAACTGTGATCTTGTTTGGAACAATGAATACCAATATCCAGTGACCGCTACATATTAAGAAAGCTATGAACTTATGAATTATGTCGAAATTTGAAATACAATCAGTGTATGCGTGGTTGTTTACTTGACTGACCTTTCATGATATGGCTAAATGATTTTGCATGGGACGTGTTTTCGAAGATACGAACGTCCGTGTTAATAGCCCAGTCCCATTCGTCCTTACTATGTAATGTTGTTCCATTTTTCTAATACAGGATCTATGAAATACACACTCTCCCTTTTTCTTCTCTGCGTGTTCAATCCCCTAAGAGGAATAAAATGCAGTTAGCTGTTTATCATTTAGGGCCTTATATGGAAAAGTGGATTAGATTTTGTTAAGTACTTACAAAATCAGGAATCTAACAAGAGTGCCATTGAGGTCGTTGAATTTGAAGAAGAGATGTAATTCCTTGAAACTCACATCGAATGAACCAGCATCGTGTCGAAAATGATCTCTGTTGAAGTGGACTAGCAAACCATGATGACCTGGTGACATTTCATCCATACAATATTCATGTAACTTGCGGCAACAGGAGCTGCACTCCTCAAAGTATTCGCCAACAAGAAATTGCTGGCCATGGATGTAATTGTGTACTTCAAGTACGTCTGCTTTACTTTTAGCAAGCACCAATTATAGTTCTTCATCATCCATGCCGTCAGAAATAATATTACTCCCTGATTTGAACAACACGTTGTTAATTTGGTTCCGGGCGATGAGTGATGTAAGCAACAGGAAATCATTCTCTTTCCTATTCACTCTCTCACCACGCTTCTTCGTGGGTGTAGACTTTCTGGTGACTTCCTTCTTGGTACTTGAAGCATTTCTGGCAGAACATCTAGTTGGTTGCAAGGCAGACTGCTGAGTAGATGGTGAATCTTCGATGGACTGCTTAGCAGAAGGTTTATCTTTGCCGGACCGCCGAGCTGGCGGTGCTGCTGTCACGGACTGCTAGGCTGTAGGAGCAGAGGCATTGGACTGCAGACCATGCGTTGAAGCTAAGTCTGGTTTCTGCGCAGGTGGCGCCAACTTGTCGGTGTGCTGAGGAGGCCGTGATAACGCATTGGTTTGCTAAGCAGGAAGTGCTGAAGCATTGGTATGCTGATCACGCGACTGTGGACCGATGGACGGATGAGCAGTCGGTTCTAGACCTATAGACTACTTAGCAGGCGGTTCCGAAGCATCAGACTGCTTAGCAGTTTGTTCCACCAGGTTGGTCTGCTAAGCATGTGCTGTAGCTAGGTGTCACAATGCTGCTTTAGCGGTCGCATCTGAACCGGTGGTGCTTCTTCAGCAATCGTAGGCATTGCCACTGGCTGCTTTGGGGCGGAGGATGACATGGCCTGTACGCCACAAAGTCATGTCGGCTGATCACAGGTTGATGCATCAGCCGTCCGATTACGAGTATTAGGTTCTTTGGGGAAGCACGTGAGAGCTGTTGTGGCATGGAGAGTGTCACCGGTTGAGGGGTGACATTGGTTGCTCTTGCCGAGGCTTCAGGGATCTCATCGATGAACTCTATTTCCTTTGATGGCCAATAGATGTGATGAAACACTATTTCTACCAAGGTCCTTTGCTCATCTAAGTATCCTAGGACATTCTTGAGGGCAAATTCATTGAATCCAGGCTTTACTTCAGTCACGTAGCACTTCACACAGCCTGGCTTCAGTGGCACATTATCCAACAAGAGGCCCTCTTCCAAGAAGGGTGGGCAAACCCAGGTTGTTGCACATTTTAACTTACCTTCATAATGTGTAAGCATGCCCTTCAGTCTGTCTTCCATTCCAGATAGATCAGATATATCATCATCATGAGCAGCTGTAGTCTCACTGTCGATGGGGTCAGCTGATGCACAGCTACTCTTGTGTTGTGTTGTCGCACAATAAGCAACATCCTTCATTCCCCCTCCCCTCCCATCTGCTGGCGATCTATCAGTGTTAGAGTCTTCCCAATCATCATTGACTACTCAAGATCCTTTCGAATAGTCGGATACATTTCCTTCCTCAACCTTTCATACAATTAATTCTTCTTCATTTCACTCTTCGCTTTTTTCATGCTGAGCCTCTCTTCTTTGCTGAGTGTGAAAGCCCTCTTGTGCAGGCCATTAATACATATACCCCTTGCACGGCCAGGGGCTCTTTTGTTTCTAGAGCAATGGGCAGAATGTCACATAGCCCTGAGTTCCCGTAGAACCTTCCAGGGATCTTGGAAGCTCTACAATCACTTGTTATAGTTTTTCGTCATGTGAGTTTTTGAAGTAATAAGTTCCATCATCATGCCTCATTGCATGTGCCTGCAAGTAGTCTCTGACGCGTTCGCCCCTGATTTCACTAAAGGTCGGTTCACCACCTGCCGCTACTGCTTCTTTGTCCTCCTGGTCACATATCGGTTTCATGTTGTAGTATCCTGCCACACCCATATGGTGGGGGTGTGTGTTCTTCTTCTGGAGTTCTGATTGCTTGAAACTGTTCTCAGCTGATTCTTTAGTTGCCCTGACCCTTTTGAATTCTGCCCAGTCTACCTTTGTAATTTGGGGGTATGCATGGATTGGGTCCTTGCCTTCACACAAGTACTTCTTTTACAACACATGGTTCCAGTTTCTCCAAGCATCCCTAGCCTTCTTCAGTGCAGCGTGTTCCACCTGCATTCTCCACTTCTCTAGAACGTTGAAGTGATCCATGATCTCCTGGACTATCCATCACCGTGTTTCTGTGTTAGCCTTCCGAAACCCCGGCAGATTTATGTTGAGCCTTGCCCAGCCAACAAATCCACACACACTCCTGAACCTCGTGCGTGCTTTATCTGGTTTAGTTGGAGCCCAAGACTTTAAATCGATCCCAGTTACTTCATATACACCTTTAGGCGAGTGTGTGGGCTTCCTTGGAGCGTACCTCTGTGTCCCAACTAGAAGGGTAATTGCTGCAGCTCTATCCCGTTCAAGATTACTTGATCTGTCACCATCTTCTGAAGACCTAGGGTTGTCGGAATCAGTTGAAGATACATCACCTGAAGCATGAGTGTTATCGCTGCTATTCAGCATCTACAGAGAACACATGCGAAACTCAGGAAAGGAGGATAAGCATAAAACTAACAACTTGGTATCAAGATTTCTAAACATGTCATGCAATAATTTAGAAAATGTATGGCTAATTTGTTAAGTTTGTGTGACTCGGACGCCTGCGATCTGTAAATCGGCATTAACTTATTACAACAAATATAGCTTATATGTACTAGTTAGGAAGGTAGATATTTAACATATATACGCTCTCTGTTATTTTATAGTCAATTTGGGAACATATAGAACGAAATAGGAAGAGGGATTGCGAGGAAATATGCCTCACCGTGATGGAGAGCAGTAACTAACAGGCTTCTTATTGCGAATCCGGCCGGACCATAGGAGAGGCGAGGATTACAGCATTGATATGCTCGAGGGTGGCTGGCGAGCAAACGAAGACGGCGAGACGCGGGCAACCGCGTGTTGGGAATGGCAGTGGAGGTAGGCTTGACGTCGAAGAGCGGGCACACGGCCGGGGTGAGCACACCGATGCCGGAGAGGGTTCTACTATGGATCTGGGGGAGGGTGAGCTCGCGATGGAGATTCGGTGGACTAGTTGAGTGAAACGCGGGCGGGCCGTGCGGGGTGTTGGGGGACTAGGTGAAAAGGGTGGAAAATATCCCCGGTCGCCACACGGAAAGGCCTATGCAAACCGTTTCCCGTAAGCGCTCGTGTGCACAAAGATATAATTTTCGTTTGAAATTAAGGCGTACTAATTTTGAAATGAAGACGTGAGTTCATTCTTTCGCCTCTAATTTTTTCCCACATTAAGCAATCACCATTATACCACGGGTTTGATTTGCTGGCGCATTTCAGGTCTCGTGTGCTATATGCAAGACATTTTTTGGCATTTACCGTGCATTTTAGCATATAAATCAATTCCAAGGCGAACTGCATTTCCTGTCAAAAGGGGTGAGGATTGTCGTCCGATCTGGGAGCATCCAACGGTGCAGATTTACGATCAGTGGGGTTAGGGTTCTTGCCAATTAGAACACATGACTCAGATCGCGCACACAGCAAAGGGGGGCATCGGCTACGGTTTGGTAGGCACACGGATTTCATGAGTGAACCGTGTTCTATTTGAAAATGTTTACATTAACTAACAGCGTACCCGGGTGGTGAAGGAGTCATCGTTGGAGGAGGAACAACATAAAAAAATCACAACCGGAACTACATCTAATGTCGTAATGGATGAGGATCGCCGTTCGATCTGGGAGCATCCAACGGTGTAGACGTACGATCCGCAGGGTTTGGATTCTTGCCAATCAGTACGCACGACTCAGATCGTGCGCGTGGCAGGGTGGCATCGGCCACAGTTCAGTGGACACACGGCTTTCATGAGTGAACCATGTGCTATTTGAAAACATTTACATTATCTAACAACATTTTTTTGTTTGAATGAAAACATGAGTTCATCATTTCACCTCCAAATGTTTTTCCCACGGTAAGAAATCATGATTGTACCTTATGTTTTGATTTTTGGGTACATTTAACCAGGCGGCAGGCCTCGCTAGTAATCTCAAACTTTGAATATACAAAAAGAAAAGAGATCTTGTTTAATTTCTATATATATATAGTCGCAAATACATGTGCGTTTTAACGCAAGATCATTCGGGTGTCGCTTTGTGAGTTTTCATTCTTTGTGCGAGAAATGGGAAACAACATCAACAGTTCGGCCGCAGCGTGCGACCACAGGCGTAGGCCTTGTTGGTATTTTAATTTCAGGAAATGCATATAGAGTCCCGAAAATAACGAAAATCATTGTGCCACTGTGGCGTGCCCTCACGATCGCATGGAAAGAATTTGGTAATGTTTGGCACAAGTTTTGGTGCTCGCACATTCCATACCGTAGCAGCTCACAAGAAGTATCATAGCTTCCAAAAAGGAGACGCGACACTTCGACTAAAAATCGTCAGTTAGTCTACATCGTTCTGCCTCGAAAACAATCATGGTAAACAATTGCGGATATACCCTTGGTTTGATTTTCCGGCACATTTAGGTCGTCTGCTATGTTTAAGTCATTCTTTGCACTTACCTTGCATTTTAGCTCATATAAAGTCAAAAACCGAAGATACTATATAGTATCATAGAGCTAGTATATATATACCATAGATGACCGTATTTATGGCCATGTGCATGACACAAAGTAGTATATAATTTATATTATATATGTTACAGTATCTATATTACTGCTTCTTTGCCACACATCATCATATTTTCTATTCTCAAGTGCATGATACCGGCTATGATACCCCCACTATGGCCACCCTAAGGTTGCTCGTAATGGGAGTATTAAGCGGTACCGTATGCATGCCAACTAGAATTTTTGGATGATGTGGCACATAGTTAAATGAGGAAAGAGAGTGTGTGGGCCGGGTATCATATGATGATATACTGTATCACATATTAAATTTTGTACAACTTTGTGTCATGCATTTCAATTAAGAAGGCAACCGAAGATACTAAGACTAGCCACAATGGGTAGAAACATCGAGTAGTAACATGCCCATGTTTCTACTATATGTTACTACCACTATAGTGGGGTGTAACATATGTGTGGTAACATGCAACACTTCATTTATTAAGCTATAGACTCATCTTGCCTTGATATGTGTGATGTTACTGATACTATTAGTAACTAGCTATGTTACCACATGCCTCTCTTTCTTCATTCATTGCTTGCCACATCATATTTTATCTAGATATGTGTGATGTCACCACCTATGTTACTCCCACTATGGGTAGTCTAACTTATGATACTATGCATGCATTATAGAGGTAGCTAGCTAGTATCGATCATATACTAGTATCATGCATGACACATAGTAGCATAGCATTTATTATGACACAGTTTCATGATATGATACTTAACCCGCTCTTTCTTCATTTAATTCTATGACAGCCCATCAAAATTGCCTAGTTCGCATGATACTAGCTATGATATCCCATTACGACCAGCCTAGCAAAGAAGGTGTAGAGATCATTTGTGCATCTCTTTGCGAGTTTTCATCTGTTTGTTCGAGAAGCAGGGTGAAGTTTCAAACATTTTGGCTGCGAGGTGCGGCCACTAGCGTAGGCCTAGTTGGTATTTTAATTACAGGAAATTCAGATGGAGTCCGGACATCATCAAAATCGATGTGTGCCCGTGGTGTGCTACAACGACCCCGTGGAAAAAATGGTAAAGTTTGGCACAAGTTTTGACGATCGCTCCTTCCAAACCGGAGCATCTCACATGAAGAATCATGGTTTCCGAAAGGAGACGTGTCAATTCAAACTCATGTGGCCGGTGACTTCATTGTTTGGCCTCATAAATATTTCCATGGTACACAATCACCATTATAACACGGGTTTTATTTTCTGGCGCATTTCAGGTATCGTTATCTATATTTAAGACATTTTTTTGAGTTTAACGTGCATTTTGTGCATAAAAATAAAATTACAACCGGAACTGCAGGTGCTTTCGAAAGGGATGACGGTCGTCGTTCAATCTGGGAGCATCCAACGGTGCAGACGTACGATCCGTGGGGTATGGATTCTGGCCAATCAGAACGCACGACTTAGATCGTGGGCGGGGTTTTCTCGGCACACGGCTTTCATCAACGAACCGTCTGCTATTAGCAAACCAGATTGCATACATATTTTTGTTCACACATACTATAGTGAGATCAATTGAGTGTGCTACCTCTATGATATAATAATAATAATAACAAAAACAGCTCATATTCATTGCCTGAGCTGACAGCATATCAAGGTTAACATATTAAAGGTTCTTACATCAATAGAAAACCGGGCATAACTCACAAATTCAGTACACGCGATAGTTCTAAATTTAACGAATTAAGTTGCAGGGTAGGCATAAACACTAGTGTTACGGCTTAATTCCCATGTACATGGGGGAACTGGGATTATTAGGTTGACCCTGAATGAACTTGGGTTTTCTGATGATTTTATGCTTCTCTGTTACAGGCTTGCGTGATCCCTTGGCTGGGAACTCATCAAATTCATCGTACTTGACCTCATCGACAACATCATAGACCCCCAGTACCCTCCTCTTCCATGGATCACTACATGGCTGTTCTTATGCAAAGGGTCTTCTGCAAATAAATCTGTGTAGCATCGCTGGCAAGAATGAACGCGTCCACGTGATATGCCATTATTGTCATGTTAACACATGTCTTCCTATAATCATCAACCTTTACTTGACCAAGAGGGATCCATGACCACCTGAATAATGCCGCCTTAACTATCACACAATCAAGCTCCGAAATCTCTTGATGGTTCCATAGTATACCCTTTCATCAGCTTCATGTATAGTTATGCATTCTAACAGAGCTATTCTGATATGAGGTCTTCTCATCACATTCATCAGTGTAGAACATGTATCCATTTATGTCATATACTTGGTACGCCAACAACGAAGGTGATGGTTTTTCTGCCAACCACGTAGCAATGTCATCGATGGATCCTTGTGCCAAACACTTCTTCTGCCATTCGGCGTACTTCTTAGTGTGCTACTTCATATCCACATCTGATGAAGGCACCATTGGTAAGAAGCTTTGGTGTATCTCGGCCAAGTGTACTTCGGCGTAAGCGGTGAGAACTTGGCTGTTAAGCAGTACCGTCAAATGGGCTTTCTCTGCCTATTCTTCGGGTGCAGCCATTTGCGTGCGAGCAAGGACCGCCTTACCTTACAGCCTTCCCTTGTGGCAAGAGAGGGGCCAATCTATAGGTCATTGTTTCATGTATTCGATGCAAAACTCAACCACCTCCTCTGCGGTATAACCTTGTAGGATACTTGCCTCTGGATGGTTTCGGTTCCGACAAAAGCGCTTCAGTATTCCCATAAACCGCTCAAAGGGATACAAGTTGCAAAGAAACACAGGACCACAATACTTTATCTCGTCGACAAGGTGCACAGTGAGATGGACCAAAATATCAAAGAATGACGGTGGGAAAAACATCTATAGGTTGCACAATATTCTTGCAATATCATCTTGCATATGATCCCGCTCTTCAGGATCTACAACTTTCTGCCATAGTTGGTTGAAGAAATCTCAGAGCTCAATGAGTGTGTTCCTTATATCTTTGTCCAACAGATTCCTAATGGCCACCGGGAGGATTTGTGTCAACATTACGTGGCAATCATGTGACTTCATGTGTCCCAACTTCATTTCACCTAAGCTCACATCCACGAGACTTATGATGTTTGCAGAGTAGGAAGAGGGTGTATTAACTGGCAACAAATAGGTGAACAACTGTGTTGCTTCTTTTGTACTGAAATTGTAACTCTGGCGAGCTTTGATGAATTTGTCATCATCTTCTACTTCACTCTGGCAAGCATATCGAGCCGTGAACCCTCACCAACCTTTCGTTTACCTTTAATCTTGATCAGAGTACCAAGGATGATTTCACATACATTCTTCTCTACGTGCATGACATCGATGCAGCGACGTACACGTAGAATATCCAAGTAAGGTAATTTCCAAAACACTGATTTCTTCTTAAACACTTGACCCTTTGGGTGTTTTTTCCATCGTCGAAGCGTGATTCTTGCCAAGCAAAACATTAATTTGTTTAGCCATGTTGTGGACCACCTCCCCATCATAGGTTCTTGGGCCCACTTCTACCTCTGTCGTACCATAAAATTCACCTTTCATATTTTGGTATGGGTGGATTTTCCGTAAGAACCTATGATGACGCAAATACATGGTTTTGCATGAGTTGGGAAGTCTTCTGCTAGCTGTCCTATCCATGCATGTGACACACCCTACATCTCCCTTTGTTTTCTGCCCCTATGTGTTACCTAATGCCGACATATCTTGAATGGTGTGCACCAGCATCGCATCTAGATCAAAAATCTCCTTTTTGTAAGCATCATAACATTTTACAGCAGGTGCATATATCCACACTGTCAACAATTCTTCTATCAGTAGCTGAAAGTAAATGTTGATGTCATTTCCAGGTTGCTTTGGGCCTTGGATAATCATTGACATCATAATGTATTTTTTATTCATACACAACTAAGGAGCTAGGTTATATATGCATAGAAGCACCGCCATGTGCTATGATGGGTGCTCACATCGCCAAAAGGATTCATCCCATCAGTACACTCCCCGAGCCTTATACTTCTAGGATCTTTGGCAAAGTCTTCAAACTTGTTGTCGATTAATTCCCACTAAGCTCCGTATTTCGGGTGCCTCATATACTTATCCGCAATTCGCTCATCATGATGCCACCGCAACCTCTTTGCCTCTCTAGGGTTTGCAAACAATCCCCTCAACCTTGGAATTAAAGGGAAGTACCAAACAACCTTAAACGGGATTCCTGTCTTGATCTCGTCGTCCAATTTGTACTTGTCCTTTGCTCTCCCGCACTTGTATCATGCATGCTTACATTTGGGACATGCACGCAAATCTTTGTACCCACCACGGTACAATATACAATCATTCAGACAAGCGTGTATGTTTTGTACTTCAAGTTCGAGTGGGCAAAACAATTTCCTTCGCTTCATCTGTGCTTCTGGGGAACACATTGTCTTTCGGAAGAATTTATTTGAAAAGACCTAACATATTTGTGAAGCCCTTGTTTGATAGAACGTTTGCTGCTTTAAATCTGAAAATTGCCAGGGTGGCACTCAATGTGGAATATTTCTTTTTGCAACCTTGATAAATTCTTTCTTGTATCCAGTCATATCCTTTTCTAGGCCCTTGAAATTTGCAATCATAGAAGCAAAATCTAGCATATCAAGATCGTCGATGTCTTGGTTTTCCAGTGGGCGTTTCGGCTTTCCGGTGTTCCATTGGGAGCTTGACGCCTCTGCCCTGATGTTAGATTCAACATCCATGTGACACTGATCGGGGTTTGCCATCTCGCAGCCCTTGGTTTCTTCATCAATGACCTCCTCTTCAGCGTGTCTGGTCCAACGTGTATATCCATCCATGAATCCCCGAGAGACTAAGTGCCACTAGACATCTAGAACTACACGTGACTCTATGTTGGCATAATCAGCACATGGACACAGGATGTAATCCGCATCACCAATTCTCCTCTTTGTACTTTCAGCCAAATTCATGAACTCTGTCACGCCACTGATAAAATCTGCGGTTTTCCAATCCTTCATCCATCTGCACCACACGAATGGTATTTAAAAACAAAACAACAACATTAATGTCAGGACCAAGATTCTATGCCACACCGATCTATCATGTAACACCTCATATCAATTTGCGGCCTCACGCACAGTATTCCCACGGGTGTCGCCTTACCATGCCCGGGACCGTTTGCGCCTTTTGTCACATGTATATGATGGTGTCACTAGAATCCATATGACAATGAACTCGAGCTGACATGGCTAGTCGTGAACCCGAAGTGGCACTAACTTACAGGGACAGGCATACATGACCCAGCATCGAACGTGTCGGTCATCAGCGAGTGAATCCGGGCAGTAGCAACTGGGCTAGCAGGACTCCGGTAAGCCGGGCTGTAGCAAGCTAACAGGACTCCGGTAGACACCGCGTGACATTTCCCCGAAGGGACAGACACAGGAACGAAGAAGGACACATGCCGGCCAGCCTAAGTGTTCCGGAGGAGTAGCAAGCTACCAGCGCTCAGTGGAAGACTAAGAGACATTTCCCGGTAAGAGAGGCTACTAAGGATAAACAACTAGATAGTCAGATCCCACACATAGCAATACACATTACACGTAAGCATAACATGCAAGTATGTGATGTACAACATGGCATCACAGCATAACTCAACAACTCATATAGATAAAGACTCAGAAGAGCCATCATAGCATTATTACAAGCAGGGGTCACATGACCCAACATTCAGAGTAGACAAGAAACAAGCGGAAGCATTACATGTCTGAGTACAGACATCTACAAATGAAAAAGGATGAAGAGCCTGACTATCTACAACATCCGATCAAGATCGTAGCTGAGGTACAAGCTACTCGTCGAACTCCATGGGAACACTAGTAAGACCGAGGTCTCTGCTGCAAAAACATAAATAAAGCAACATGAGTATGAAGGTACTCAGCAAGACTTACATCAGATCCTATCATACATGCATTTGTATCAAGAAGGTAATGTGGGGTTTAGTTGCAGCAAGCCAACTTTGACTCAGTGGCTACCCTATTATGCGACTACGAGAAACTTCTTTGAGGTGAGATGGCGCACACGGGTCCACTAATCACCACACAATACGCTACTATGGATTCATCCTCGTCTCCCTACGAGAGGGCCATCCATAGCACTCACACTTGTCTTGAACATTTTAGAGTATCCACTTCAAGTTGTCTATGTACCATGTAAGCATCCAAGAAGTCCATAACCGTGGACCCGGCTATTCGAATAGATCATGTTAACCCTGCAGGGGTGTACTTCTTCACACACGCTCTCGCCACTTACCACCATGTACACGTCATGTATCTCGGCAACCTTCAAGCGGAAGCCTGGCGAGGGTGTCGGCCACGACCTGACTAACCACACAAGACTCTAATCTAGGTTTATCGCCTATTCAGGTTCCATCCGCAAGGAGATCCGGCCGGGGTGTCGCTCACGTCCCCAAACGATGTGAGCAGGGTTCCCAAGCCCACCATCCGGGTGCCACTTGGTACACCGTGCCACTGTGCCTAGTATGTCCCAAGCCCACCTGGCTGGGTGCCACTTCGTAGAATACTAACACTACCTACAAACACCAGAAACTAGTTGCGACTCCTGGACAGAGATCAAGTCGGTTAATAAGTCGAGAGAGTCAATTAAGGATCCCAATGTGTGGTAGTATTGAGTCATTGGACAACATACATAGAACTCAGTGCTTAAGAACGGTTCCAGTGAGACAACCGACCATGTACTCCTACATGGCCTCTCACCGCTACCTTTACCAAATCGTGTTCACACACTTCACTCTCAGCATCAGAACATATCGTAACACTCCAATTCAATCCCAATGAATCAGACCTGACACAACTCTAAGCAATAGCAGGCATGGCATGGTAGGAAGACAACATGGCTCAATCAACTCCTACACATGCTAGTGAGTTTCAACTATTTACTGTGGCAATGACAGGTCATGTAGAGGAATGGGTTCAACTACCGCAGCACAAAGTAGCAGATGAATCGTTGTTGTCCTAATGCAATAACTGAGAGCAGGAGCGAGAGAGTAGGATTGTATCAGAATGAACAAGGGAGTTTGCTCGCCTGGTAGATCAACAAGGGGGAACTGTTCCTCACACAGGTACTCTGGAACGGTCTCTGGAGCAGGACCTATCGAGAAGGAACGGTGTCGGCAATCAATACTCAAGCATATGCAACGATATGATGCATGATCATGGCATGAATATGTGATGTTGTTTGAGCTAATGCAACTAGTATTCAATTTGAATGAAGTCCATTTGAACCAAAGATTCAAATGCATCTCCAAAATAATCTCCTTATATAAGCCATTTTAGTGTTTCACTTATAAAGTAGGTATAAGTTGGTTTGTCATGCATGAAACTAGTACAGATGGATAGATTGCATTTTTCTCATAATTTTTCATATATAAATTATTTCAATCTGAGTTACGGTTGAATTTCTATGATTTTTTAAAGTTTGAATCATTTTCTGGAATTTCCTGATTAATTTAAATCCAGAAAAGATTTAACTGTGTCAGCACTGCGTCAGGCTTGCGTCAACAAGTCAACAAGGCTGACTGGGTCAAACCTGACGTGTGGGGTCCACACGTCAGCGTCTCATAGTTAAACGGAGGTTTTTTTACTAATCTAATTAAAATCAATGGCACTGGGCCCACTGTCAGTGTCAGGGGCGTTAGTTAATGGTGATTAGCCTTAAGCTAATCACCTGACCCACGGGGCCCACCTGACGGGCCGGTGAGGTTAAAGGGTCAAACCCCGCCGGCGAGGCCGGATGCATTGGATGGCTCGGGATCTTCCCTCCGGCGTCCATTCGGGCGGCGGAGACCATCTCCGAGGAGCTGGTGCTCGCGCGCATCCACTGGGGTAGGGGGGGAGCCGGGGAGGCCGGAGCTCGCCGGAGCAAAGCTCGCGGCAGCGGATGGAGCTCGGCTCGAGCGACAGAGGGGCTAGAGAGCGCCAGAAGAGCAGGGGAGAGAGGGGTTCGACGGCAGGGCTCACAGCGGTCTCGTTGGCGTCGTCAGCAAGCTCGGGGAAGGCCGGACGATAGCGTGGCGGCGAGGACGATCTTCGGCGGCTGGAGGCGAAGATGGTGATGTTGACGGCGTGAGAGCCGCTGGAGGACGATCTCCGGCGGCTGGACGTTCCAGGGCTTCCCGCGTGGCGTGGCTCGACAGAGAGGTAGATGACGATGTGGCGGAGCTTCTATGTTGGTCGGAGACGCGAGGGGGAGGCGGTGGCTACTGTAACGGCAAACGGCGGTGACGGCAGTGCTCGGGCGTCGCGCGAGAGAGCGAGGGAGAGGAGGAAAAGGGCCCGGGAGAGTGAGAGAGGTGCGGGGCGGCGCATGGCGTCATCCAGGGCGTCCAGGGCGATGAGAGGGAGAAGCAGGAGGTGGCGGGAGACGTGGCCGCGGGCGAGCGCGCGCGCGACACGCACAGTGCCAGTAGGCACGAGGAAGAAGACAGAGGAGGAGGCGTGTTGGGCTGGTGCTGGGCTCCACAGTAACGGGCTCCACAGGGAGGTAAGCGCCAGGTAGGTTTTTTTCATTTAGTTTCTGTTTTCTATTTTCTGACATTTGTTTTGGTTTAATAATAGTAAATCAATTTATTATCTTATGCCAATTTTTGTAGGAACTAATGGCATTATTCCAAAGCTCCTCAACAAATGGCATAATTTTTGGACATATAATATATATATGACATTTATATATCCAATGCTAATAATTATGCATTAATTCCAAATGCCCAAAATAAATACTTATGAGCTCCCAAAAATATTGGTTTGATTTTTATCTCTGTCCAGTATTTTCATAGGGCAACATGAGCATTTTCTTGGACCTTTTTGGAGCAATTTTTATTTGGGTCATTTCCAAAAAATGGTTCTAAGGGTTTCACAAATCCTCATTTCAAACATAAATGGAATTTAAACATGATGCACAAATGACTAGCTAGTCTAGGTCATACCAGAACTAGGGATGTGACAACTCACCCCCACTTGAAAGAATCTCGTCCCAAGATTCAGGGGTCGACGGAAAGAAAGCGGGGTACTCCAGTCGAAGACGATCTTCTCGCTCCCAAGTAGCTTCTCTCTCAGAATGATGAGACCACTGAACCTTGAGAAACTTGATGTTATGACGTCGAGTGACACGCTTTGCTTGATCAAGAATGCGAACCGGGTACTCCCGGTATGTGAGGTTATCTTGGAGATCAAGCGTTTCGTGGTCCACTCTGCGGATAGGATTCGAGAAGCAACGCCTGAGTTGAGAGACGTGGAAGACATCGTGCACTCTGGAAAGATGTGGGGGTAGTTCCAACTGGTAGGAAACCTCTCCTCGTTTAGCGAGAATGCGAAAAGGACCAATGTAGCAAGGAGCCAACTTGCCCTTGATATCGAAACGATGGTTACCCTTCAAAGGAGTAACCCGAAGGTAAGCTTTGTCGCCAACTTCATAAGTCATATCCTTATGATGACAATCATACTGGCTCTTTTGACGAGACTGGGCTGTTTTCAAATTCTCACGAATGATGCGAACTTGCTCTTCTGCCTCCTGGATCATGTCCGATCCAAAGAATTGTCTTTCACCGGTTTCTGACCAGTTCAAGGGTGTTCGACATCTTCGTCCATAGAGAATCTCAAAAGGAGCTTTCTTGAGACTGGACTGGTAGCTATTGGTATAAGCAAACTCGGCAAAAGGAAGACATTTCTCCCAATCCATACAGAATGAGATAACGCAAGCTCTAAGCATGTCTTCGAGAATTTGGTTGACCTGTTCCACCTAACCACTTGATTGAGGGTGGAAAGTAGTCCTGAAGGAAATATGGGTTCCCATGGCAGTTTGGAAACTCTCCCAGAAATGAGAAGTGAAAAGACTGCCACGGTCTGAATTGATCTCTAGTAGAATACCATGAAGTGAGACTATTCGAGAAATATATAAGTCAGCGAGCTGACTAGCAGTGATACTCTCTCGAACAGGAAGGAAGTGAGCCACTTTGGAAAGATGATCAACAACTACGAAGATAGCATTATTCCCTCTCTTGGTCCTGGGAAAGCCGGTGATGAAGTCCATACCAACTTTATCCCATTTCCACTCAGGAATAGCTAAAGGCTGAAGGGTGCCAGCAGGTCTCTGATGCTCTGCCTTAACGCGACGACAAACGTCACAATTAGCAACGAAGTCGGCAATTTCTCTCTTCATCCCAGTCCACCAGAACCTCTGGCGTAGGTCCTGATACATCTTAGTTCTACCGGGTTGAATCGTGAGAGGAGATTCATGAGCCTCCATAAGGATCAGTTGCCGAAGATGTTCCTTCTTGGGAACCACCGAACGGTTCTTGAAGAAAACAAAACCTCGATCATCAATAGAGAAACTACCAGCAGCTCCCTTCTTCACGTTATCCTTGATTCGAGAAATACCCGTATCATACTGCTGGCTAGTTATGATCTGATCCTCAAGAGTAGGTTTCGCCACCAAGGTAGAAAGGAATCCATGAGGAGCAATGTGAAGATTAAGCTTACAGAATTGCTCATGGAGAAGTGGTTGACCCAGCTGCAACATGAGATTGTTGCAATAGGATTTACATCTTAGTGCATCAGCCATGACATTAGCTTTGCCTGGGGTGTAAATCATCCCTAGATCATAATCCGAGATCAACTCCAACCAACGTCTTTGCCTAAGGTTCAAATCTGGTTGGGTGAAGATATACTTGAGACTCTGGTGATCGGTGTAGATCTTGCAACGTTTACCAAGAAGGTAGTGCCGCCAGGTCTTGAGTGCATAGACTACGGCTGCAAGCTCTAGATCATGTGTAGGATAATTCTCCTCATGTGGATGCAACTGTCGGGATGCATAGGCAATCACATGATGATCCTGCATAAGAATGCAACCTAGTCCCTCTCGAGAGGCGTCGTAATAGATAACAAAGTCTTTAGTGAAATCCGGTGGCACAAGTACGGGAGCAGAAGTCAGGCGTCTTTTCAGTTCCTGAAAACTATATTCACACTGTGGGGACCACTCGACCTTTTTATCCTTCTTGAGAAGTTCCGTGAGGGGTTTGGCCACTTTCGAGAAGTTTTCAACAAAGCGGCGACATTAGCTAGCTAGACCAAGTAAACTCCTAACTTGTTTAACGGTTTCAGGTGGAGTCCAATCGAGAACAACCTTAACTCTCTCGGGGTTGACAGCAATGCCCCTACCAGAGATGACGTGGCCTAGGTAGGTCACTTCTGGTAACCAAAATTCACACTTGGAGATCTTGGCATAAAGGTGGTGCTCTCTGAGTTTTTCTAACACAAGTCTAAGATGTTCGGCATGCTCTTCCTTGTTCTTTGAGTAAATAAGAATATCATCGAGGTAAACCACGGAGAATTTGTCTAAGTACTCCATGAAGATCGAGTTCATCAAACGGGAGAATGTAGCTGGAGCGTTGGTTAGACCAAAGGACATGACGGTGTACTCGTACTGGCCATAACGAGTGACAAAAGCCGTTTTGGGAATGTCCCCATTTCTGATTTTGATTTGGTGGTAGCCTAACCTCATATCCATCTTGGAGAAGACTGAGGATCCAGCGAACTGATCATACAGGTCGTTGATCCTGGGGAGCTGATACTTGTTCTTTATCGTAACCAAATTAACGGGACGATAATCTACAACCATCTGGTCCGTACCATCCTTCTTCTTGACGAAGAGGATGGGTCAAGCCCAAGGAGAAGAACTAGGACGGATGAAGCCCTTTTGCAAGGACTCATTGAGGGAGTCCTGGATTAGGGGTGTCCGGATGGCCGGACTATGACCTTTGGCCGGACTCCCGGACTATGAAGATACAAGATTGAAGACTTCGTCCCGTGTCCGGATAGGACATTCCTTGGCGTGGAAGGCAAGCTTGGCGATATGATATGAATATCTCCTCCCATTGTAACCGACTCTATGTAACCCTAGCCCTGAGACTTTTAGTCCGTAGGACGAACAACAATCATACCATAGGCTAGCTTCTAGGGTTTAGCCTCTCTGATCTCGTGGTAGATCAACTCTTGTACTACCCATATCATCAATATTAATCAAGAAGGAGTAGGGTTTTACCTCCATCGAGAGGGCCCGAACCTGGGTAAAAACATTGTGTCCCTTGTCTCCTGTTACCATCCGCCTAGACGCACAGTTCGGGACCCCTACCCGAGATCCGCCGGTTTTGACACCGACATTGGTGCTTTCATTGAGAGTTCCTCTGTGTCGTCACCTGTAGGCCCGATGGCTCCTTCGATCATCAACCACGACGCGGTCGAGGGTGAGACTTTTCTCCCCGGACAGATCTTCGTATTCGGCGGCTTCGCACTACGGGCCAATTCGCGTGGCCATCTGGAGCAGATCGAAAGCTACGCCCCTGGCCATGAGGTCAGGTTTGGAAGCTTAAACTACATGGCCGACATCCGTGGGGACTTGATCTTCGATGGATTAGAGCCACGGCTGAGCGTGCCGCACTGTCATGATGGGCATGATCTAGCTCTGCCGCGGGACAGCGCCCAGAGCGCCGCTCAGGTGTCCGCTCCGACCATTAGCTCGGAGCCGACTGCGCCAGTCGGGGACGGACGGTTGGACGCCGCCCCAGGAGCCGCAATCTCTACGGCGATAGAGCCGAATACTAGCCTAGTCCTTTGCGAGGTCTGTGACTCCAAGGTGCCGGACTCCGTTCTGGACTCCGAATCTTCCGCACCCCTTCCCATCGAACCCGATTGGGCTCCGATCATGAAGTTCACAGCCGCGGACATCTTTCAGCACTCACCTTTTGGCGATATCCTGAATTCACTAAAGTCTATCTCTTTGTCAGGAGAGCCCTGGCCGGACTATGGTCAGCATGGTTGGGATGCGGACGACGAAGAAATTCGAAACCCACCCACCACCCACTTTGTAGCCACTGTCGATGATCTAACCGACATGCTCGACTTCAACTCCGAAGACATCGACGGTATGGACGCCGATGATGGAGACGACCAAGAACCAGCACCTATAAGGCACTGGAAAGCCACCTCGTCATATGACATATACATGGTGGGCACCCCCAAAGCAGGGGATGGCGATGAAAAAACGGAGGATGACCCCTCCAAGAAGCAACCCAAGCGCCGACGTCAGCGGCGCCGCTCTAAATCCCGCCAAAGCAAAAACGGCGAGTCCGGCACTGGAGACAACACCACCCCGGACAGTGCCAAAGACAACCCCCTCCAGCAGGATTCAGCGCAGGAGGACGGAGGAGCCAGCCCTCATGAGAAAGCGGCAGACAGGGAGGTCGAGGATGACAATTATATGCCTCCCTCCGAATACGAGGCAAGCCTCGACGACGATGAATTCGTCGTGCCAGAGGATCCCGTCGAACAAGAGCGTTTCAAACGCAGGCTTATGGCCACGGCAAGCAGCCTTAAGAAAAAACAGCAGCAGCTTAGAGCTAACCAAGACTTGCTAGCCGACAGATGGACTGAAGTCCTGGTGGCCGAAGAGTATAAACTCGAACACCCCTCCAAGAGCAACCCAAAGTGCAGGCTGCTACCCCAACTATAGGAGGAAGCAACTAAACCTGCATCACCAGCATACGATGCACCCGATCGGCCACCCCGTGGCCGCGACAGAGAGGCCTTTCGGCCCTCAACTCAAGCCGCACCCCGGTGCCGCTCCAAATATACCAGAGCACGGGGAAGCGCCACAGACCTGCCAGACATAATGGAGGATAAGGCAAGGCAAACAAGATCGATCTATGGATTGCATGGGCGCCCCACATCATGTGACGATAATCGTCACGCCAGATATGATAAATACGTCTAGGCCGAACACAACAGACAAAGCTCATCCGAGCTACGTCGCGATATAGCCTAGTACACGGGCGCCGCACACCCACTATGCTTCTCAGACGAAGTAATGGATCATCAAATACCCGAGGGTTTTAAACCCGTAAACATTGAATCATACAATGGCACAACAGATCCCGCGGTATGGATCGAGGATTATCCCCTTCATATCCACATGGCCCGTGGTGATGATCCACACGCCATCAAATACCTCCTGCTCAAGCTTAAAGGACCAGCTCGGCATTGGCTTAACAGCCTGCCAGCAGAGTCAATTAGTTGCTGGGAGGACCTGGAATCCGCTTTACTCGACAACTTCCAGAGCACTTATGTGCGACCACCTGACGCCGATGACCTAAGCCACATAATCCAGCAGCCAGATGAATCGGCCAGACAATTCTGGACATGGTTCCTAACCAAGAAAAATCAAATAGTCGACTGTCCAGACGCCGAGGCCCTTGCAGCCTTCAGGCACAACATCCGAGATGAATGGCTTGCCCGGCACCTAGGATAGGAAAAGCCGAAATCTATGGCAGCCCTCACGACACTCATGACCCGCTTTTGCGCGGGAGAAGACAGCTGGCTAGCTCGTAGCAATAACATAACCAAGAGCCCTGGCAATTCGGATACCAAGGACAACAATGGCATGTCACGTCGTAACAAGCACAAGCGCCGCATTAACGGCGACAATACTGAGGCTCTAAACCCGGTCGGTGGAAGAAGTCATTCAAAAGAAACCCTCCGGGCCCATCCAGTTTAGACCGGATACTCGATCGCTCGTGCCAGATACACGACACCCCCGAACAACCAGCCAACCACACCAACAGGGATTGTTGGGTGTTCAAGCAGGCAGGCAAGTTAAGTGTCGAAACCGGAGACAAGGGGCTGCATAGCGATGACGAGGAAGAGACCCGGCCGCCGAACAACAAAGGACAGAAGGGCTTCCCCCCGCAAGTGCGGACGGTGAATATGATATACGCAACCCATATCCCCAAAAGGGAGCAGAATCATGCTCTCAAGGATGTCTATGCGTTGGAGCCAGTGGCCCAAAGTTCAACCCATGGTCCTCCTTCCCGATCACTTTTGATCGAAGGGACCACCCCACTAGCATCCGTCACGGTGGATTCGCCGCATTGGTCCTACACCCAATCATTGACGGATTTCACCTCACTAGAGACGGCGGCAGCAGCCTGAACCTGCTTTATCAGGATATAGTGCGAAAAATGGGTATAGATCCCTCAAGGATTAAACCCACAAAGACAACCTTTAAAGGCGTCATACCAGGTGTAGAAGCCAGTTGTACAGGCTCGGTTACACTCGAAGTGGTCTTCGGATCCCCGGATAATTTCCGAAGTGAAGAGTTAATCTTCGACATAGTCCCATTCCGAAGTGGCTATCACGCCCTACTCGGACGAACCGCATTCGCAAAATTCAATGCTGTGCCACACTACGCATATCTCAAGCTCAAGATGCCAGGCCCTCGCGGAGTCATTACGGTAAATGGAAACACCGAACGCTCTCTCCGGACGGAGGAGAACATGGCGGCCGTGGCAGCAGAAGTACAAAGTAGCCTCTGAAGGCAATTCTCCAATCTGGGTGTTAAATGTCCGGACAACATCAAGCGCGCCCGATGTAACCTACAACAAAGCCGGCTGGCACGTCCCGAGCAAGCATAGCAGTGCGGCCCCAACCCCAGCCCTCACCAGATGGCGATAGCGGTACCACGCGTACATAATTACGCTTTGGAAATACCATGGGCATAAGGGGAGGGGCACAACCACGGCACGCCCAGAATGCGGCTCAACCGCACTAGGGGATCCCTATTCTGCCGTTTCCTTTTTTTAATATATATATACTTTCAGGATCAAACTATCGGGAAGGCCTGTCCAGCAATACACTCGCCGAACACACGATGCAACAGCCAGGGAGAGAACAAGCCACGTCAAATGTCCAGGTGGTCTCTATAACGAGCTAAATACCTGTTTTACTTAAAGTCTCGCAGCTTGCCCCTGGAGGGGGACATGTCAAATAATCCCATCTCTTGCTTATCACATTATTTGTATCGTTCTGCTTTCATAGTAGCCCCTTTTAATAAACAATATATAGCTCTTATCTATTATTGTATTCATCTATTTTTACACAAATATGTTCAGTCATGACATTATGCAACCGTACACTTTGGTACGGCCAATACACCAGGGGCTTAAGCACCCCATAACACGGTGTGAGAAGACCGAACACTCTCATGAGTGTGGCACCCCGAACTTATATCACTATATGCATCGGCTCCGAATCATGTCTTGGATCAATAGTTGGGTTTGCCCGGATCCCATGTTTTGGTACCTTACGTTCCGCAATGTGGGTTAAGGTAGCGCTGGGAGAACTACTGCGATTGTGCCCCAGTTGAACTGGGTTAACACCTCAGTAGAGAAAGCTAAAACTAACCGTCATGATAGTGCGAGAGACCGGTCGCTGTTGGCGAGGTTTTTCGAGTCCCTAAAGACTTATGCCGCTTAGAGCGAGGAGCCGGATTTATCTGGCCTAGGCGTGGATAGCGCCCCGAACTCGGTCTTCCGAATACTAGGGGCTTCACCGAAATTTAAAATTATAGAATTCTATGGCTAAGTGAGAGTGATAAAGTAGTATAAGTCCGATGGCCTTGTTTGTTGTGCTGAGCGCCTCCCTAGATGGACCCAAGAATAGGAACAAGAGCGCTCAGGTTTATCCCGAACACCCCAGCACTCGTGGCATGGGGGTAGAAGCCGACGACTTGCATCTCTCAGATTTGATAAACGGCCGCACAGAAGGTAATATTTTAAATTAACAAGCGTTGCTTAGCGCATATGAACAAAGTTTTCAGCGTACAGGATAACAGATGCGAGTCTACTAAAAAATTACATCTTTGGAGCATTCACCCGCTATAAGGCGGGCACCCTTCAGGACGCCCTCATAATACATCTCGGGCTTTCGATACTCCTTGCTCGGCGGTGGCGCGTCCGTCACAAGCTTCTCGGCGTCCATCCTGCCCCAGTGCACTTTAGCACGGGCAAGGGCCCAACCGGCACCTTCAATACAGATGGAGCGCTTGATGACTTCAATCCATGGACAGGCATCCACTAGCTACCGCACCAGACCGAAGTAGCTCCCAGGCATGGCTTCTCTAGGCCACAGCCGAACTATGAGGCCCTTCATGGCCTGTTCGGCCACCTTGTGGAGCTCGACCAGCTGCTTCAGCTGGTCGCTCAGCGGCACCGGATGTCCGGCCTCAGCATATTGAGACCAGAACACCTTTTCCGTCGAGCTCCCCTCCTCGGCTCGATAGAACGCGGCAGCATCAGACACACTACGGGGCAGATCGGCGAACGCTCCTGGAGAGCTCCGGATTCGGGTAAGTAATAGATAATTTATTTTTATATTCTTGCTTTGCATAAAGAATGCCTTACCCGCCACTATCTTCTTTATCGCCTCGTTCTCCTGGAGGGCCTTCTGGGCTTTGGCCTTAGCGGTTTTGGCACTCTCAAGAGCCAAGGCGAGCTCGGACTCTCGAGTCTTCGAGTCACGCTCCAAACTCTCGTGTTTCTCCATGAGAGCCTGGAGCTCTTGCCGCACCTCCGCCACCCGCGCCTCCTGCTTCTCTCGCTCGGTGCGCTCCAAGGCCGCACTATTTTCGGCCTTGGACACCGCTTCCTTCATGCTCGCCACCTCAGTCGGTCGTCGCCCCTGCAACATTCACGTTGGTCCTGTCATTATTTGCAACCAGGTATTTCTATATACATTTACATACGGTATCACTTACCTTCCTTGTCCTCGAGCTGCCTCTTGGCACGGCCGAGCTCGTTCTCGGACCGCTCGAGGTTCTGCTTCAATACGTCGACCTCCATAGTGAGTGTGGCAAAGGTCAGCAGCGTAGCCTGCATTCGCATATTGACATATTTATGTTAGACTCCTGCATATATCTTTTTAGATCCTCAGCTCGGCTTTTCTTTCCAAACACCAAACTGAGCATCAGGGGCTACTGTCTATGCAGTAACATTTTTATATGTTTTGAATACATACCTCAAAGCCTGTTAACAGGCTCGTACAGGCTTCTGTCAGCCCGCTCTTGGTGGACTGAACCTCCTGAATCACCGCACTCATAATAGTGCGGTGTTCCTCGTCGACGGAGGCGCCGTTAAGCACCTCAGCAAATTGTCCGGCGCTTCCGGTTGGACGGAGGTTGCCGGCGTCGTAGGTTTTCCCTTCTTACAAAGGCGGCGCCTGCTGGACTCTGGACCACTGAAGGTTCCGGAGCAGTGTCCGGCCCAGGGCCGGACTTAGACACCTCTGGGGTTTTACCCCCTTTGGGTCTGGAATCCGGGAGGTCGCCTTGCGGCGCCTCTAGGACCACCTCCTCCTTGTCTAGTCCCTTTTGGGACTCCACCTCGGCATCGTCTGTAGGGAGCGGGGAGGAGGCCGTCGGAAGTGAAGCGCTATTCACATCCGACGAATCTAGGGAGCCGCTCGATGAATCGCTGAGCTGGGCCTTGGGCGGACTGCATGATTGAATTCGGTGTCAAAAGGTACCATACAATAGAGGAGTGCCATAAGTTATTCGGGTATCCAGATAATTACGATTCGGCAGGGGCTTGACCCTGGATGGCCATTCCTCCCCGCCGTCTTCAGCATCGGAGGGGTAGTCCGGCAGAAGGGTCCTCCCTTCCTGGACCCTCCGGCCTCCCTAGTTGGGGCGGCCTTCCTTTTCTTTCCTCCCCCCGTTGGAGGGGGGAGGCTTCTTCTTCCTCCTCCTCGTCTTCAGAGGCGGAGGGTGCTTCGGGGTTGTCTGGCGATGAATCCGACACCACCAGGCGTCGGGAACTCTTTCGAGTCCCCGTGACCTTCTGCTTGGCCTTCTTCTCCGGCACCACGTGAGGTGCCGAAACCAGTAACTTCGTTAAGCGAGCGTCCGCTGGGTCTTCGGGCAAAGGAGCCGGACAGTTGATCTGTCCTGCCTTCTTCTGACAGTCCTGTTAAAGGGATGGGAGTTTAGAGCCCGCATAGAATCAAATCTATGGAAAACAAATACCCCGTAATGGGAAAATTAAGCTTACCGCGCTGGCTTGACGCTTGGCGCAGAATCCGCGATCCTCTGTGATGGGAGAGGAGACCTCGGAGCTCTTGAATAGCACCTTCCACGCGTCCTCGTGCTTTGTGTCGAAGAGCCGGGACAGAGTCTGGTGCTGGGCCGGGTCGAACTCCCACAAGTTGAAAGCCCGTCGTTGACACGGGAGGATCCGGCGGAAGAACATGACATGGACTACGGTGACAAGTTTAACCTTCCTGTCGATCAGGTCTTTGACGCAGGTTTGAAGTCCGGTCACTTCTGCCGAATTACCCCACGACAAGCCCATCTCTTTCCAAGATGTGAGCCGTGTGGGGATGTCAGATCGGAATTCGGGGGCCTCTGCGCATTCAGGGTCACACGGCTCGGTGATATAGAACCATCCGGATTGCCACCCTTTGATGGTCTCTACGAAGGCGCCCTCGAGCCATTTAATGTTGGCTATCTTGCCCACCATGGCGCCTCCGCACTCCGCTTGGCGGCCGCCCATGACCTTCGGCTTGACGCTAAAGATCTTCAGACATAGGCCAAAGTGAGGCTGGATGCGGAGGAAGGCCTCACACACGACGATAAACGCCGAGATGTTGGGGATGAAGTTCGGGGCCAGATCGGGTAAGTCCAGGCCATAGTAGAACATGAGCCCCCAGACGAACGGGTGAAGAGGAATGCCCAGTCCACGAAGGAAATGGGGAAGAAATACGACCCTCTCATGGGGCCGAGGGGTGGGGATGAGTTGCCCCTCATCTCGAAGCCGGTGCGCAATGTCGTCAGACAAGTATCCGGACTTCCTTAACTTTTTGATTTGCCCCTCCGTGACAGAGGAGGCCATCCATCTACCTCCCGCTCCATACATGATTGGAGAAGGTTGAGGTGGGAAGTGCGGACTTGGGCACTGGAGCTCGAGTGCGCGGAGATGGATAAGCAAAGGAGGAAGAAGGCGTAAATGGAAAGGGTGTATCCTTATCCCCTTATATGGGCGGACGAAATTATGAGCCCCCGCCAGCCTAATAAAACTCGCATATCTCCCAAGCGCCACAGTTAATGGCGCGGTTGGGTTACCCACGCCCGTATTGATGAGAATCCCGGAATAAGGGGACACGATCTCTGCTTTGACAAGACGAGCCAAGGAAACCGCCTCGCTAAGCGCACTGAGGTGGAACAGTAAAATGATTCGAATAAAGGCTTGGCCATGGCGTGATGTCACGCTGTGGAATACGTCAGTAGATTAGATTTGTGCAAATATTATTCTGTCTACGGTGGTATGTGGAACTTATTTTGCAGAGCCGGACACTATCCTTGTGTTCAACATCTTCTATGAAGTATTCGGAGGAGGAACCCGCCTTGCAATGCCGAAGACAATTTGCGCGCCGCACTCATCGTCATTGAAGCCTGGTTCAGGGGCTACTGAGGGAGTCCTAGATTAGGGGGTGTCCGGATGGCCGGACTATGACCTTTGGCCGGACTCCCGGACTATGAAGATACAAGATTGAAGACTTCGTCCCGTGTCCGGATAGGACATTCCTTGGAGTGGAAGGCAAGCTTGGCGATATGATATGAAGATCTCCTCCCATTGTAACCGACTCTATGTAACCCTAGCCCTCTCTGATGTCTATATAAACCGGAGAGTTTTAGTCCATAGGATGAACAACAATCATACCATAGGCTAGCTTCTAGGGTTTAGCCTCTCTGATCTCGTGGTAGATCAACTCTTGTAATACCCATATCATCAATATTAATCAAGCAGGAGTAGGGTTTTACCTCCATCGAGAGGGCCCGAACCTAGGTAAAAACATCGTGTCCCTTGTCTCCTGTTACCATCCGCCTAGACACACAGTTCGGGACCCCCTACCCGAGATCCGCCGATTTTGACACCGACACTCATCAAGTTGTTTCTTAAGCTCGGCTAGTTCCAAGCGTGCCATTTTGTAAGGTCTGCTAGAGATTGGAGCGGTTCCTGCGATAAGATCTATGACGAACTCTACATCTCTGTCAGGTGGAACACCTGGCAGTTCCTCTGGAAAGACATCCGGAAAGTCACAGACTACCGGAATATCTTCAAGGTCTGGAAGAGGGCTGGCATTAAGAGAATAGAGTTGACGCCTTGCAACTCTAGTGGAGACAGTGACTATCTTGCCAGATGGGTGTGTAAGCTGAACGGACCTGGTGTAACAATCAATCTTGGCTTAATGAGCTTTCATCCAGTCCATACCCAAAATGATGTTAATATCTGTAGACTTGAGGGCTATAAGTGATGCAAGGAATACAAGTCTGTCAACAAGGATTTCGTTACCATGGCTTACACTAGAAGTTTGCCACTTGGATCTAGGAGTTTGAATGACCAGCGGAGAGGTCATATCACAAAATGACATGTTGTGCAAGTTAGCATAGCTTTCAGAAATGAAGGAGTGAGACGCTGCAGTATCAACCAAAACCGATGCTGGATGACAGTTGACAAGGAGTGTACCAAGAACGACATCCGGATCATCGTGAGCGTTTCTAGCTGAGACATGATGCACGCGTCCATGTTCAGTGGGAGCTGACTTGATGCTGATCATCTTGCATGGTGGCTTAACACAGCCAACAGACTTCTCGGGCTGGGGTGGAGCATAACTAGTCTGAGAGCAGGCACGTGCATAGTGTACTGGCTTCCCGCATGTGAAGCAAGCCCCTGAAGTTGGACGTGGACCCGCACTGACAAACGGTCTACCAATAGGCCTGGGTGGAACATACGACTGAGCTGGGGGAGGCACCACATAAGATGGCCTCGGTGAATATCCATAAGGAAGAGCGGAGTTTGGAACCAAAATCCGGCGCTTTTGAGAACGAGAACCAGAGGAAGATCCCAATTCACGGGTGTGCTTACGTGACTCCTCGTAAGTGAGCTAGGCTGTCTATGCATTAATGGCCTTGTTCACAAGAGCTTGGAATGTATCACAATGATGCAGGTGGAGATCATGACGCAACTTGGGGTTGAGACCCTTCCGGAACCTAGCCTGCTTCTTGGCGTCCGTGGACACCTCTTCTGTGGCATAACGAGCAAGGTTCTCAAACTCTCTACTGTAAGCATCAACGGCCATCTTACTCTGGGTGAAATTACAATACTTTTCTCTCTTGCGATCAATGAGGGCCTGGGGGATGTGATGCTCGCGAAAAGCCTCAGTGTAATCTCTCCATGTAGGAATCTGACCAGCTGGAAGCATAGTCTCATAGTTCTTCCACCAGAGACTAGCAGGACCTTCCAGGTGGTATGTGGCAATGGTGACCTTGTCATCTTTAGCTACGTTCGCGGAACGCAGCTTATGAGTGATGCTACAGAGCCAGTCATCTGCATCGAGTGGCTCAATGGAATGATGAAAGGTAGGTGGGTGCAAGCGAATGAAGTCATGAATGGTTACAGACCCTTTGAACTGATGTGCGGTGTTCTCCTCGATACGTGCCAACAAGTGGTTAGACTCACGCTTGTTCCTCTCCATATCTAACATGAACTCTGTCAACGAAGGCTGGTCGGGAGGATCCTCATCCCTACCATCTCCGTGGTTTTGGCTACGAGCAACAGAACTTCGCTTAACTGATGACATCCTGGGAAACGAAACCAAGGACGGATCAGCAACAATTATAGACTATAGAATGTAGGACAAGGAAATTAGTAACTCTCGAACTCTTAGGGCAATTCCGGCAGCATAACAACAGTAAAATGCTCAGAATTATACATCCTGCTGAAATGGGGTAGTAACATACTCAACATCACCAGTCAAGGTTCTGAGATCATACAAAACAGACTACACTTGAAGTACTCAAAAACTGGAATATGACTATGATCAACCAATCCTATGGGACTACGGAGTAGTAACACGTGATCCTGATAGACAGAAGAGAAAGCCTAGTTCCTTAACCCCATAGGAAAGATAGGATGACTCAGATCAGAAGGCCATGAGGTATAAGGAGTAAAAAGAGCCTTACGTTCCTTCCCACAATCAATTCCCTTACATAACTAAAGGATTTCTAGACTTAACTTCGACCAGTTTGGCTTGGTAATCCTATAGGCAGTCAGGCTCTAATACCAAAGCTGTTAGGACCCTGATTCTATGCCACACCGATCTAGCATGTAACACCTCATATCACTTTGCGGCCTCACGCACGGTATTCCCACGGGTGTCGCCTTACCATGCCCGGGATCGTTTGCGCCTTTTGTCACACGTATATGATGGTGTCGCTAGCATCCATATGACAATGAACCCGGGCTAACATGGCTAGTTGTGAACCCGAAGTGGCACTAACTTACAGGGACATGCATACATGACCCAGCATCGAATGTGTCGGTTATCAGTGAGTGAATCTGGGTTGTAGCAACTGGGCTGTAACAGGCTAATAGGACTCCGGTAGACACCGTGTGACATTTCCCTGAAGGGACAGACACAGGAATGAACAAGGACACATGCCGGCCAACCTAAGTGTTCCGGAGCAGTAGCAAGCTACCAGGGCTCAGTGGAAGCACTAGGAGACATTTCCTGGTAAGAGAGGCTACTAAGGATAAACAACTAGATAGTCAGATCACACACATAGCAATACACATTACACGTACGCATAACATGCAAGTATGTGCTGTACAACATGGCATCACAACATAACTCAAAAAATCATATAGATAAAGACTTAGAAGAGCCATCATAGCATTATTACAAGAAGGGGTCACAATACCCAACAATCAGAGCAAACAAGCAACAAGCGGAAGCATTACATGTCTGAGTACAGACATCTACAAATGAAAAAGGCTGAAGAGCCTGACTATCTACAACATCCGATCAAGATCGTAGCTGAGGTACAAGCTACTCGTCGAAGCCCGAGGTCTCTGCTACAAAAACATAAATAAAGCAACATGAGTACAAATGTACTCAGCAAGACTTACATCAGATCCTGTCATACATGCATTTGTATCAAGAAGGTAATGTGGGGTTTAGTTGCAGCAAGCCAGCTTTGACTCAGTGGCTAACCTATTTTGCGACTACGAGAAACTTCTTTGAGGTGAGATGGCGCACACGAGTCCACTAATCACCACACAATACGCTACTATGGATTCATCCCCGTCTCCCTACGAGAAGGCCATCCATAGCACTCACACTTGTCTTGAGCATTTTAGAGTATCCACTTCAAGTTGTCTATGTACCATGTAAGCATCCAAGAAGTCCATAACCGCAGACCCGGCTATTCGAATAGATCATGTTAACCCTGCAGGGGTGTACTTCTTCACACACGCTCTCGCCACTTACCGCCATGTACACGTCATGTATATCGGCAACCTTCAAGCGGAAGCCTGGCGAGGGTGCCGGCCTCGACCTGTCTACCCACACAAGACTCTAATCCAGGTTTATCGCCTATTCGGGTTCCATCCGCAAGGAGATCCGACCGGGGTGTCGCTCACGGCCCCAAACGATGTGAGCAGGATTCCCAAGCCCACCATCCGGGTGCGACTTGGTACACCGTGCCACTGTGCCTAGTATGTCCCAAGCCCACCTGGCCAGGTGCCACTTGGTAGAATACTCACACTACCTACAAACACCAGAAACTAGTTGCGACTCCTGGACAGAGATCAAGTCGGTTAATAAGTCGAGAGAGTCAATTAAGGATCCCAATGTGTGGTAGTATCGAGTCATTGGACAACATACATAGAACTCAGTGCTTAAGAACGGTTCCAGTGAGACAACCCACCATGTACTCCTACATGGCCTCTCACCGCTACCTTTACCAAATCGTGTTCACACACTTCACTCTCAGCATCAGAACATATTGTAACACTATAATTCATTCCCGATGAATCAGACCTGACACAACTCTAAGCCATAGAAGGCATGGCATGGTAGGAACACAACATGGCTCAATCAACTCCTACACATGCTAGTGGGTTTCAACTATTTACTATGGCAATGACAGGTCATGCAGAGGAATGGGTTCAACTACCGCAGCATAAAGTAGCAGATGAATCGTTGTTGTCCTAATGCAATAACTAAGAGCAGGAGCGAGAGAGTAGGATTGTATCGGAATGAACAAGGGAGTTTGCTTGCCTGGTAGATCACCAAGGGGGCACTGCTCCTCAGACAGGTACTCTGGAATGGTGTCCGGAGCAGGACCTATCGAGAAGGAACAGTGTCGGCAATCAATACTCAAGCATATGCAACGATATGATGCATGATCATGGCATGAATATGTGATGTTGTTTGAGCTAATGCAACTAGTATTCAATTTGAATGAAGTCCATTTTAACCAAAGATTCAAATGCATCTCCAAAATAAGCTCCTTATATAAGCCATTTTAGTGTTTCACTTATACAGTAGGTATAAGTTGGTTTGTCATGCATGAAACTAGTACAGATGGATAGATTGCATTTTTCTAATAATTTTTCATATATAAATTATTTCAATCTAAGTTACGGTTGAATTTCTATGATTTTTTTAAGTTTGAATCATTTTCTGGAATTTCCTGATTAATTTAAATCCAGAAAAGACTTAACTGCGTCAGCACTACGTCATGCTTGCGTCAGCAAGTCAACAACGCCGACTGGGTCAAACCTGACATGTGGGGTCCACACGTCAGCATCTCATAGTTAAACGAAGGTTTTTTACTAATCTAATTAAAATTAGTGGCGCTGGGCCCACTGTCAGTGTCAGGGGGTAGTTAACGGTGATTAGTACGCCGGCGAGGTCAAAGGGTCAAAACCGGCTGGCGTTTAGCCGCCGGCGAGGCCGAATGCGGTGGAGGGCTCGGGATCTGCCCTCCGGCGTCCATTCGGGCGGCGAAGACCATCTCCGAGGAGCTGGTGCTCGCGCGCATCCACTGGGGTAGGGGGGAGGAGCCGGGGAGGCCGGAGCTCGCCGGAGCAGAGCTCGTGGCGGCGGCCGGAGCTTGGCTCGAGCGGCAAAGGGGCTAGAGAGCGCCAAAAGAGCAGGGGAGAGGTGGGGTTCGACGGCGGGGCTCACAGAGGTCTCGATGGCGTCGTCAGCGAGCTCGGGGAAGGCTGGACGACGGTGTGGCGGTGAGGACGATCTCCGGCGGCCGGAGGCGAAGATGGTGATGTTGACGGCATTCCAGGGCTTCCCGCGTCGCGTGGCTCGACGGAGAGGTGGACGACGACGTGGTGGAGCTTCTGAGCTGGTCGGAGAGGCGAGGGGGAGGCGGTGGCTACGGTAACGGCGAGCGGTGGCGACGATAGTGCTCGAGCGTCGCACGAGAGAGCGAGGGGGAGGAGGGAAAGGGCCCGGGGAAGTGAGAGAGGTGCGGGGCGGCGCGTGGCGTCATCCAGGGCGACCAGGGCGATGAGAGGGAGAAGCAGGAGGTGGCGGGAGACGTGGCCGTGGGCAATCGCGCACGCGACACGCACAGTGCCAGTAGGCACGTGGAAGAAGACACAGGAGGAGGCGGGCTGGACTGCTGCTGGGCTGCACAGTAACGGGCTGCACAGGGAGGTAAGCGCCAGGTAGGTTTTTTTCATTTAGTTTCTGTTTTCTATTTTCTGACATTTGTTTTGGTTTAATAATAGTAAATCAATTTATTATCTTATGCCAATTTTTGTAGGAACTAATGGCATTATTCCAAAGCTCCTCAACAAATGGCATAATTTTTGGACATATGATATATATATAACATTTATATATCCAATGCAAATAATTATGCATTAATTCCAAATGCCCAAAATAAATACTTATGAGCTCCCAACAATATTGGTTTGATATTTATCTCTGTATAGTATTTTTCAGAGGGCAACATGAGCATTTTCTTGGACCTTTTTGGAGCAATTTTTATTTGGGTCATTTCCAAAAAATGGTTCTGAGGGTTTCACAAATCCTCATTTCAAACTTAAATGGAATTTAAACATGATGCACAAATGACTAGCTAGTCTAGGTCATACCAGAACTAGGGATGTGACAATTAATACACGGATTAACTGTTGCCCAATGATGCATGCATAAATCACAAGGCTTTATTTTCATAATTACTGAGGGTGTTCCATATTGTTATCCAGACGTGCAATGGCAAAATTTGATGGCCAGTCAACTTACAAGAAGAGTACTAGTACAACACTACCCTTAGGAATTGGATACCTTAATTAAGCCACTAACGAAAAGAATACCTTAATTAAGTAGCCGCGTAGCGAACTCCACCCAGCAGACAGAGAAGCGCAATGCGGCGGCACGCCGAGACAGCAGGGTCAAGGAGCAAATCTTAGTGCGGCTACTGCCTGAAGGTCGACCTCCATTATCCCGCCATCTACCACGATGGATGTGCTCGAATCATGCCGCGCCGACCTCGACGGCTGAGCTCCTCCTATCTCCCGCAGCAGACCGAGGATTGACCTCCTATGACGCTGCCACCGCCCACCGACCAAGTATTGACCTCTTCTCCGATTGCCCTTGCCTAGGCTGCTGACGCCATCTCTAGATGCGTACTTGCTATTTTTTTACGGATATCCACGGAGCGGCTGTTTACACGGTATCACTGTAACTCAATTATATGTACAGGGTAGTACATCACATACGGTTATGTAACGGCAACCGTGTCTCACCTACTTTTTCTTCTCACATGGTTTGGCGCGAAAATCATGTGTGACATTGTAATACCTGACACAAACGACATGTATAACCAGTGTGCCGTATAGTCCAACATATAGTGCCATAAGAAGTTCCCAACCGTTAGCTTATCCCCATAGTTTCCCCATTTCCCCCAAATCCCTAGATAGCCTCCAAATTCCCTCGCATGGAGCTGACATTGGGGAATGCAAGCGAGTGGTGCGAATGGTTTCGGTGCGGCTGCTCCTGCTCGTATCGCCGCCACGAGGGCGGTCGCCGCTGAGCACTTGCCTAAGGTCATCAGAAGGCAGGTGTACTACGGATCCGAATCGTCCTGTCAGGGTCCAATCTATCCCGATCTTTTTTAGCGTGTCCAGAGTAGCTCCTTGCTGAATCGGTCCTGAATTAATCCCCCCCAGGAAAGCAATCTACTGCTGGATCCGGAGCATGACTCCAGACTCCCGCAATACGAGTTTGAATCTGAGTTTTGCGCCACCAAGAAGTACCAAAAGCTGAGATTTGTGCACGGGCACACTCCCACTCAACGTGTATGCACGGAGGGATTCTACATTGGTAGGCAGTTTCTCAGTTGCCCCTTAGAGGTTAGTGCTAAGTTCATCATTTTACTTGAGTTAATGCCCCCGCTCATCCTGAATACTATTTAACATTGGCAGGGATATGAGGCTTGTGCCTTTGTTAACTGGCTTGATGAAGAATGGCATGGCGGGGCTTGGAGTGTTATCACCAAGCTCGCAAAAGATAACGTTAAGCTGAAGAAGAAACTGGCTGATCTTGAATGTACAATCAGTACGCTGAAGCAAGCAAGAATCAATCATGGGCAACATATGAAAGCAAGTGACAAGAAGGAACTATCATGTGTAGTTGTGGTTGTCGCATTAGCCATGTTCTATGCGCTGTTTGCCATGATGATTAGGGGTTTTGTTTGACAATATTGCTAAAACACATCTAGATGTGCTCTAAGTAATGCGCATCTAGGTCCTATGCCATTGATGTTACGTGAATATCCATGCATATATTTTTCTTTGTCTTTTTTCTTTTCCTTTCTAGTTTGATTATTACTGGCTTTATTAGTAAGAAGAGCTCAATGTATTGCTTGCCAACTGTCCGACTCCGTTCGTACCATTATCGGTGGATAATTCTAAAACTTGTTCCTTGTTTTTCTCCTCAAAAGGAAACCAGCCAAATAGCCAATAGAAGTCCTGCGCAACCCCATGAATTTGGAGCGACTGGGTACAAATAATTGCGGTTAGATAATACGTCAACCCCCGCTTCAATTGGTTGTTCCTCTTCTCTGCATACCCCGCTTAAGTGTCCACCATCTTCATCGTCCCTGACAGGCCGCGCTACAAACTGGCACACACTCTGCAGCCATGTCGAGCGACAGCGAGGATGACAGTTTGGCCAACAGTCTGGCGCCCGATGATAGGTCAACATCGGAATCATCCCGCTCGTCTTCCATGAGTCCAGCGTCGACCCCAGACCTCCATTATATCCGGTTCATGGAAGGGACGCCACCTCCAGAGTTGTTAGGAGACAACCAGACGGACGAGGAGCCGTCGGAGGACGAAGAAGAGGACGACAATGATGAGGAGGAGGAATGGTCGAACGAGGAGGAGGACGACGAAGACAGCAACGACGATGACGATGGAAGCGGTGGTGAAAAGCCAACGGTAACCGGCAAGAAGCGTCCTTGCCAAGACGATGTGGCGGGGCCATCCAACAACAACAACAATAAGAAGAAGGACTAAATTAAGCAGTCTGTATATATCTCTGTTTATCCTGTCAATCTCATCGCAGACGGTTAGTAATATGTATTCGACAGAGATCTTCTACATTATTGCCCACAGGTTGGTTTGTCGAACTGTGTGCCCTGACGAACACACAATTCACAAAAAAAGAACGTATAGGCTGTCTATAATGATCGCACACAATTCTGATCACTGACCTATTTGCCGGATATCATACACATCTTGTTATGTTGAACCGTTTGTGTTCACCTCAACCATCGAATGGTTCATCGGAGCAAATTGTATGCCATATATCACACACACATTAATATGTCTGCCCATTTTGGTTGTTCTTCCCCATCGCAAATAGTTCTGCTGGATCAACCGTATGCCCACCATCACACACGTAAGTAAAATCTGAACCGTGTTTGATGCATCCGTCATTGCAAACGTTTTGCACCTTTTTTGGCTGTTCTTTTACATCACCGTTTGCGATTATGGCATCGCACACAGTTTGGTCGAAGGGTCTCTGATCGTAGTGTCGCGTTAGCAGCATCCTGCAGTAGTGAACGTCGAAGGCACAAATATGAAGGTGGTAAACAATCAAAGAATCAAACATTATATCTAAGGGACACTTTTCATAACATTTCAGACTCCAAAAAGGAATAGGTATGAGGTACGGTAAGTAAACCAACTCCAAAACTGTTCTAATAGCAGTTTTCTTGGTTTTGGAAGATTTAAAAAATTAGGAAAATTAAAAGTAGTCCCAAAGGGACACAAGGCATCCACGAGGGTGGAGGGCATGCCCTACCCCCTGGGCACACCCCTTGCCTCCTGGACACCTCGTGTGCCCTCTAGACTCCGTTTTCCTGCAATTTACTTCTTTTGGTTGGTAAAAATTCATTATATAACCTCCCAAAGGTTTTGACCACCGTACCATGGCAAAATCCCCTGTTTTAGTTTTGAGTTGTTTTCTGCCAGAGTTTTCAAGGCCAGGCATCATGGCAAATTCATTATATAACTCAGACGATGATGCTTGGATGATGCAGATGGAATTTAGAAGGGAGGATGCCAAGGGAGCCACGATGTAGGAGGATGATGGAGATTCGCTTGAGGACCACCCTCCAGCTTCGGAGAGGGAAACTCTAGCTGGCATCTCCACTATTCCCAATCCCCGTCAAGAAATAGGGACCACAAGCAACCATGAAGATCAAGAGGTTCGAGAAGGGCTCCCCCTAGGATGCCCTTATACAGGTTACATCGAAACAACTTTCATGATTTGGTTCATAACTACAGAGTGCAGAACACCCCTTCTACACATATACCCTCCAATTGGGACATATCCCGTCCAAGTGAAAGCAATGCAAAGAAGAGCTCTTGGAGGCCTGAAAATATGCATCTTATGGAGGAAATTCAGAAGAATGCAAATATGCTCCAATGTGTGCTCCAAGAACTGCAAGTTCTGAAGGGTGCATTAATGAAGCTAACGACATCATCAACAACCTCATCATCACCACCTCCAAAGAAAGAGACATAAACACATGGGTATGGTAAATCCCCTTGGCAACTGCCAAGCTTGGGGGAGGTGCCCTGGTATCGTATCACCATCACACTTCTATCTTTATCGTTTTTCGTAGTTCGATCCTTTTTGTAATATATTGATCTAGTAGAATAAAGTTTTAGTATTGTCACACCCAGTGTTTTGTAAAATGTCACTTGCATTAATAAAGCATGAAAATTTGGACCAACAAAAACTTTTGCATCTTTTGGCTTTTATTTTGGAGTTGGTTTTCTGTCTGTGGTTTTTCAACTGCTCTTTAAGGTCAACATAACTTCACCTTCTATACACCATCTCCTTGCCCCAAACTTCTGCCCACTGATCACACCATGTGTATAGTACAATATAGAATTTTCTTACAAAAATAATTTGGCCAAAACGAATTTTCTAAATTTAGTTTTCCAAAAACCCCTAAATTGAGGTTTGCACTACAAGTACTTGATTTAGGGCATGAAAAATCTTTCAAAGAGTATGTTTGACTCCTATAAGGTATAGGACTCCCATAAACCACAAAAAGAATTTTAAAAGATATTTTGCTATTTTATTTAAAGGCTTTTTCTTTAGGCCAGAAATGGTCTTTATTAGGTTAAAAATATTTTCAATGATTTAAAAATATTTCTGAAAATCTAGGGAAACTCAGTGGACATATATTATCCATATATAAGGGTTTCAACACATGGTCATGTTCAAAATATTGGTCAAACCCCCAACAAAACCCTTTCTGGATATTTCAAGCTTTTGAAATATTTACAAAGGAAATATTCTCTAAAAAATCTAAGAAAATTTTAGTAAGTCACACATGCATAATTTGCTGATCTTGCATGGTTTCATACCAATCCAAATTGTTCTGGTTCACAAAAATGCCCCAAAACCATCTCTGTCCAGAACCAAATTTGAACAACTCTACATTGTCAACTTTCTCCTTTTGCTCTCAAACCTTGTGGGCATGCTCTAAACCCTAAATGATGACACTACACCAAGTGGTGCATCAAGGAGAATAGTTTTTCATGACTATATCTTAGAAAACTCATTTCTATTGATTTCTAGGGTTTACAAAAGTTGCATTGGCAACTTTGCCCAAATAAACTCAATCTTGGTGGAACCTCCTATTTTCTCATGCCATTTGACCCTGTCAAGCCTTATGACCAGGGGAGTTCATCTTCTTGCCCAAATCATCAACAAACACCTTCTGCCATTTTTCTAAAAACACCAATTTGACCACTTCCACTAATCTCCATGAGTTTTAATTTTTACCACAACCCCTCCTAGTCCCCCTCTAGCACCGGTATGCTTTTCTGCCCGAGGAAGCAATGGTAGAGGGGGGAGAGCCCCATTTTTCTTCTCTGGACAGTGGATTCCTCCCTCTCTCTCATCCTCCTTCTCTAGCCACGACTTTCCAGAGCATCCAAGGCTCTCCCCAGCTTTTGCCCATGCCCCCTTCAGCTGCCAGACACAAGTGGACGCGCGTGGACGCGGGAAAACCACGGATTCCGCCAAAGTTGTGCTTTGGAGCGCCTGGCACGGCACCAGACCATTGATGTCATGTCCCCCGACCACCTCCAGCCTCCCCCGCACGCCAGTCGATGCCCCTCGACGTCCGCTGCATGCCAACAGACGCCCACTTGCTCCCGCGCCCTCCTCTCTCTCCTGCAGCTCGCGACAAAGCACCGCCCCGCTCGGACAATGCTCGCGCCGCTCCTGTGGCCCACCCACAGCTCGTCCCGCTCCTCCTCTCTCCCCCTGGCACCCTAGAACACTCCCACGAACACCCCGGAGCCCTCCATTCCCTCTCTAACAGCCACCCAAACCTACTTCGTGGTCGCCCGTAGGCCGCACCCACGATGGACATCGGCCAACCTATATAAGGCGATCCGGAACCTGTCCATCGCTTCCTGTCGCTCTCCCGCACTCCCAATCTACCTCTCGCACCACCCATTCGACTCCAGAGAAGCCCGATCTTGAGATCGAGCTTGAGCTCCGCCGCCTCGGGTCGTCGGCGTCCATGCGGTACATGCCTCCTCCGCCCCTGTTCTCTCTCGATCTGAAACCGCGCGGCGTCACTGACCCTTTCCCCTCTCTTCCCCGCTCTTTTTGCAGCCGAAAACGGCCGGAACCACCAACACCCGAAGCACCTCCGCCGAGTGACCTCGTCGCCGGCAAACCAAGCTGCTCCGGCGACCACATCCACCACCCCCCAAACGGCGACGTCCCCCTGAGTCCAATGGTGCCACCCGCTCGACCTGTTGTGCCCTGTAGTGTCGCCGGTGAGCTCGCCGACCCCTCTACTGCAAGGTTAGAGATGACAGGTGGAGCCCACCTATCATCCTCTCCTCTCCCTCGCCCCGCTCTCTCTCTCTCTCTCTGACGCTGGGCCCCGCCCGTCAGGTTTAAAATTCTGTGTGCGCCGCCCTGGCTCACCTGGGCCGCTTCCCCCATGGAACTGCTGCACTGCAGCTGTTCTGGCCTAGCAGGCAGAGTGCCCTTTCTCTTTTTTTATGTCTCTTTTCCAAAAATTCTACAGGATTAAATATTAATCTAAATGCAATAGTTCCAGTTCCTAAATTCTTGTAAAAATTCCGCCTATTCAATGGTGTAACTATCATACATGCCCAAACAACTTTTCTGTACTGTTCAAATTTAAATTCAAATTTGAACAATCAAATCCTTGTTTGAAAACCCAATGCTTTGTCCCTGTAGCTCCAAATCCAAAAATAAATTTTTCCCCTTCTAAGTTTTTCTCCTAGTATTTTACAAAAATAAGTTGACATTTTTCTGAGCACTTTAACTTTTCTGTTTTTATTATTGTCTTATTTTTCCATTGTTTTCTTGCGACGATTAGATCCCGTATTTGATGAAGTTGCTGAAAAAGAAGAAGGAGAAGGATTTGAAGACCTTGAAGACCAAACCAATCAAGGCAAGCAACCCTTTGACCATGACACCCCTCTTGTTCATCGGTACCTTTTTTCTAATTGCATGATGACGAAATATGATGGTGGTAAACTTGTTGTGAACCACCACATGATGCATACCCCTACTCATGACTTTACCTTGTTCATGAATGCAATGTCAAAAGACTAGTTGATGCATAATCATGCATGTGTACCTTGAACTCTTCGTGGTTACATTCTTTCGAAAACCCCATCGGGTGCCCCTAATGCCCTTGGGAGATGTTGAACTAAGGTCACCACTTGAGGAAGAAGTGGTGTACCGAAGAGAGATTTTGGTGTGTGTGTGTGTGTAAAATGATGGATTAGATATATGTGTGATTACCCTTATATGGCAAAAGGGCATTATTGATTACCTAGTTCGTGCTAACATGGATGTCCGCATTACTAGTGACGGGAGTGATTTGTGGTCACTCTCGGGATGGGGTCGTGCCAGTTAGGGCGGCCATGACTGTTTTTACAGGGCACCGGACACACCGTTGGTACCCCGTGCTTGCGATATGTGATGAATATGGGAGCATGGCTCCAGAAAAAGAATTTGTTTTGTGACAATGTTGGGCACGGGGGCTACTACCAATCGAGTGGGTTCCTTGTTAGTCACGGCTAGGGAAAGGTAGTGATCGGGTGCTTCCCCCGAGTACTTGAGGTACTGTGGGATCGTGGATGACAAGAAAGCTTCCTGGATCTTGTCGGTAAAGTGCGCAACCTCTGCAGAGTGTCAAACTATTCGAATAGCCGTGTCCATGGTCATGGACAGTTGAGAGGTGCTACTTAAACTATGTCCAGAAATTTTACAATCTCGGTGCATGTGTGGGTGGAAGAGAACTATTTGTGCCAAGGTGGTGGCTTGACATGTTAAATGACATGTCATTGATTCAAACTCTATTTATGTTGATAGCTGTAACCTATTCTCAAGGTTACCCATGTTCATTGATGCATACCTCACAAGTAGACATGACATCTCAACTAGCTTGAAGCTAGGTTGTTTGTTTGTTGTATAATTGCATTGTTGCCTTGATCCAAAACATGAGTTGCTTGCGAGTACATTCAGAGTACTTATTAGCTTGCCACTGGTTATTTAATTGGCCAGGCATGGAGGAACAGGAGTTCGAGGAAGAGTTCATTGGTGACGAGCATGCGAACTAGGATGCTTCCCAGTCAGAATGCCTGTACGGTTAAGGCAGATGCCATGGGTTCTACTTATCGACGAAGATTTCTGCTGCTTATGTTTCATTTGATGTTCAGCCCTTAAGGCTTATCAATGTAAGACTTGACCATAATTGTCATAATTTGTGTAAGATGGTATGTATGTATGTAAGACTCTTGTTATTCAGCTTTTGTGTGTTCAGTGAGCATTGATCTCTGGGATCACTGTACACGTGCATTCGGTGATCTCAACTTATGAGTCGGGGTCCCCACTAACTTTAGGAAGCCTTAGTTAGCATGGACGTTAGATAGAACGATAGAACGGACTCTCTACCAAAACTACCTATACACCATCTTTTTCTAAGAATATCCGAAGCATGGGTCATAACTCCTCTATTGACCCTTCCCCTTTCACTTTTGTAGATGGCCGTCGTACCCGAAGACTTCCTGACCACCGTGCTTCTCGAGGACAGCCTCAAGAGGTGCCAATTCACTCAGTACCCCACCTTCTCCTATCACGAGCACTGCATCAACAACACCAAGAAGGAGTATCACATGGAGGTAGTCGTGAGGGCGAAAACGACTCCCAGATGAGCTGGTTCTTTGAGGGACCCCAAATGGCGACCTTGCTCCTCGTTGTTCGGACTGCTGCCCTCAAGGCGCTGAGTCGCCTCTGGGATCTTCTAGCAGAGATGGTAAGTGAGCCAACCACCCATTACCTGCCTTATCGGAAGGAGGGTGATGACGAGAGCAGCACACCAGCCCTACCCATGGACGAAGGACTTCCCCTACGTTTCCAGTCCTACTTTAGCTTGTGTGCTGACAGCCTGGCACAACACCTGGCCTCAGAGTCGACGGAGCTCCGGAAGGAACTGCACGAGACCAACGAACACATCCGACTAGCTCATACAAAGGCGAACAGGATCAAGAAGGATGGTGCACCCCCTGGATAGCCTGTGGTTGCCTATCAAGGTGGGCGACCCCCATAGGTTACACATGCCAAGGGATCATCTCAGCCACACCGTATGACGGCGAAGGACTATCGCAACCTCCTCATGGTGCCACCAACGAAGCAGTGTAGTGTTCAGCTCCTCCACTCCCCCACTCCCTCAAGTGACGAAGAAACTAAAACAGATGAAGATGAGGAGGAAGACCCAGAGGAGCCGGAATACACGACCGAGTATTCCACCACTTAGACACCGTTTAGGACTAGGATAAATTAGTCCGTAACCCTTGAGGTATGATAGGTCATGTACCCCTTATGCGAAGTCGAGTCCATGTAATGGTTCAAATGAAACCTTGTTGTGTTGTGTTTGCTTTCGACTTTTTTTGATGGAAGTCATACTTTCCCTTTCGGGAACTTGTAAACGACTACATCACCCATTTGGTTTTAATGCTTGAGTTTGGCCCTTCCGGGCTTTGCTTAACTTAAGACTGTGTCACACCCACCCCCCCTACCGGGCACCCCATCTACCTTGTTTTACCTCATTTTATACCAATCATGAGATCTTGACCGCTCCGACAGGATGCTTGTTGTAACCCGTACTGGTACCTCTACCTAGCAGCAAGAAGCCGGAGAATCCACCCAAGGAGGAGCTAGCCAGGACCAAACCCAAGGACAAACTCCACCACCGCCTCCACCTCCGAACATGGACATGGCTCAGCTTCTCCAAGCCTTCCGGGAGGAACACCAAGCCAACACTGCAGCCCTCCAGATGATTGCTCAAGCTGTCTCCAACAACCGCCAGCCGGTAGGGAACTACAATGGACGTTTCATGATGGCTGAGTTCAAGAAGCATGCACCACCCACCTTCATCGAGACTGCTGAACCCCTCGATGCAGACGACAGGGTCCACACCATTGAGGATCTGTTGGAATTAGGCAGCTACACTGAAGACCGTGAGAGGGTGGCTTATGCTGCCCACTGTCTCAAGGGAACCCCCAGAGCTTTGTGGGATGGATTCAAGGTCATGCATGTTGGGCAAAACATCACTTGGAATGTCTTCAAGGAAGAATTCCGCAATGCCTATATTCCTTTCGGGATCATGGCCATCAAGAAGCGTGAGTTCCGGGCCCTGAAGAAGGGAGTAGCACTGCCAAGGAGTTTATGCAGAAGTTCAGTGTTCTGTCATGGTATGCTCCTGAAGATGTCAGCACTGATGCTGCCAAAAGAGAGCGCTTCATGGAAGGCCTTAACCATATTCTGCAGTACTCGCTTGTTGTGTGTGACTGCCCAACTGTTCCTGATCTAGTGAACAAGGCACTCATGGTTGAAGACAAGCGACGTGCTTTGGATGATACCCGTAAGCGCAAGTTGATCAGCAAGAGTGGCTCCAGCAACCAGAAGCCTCGCCCGTGGCAGCCAGCCCCGGTCAAGCCAACCTATCAGCAGCCAAGAGCCCCTGCACCCTGCACCAACTATCAACCGCAGTAGTAAGCCAACCCCATGCCAGCTTACAGCAACTCCAACAACAATTCCGGCAAGAGCAACAACTCCAATCAAGTCAATTGCTTTGGATGTGGTCAGCCAGGACACTACTCCAAGTATTTCCCCAACAAGAAGCCCGATGCCCCGTGCCCCAATGCGCAGAACCCAGAACAAGACCGCGGAATGCCACCAAGGAACCAAGCTCCCTGCAACCCGCCCAACAATGGCAAGGGTCGGGTGAATCATGTCACTGCAGAAGAAACCCAGGAAGATCCGGATGTCATGCTGGGTATGTTCCTTGTGAACTCAACACCCGCAAATGTCTTGTTTGATTTTGGAGCCAAACATTCATTTGTCACCCAAGAGTTTGCATTAAAAAGTGGCATGACCCCTACACCCCTGAATAACCCCATGGTGGTACAGACCCCTGGAGTTGAGATGAGAGCCAAGATAGGCTGTAAGGGAGTCGGTATAGTCATTAATGGGGTAGATTTCCTAATAGACCTTATCATCTTAAGATTGCAAGGCTTGGATGTGATATTAGGAATGAATTGGCTCATCAAACACCAAGGCTTGTTAGATTGTGCCAACTGAATAGTCACTGTTACCAATGACCAAGGAGTTGAAGTTAAGTTTGCTGCCAACTCCTCTCCTGCCCAAGTCACCCAAGTCAACTGACTGAAGTTGTGTTGGAGCAGGTACTGGTAGTATGTGAATACCCCGATGTCTTTCCTGATGAGCTACCGAGAATGCCTCCTGACCGAGACATTGAGTTCAACATCGAGCTCATGCCTGGAGCAGGACCCATCTATAAGAAGCCTTATAGAATGGGATCGGAAGAGTGAACAGAGTTGACGAAGCAACTGGAAGAGTAGTTGAGGAAGGGATTTATCCGCCCTAGTGCCTCCCCTTGGGGATCACCTGTTATATTTGTGGCAAAGAAGGACGGTACCATCCACTTGTGTATTAACTATCGCTCCCTCAATGAAGTTACAATTAAGAACAAGTATCCACTTCCCAAGACTGAAGATCTGTTTGATCAACTCAATGGGGCCAAGATGTTCTCCAAGATCGACCTCAGATCTGGGTACTACTAGCTAAAAATCAGACCCCAAGATATTCCAAAGACGACATTTGTAACCAGATATGGCCTGTATGAGTCCACGGTCATGTCCTTTGGATTGACCAATGCCCCAGCTTACTTCATGTATCTCATGAATAAGGTCTCCATGGAATATTTTGAGAAGTTTGTTGTCGTCTTCATTGATGACATTCTTTTCTTCTCAAAGACGGAAGAAGAGCACGAGCAACACTTGAGGATGGTCCTAGACAAGCTTCGAGAGCACCAATTGTAGGCCAAGTTCAGAAAGTGTGAATGTTGGCTCCATGAAGTTGGATTCTTGGGTCATAAATTAACTGCCGAAGGGTTGTCAGTGGATCCCACCAAGATTCAAGCCGTGACCGAGTGGCAAACCCTGAGCAATGTAAAGGAAGCCAGGAGCTTCCTCTAATTCGTGGGATATTACCGCAAGTTTGTTGAGGGATTATCAAGCATTGCCCGACCCATGACCAAGCTCTTGAAGAAGGACAGTAAGTTTGAATGGACACCGAAGTGCGAAGAAAGCTTCCAGGAGCTGAAGAAGAGATTGACCACTGCCCCAGTTCTGGCCACACCAGATATACACAAGGAGTTTGTGATATATTGTGATGCGTGAAGAACCGGACTGGGAAGTGTTCTGATGCAAGAGGGCAGAGTCGTAGCTTACCTTTCAAGGCAACTATGGCCACATGAAGAGATCTATGCTACTCATGATCTTGAGTTAGCAGCAGTGGTTCATGCCCTGAAGACATGGTGATATTACCTACTAGGGAAGCGGTGTGAGATATACACGGATCAAGAAGTCTGAAGTATATTTTCACTCAGAAGGAATTGAACATGAGGCAGAGAAGGTGGCTAGAGTTGATCAAGGATTATGACCTCAGTGTTCAATACCACCCTGGGGAGGCTAATGTGGTAGCAGATGCCTTAAGCATAAAGGCTTGTTCCTTGAACACTATGATTAAGGGAAGGCTACCCGCCTTGTATGAAGAACTTGAAAGCTTTGGGTTGGAACTGGTCGTACCAGGATTCTTGGCCAACCCCGAAGTCAGGCCTAACTTGATGGATGATTTTAAGGAAGCTCAGAAGGGACAGGAAAGTATAGAAGGCATCAAGAGGAAGATCAAGGCAGGCAAGGCCCCAGGATTCTCAGAAGATGAGCAAGGAATTGTGTGGTTTGGGGATCGCATTTGCGTACCCAACAAAATTGAGCTCAAGAATGTGATGTTGCAAGAAGCTCATGACACCCCGTATTCCATCCATCCTAGAGGAACCAAGATGTATCAAGACCTGAAGGAATGATTTTGGTGGCACCGGATGAAAAAGGGAGATTTCCACCTATGTTGCAGAGTGTGGTGTGTGACAAAGGGTCAAGGCTGAACATCAGCGACCTACCGGATTGCTCCAACCACTCAAGGTTCTCGAGTGTAAATGGGATAAAGTCGGAATAGATTTCATCACTGGATTACCCAGGTCAAATAAGGGTCATGACTCCATCTGGGTTATAGTGGACCATTTGACCAAGGTAGCCCATTTCATTCCTGTCAAGATTACCTATGATGGCAACGAGCTGGCAACTCTTTACATCAAAAGAATCGTAAGTCTTCATGGTGTTCCTAAGGAGATTGTGTCAGATCGAGGGACCCAGTTTACCTCAAGGTTCTGGAAGAAGTTCCAAGAGGGCATGGGAGCCAAGTTGTCTTTCAGCACTGCTTTCCACCCCCAGACCGGAGGACAGACAGAATGAGTAAACCAGATACTCGAAGACATGCTTCGTCCTGTGTGCTAGCATATGGAGCTAAGTGGGAAGACTTCCTTCCTTTTGCCGAGTTCTCCTACAATAGCAGTTATCAGTCAAGCCTCCAGATGGCACCATTCGAGGTGCTATATGGACGGAAGTGCCGCACTCCCCTCAATTGGTCCGAGATCGGTCAAGGACTAGTCTTTGGGCCTGATATCCTCCGTGAAGCAGAAGAGCAAGTTCAGCTAGTCAAGGAGCGACTGAAGACCGCCAAGTCAAGATAGAAGAGCTATGTTGACACTCGTCGCCGACAAGTAGACTTCCACGTCGGAGACATTGTATACCTGCAAGTAACTCCTCTTAAGGGAACCAAGCGTTTCCAAGTTAAGGGAACGCTCGCACCAAGATTTATCGGCCCCTTCAAGATCACCGCACGGCGTGGAGATGTTGCATACAAATTGGAACTACCACCTAAATTATCCGATGTGCACAATGTACTCCACGCGTCGCAACTCAGGAAGTGTCTCCAAGTTCCACACAAGCCCAATCTCTACAAGGATGTTGATCACCAAGCCATTGACCTTCAGCCTAATTTGACCTACCGTGAGAGGCTCATCTGCATTCTGGACGAGGCAGAACGACGCACTCGAAGCCGCACCATCAAGTACTTCAAGGTCCAGTGGAGCAACCACACCGAAGCAGAAGCAACCTGGGAACATGAAGACTACATTAGATCCGACTTGCTGGACCTCTTTAAAAGCCTAGTTTAGGAATCTCGGGGACGAGATTCTTGTAAGGGGGGTAGGTCTGTCACACCCAGAGTTTTGTAACATGTCACTTGCATTATAAAGCATGAAAATTTCGACCAACAAAAACTTTTGCATCTTTTGGCTTTTATTTTGGAGTTGGTTTTCTCTCTGTGGTTTTTCAAGTGCTCTTTAAGGTCAACATAACTTCACCTTTTATACACCATATCCTTGCCCCAAACTTCTACCCACTGATCATGCCATGTGTATAGTACAATATAGAATTTTCTTACAAAAATAATTTGGCCAAAAAGCATTTTCTAAATTTAGTTTTCCAAAACCCCCTAAATTGAGGTTTGCACTACAAGTACTTGATTTAGGGCATGAAAAATCTTTCAAAGAGTATTTTTGACTCCTATTAGGTATAGGACTCCCAGAAACCACAAAAATATAATTTTAAAATTTATTATCCTATTTTATTTAAACGCATTTTCTTTAGGCCTGAAATGGTCTTTACTAGGTTAAATTATTTTTAACGATTTAAAAATATTTGTGAAAATCTTGGGAAACTAACTCGACATATATTGTCCATATATAAGGGTTTCAACACATGGTCATGTTCAAAATATTGGTCAAACCCCCCAAAAACCCTTTCGGGATATTTCAAGCTTTTGAAATGTTTACAAAGGAGATATTCTCTAAAAATTCCAAGAAAATTCTAGCAAGTCACACATGCATAATGTGATGATCTTTCATTGTTTCATACCAATCCAAATTGTTCTGGTTCACAAAAATGCCCCAAAACCATCTCTGTCCAGAACCAAATTTGAACAACTCTACATTGTCAAATTTCTCCTTTTGCTCTCAAACCTTGTGGGCATGCTCTAAACCCTAAATGATGAGACTACACCAAGTGGTGCATCAAGGAGAATAGTTTTTCATGACTAGATCTTGGAAAACTCATTTCTGTTGATTTCTAGGGTTTACAAAAGTTGCATTGGCAACTTTGCCCAAATAAACTCAATCTTGGTGGAACCTCCTATTTTCTCATGCCATTTGACCCTGTCAAGCCTTATGACCAGGGGAGTTCATCTTCTTGCCCAAATCATCAACAAACACCTTCTGCCATTTTTCTAATAACACCAATTTGACCACTTCCACTAATCTCTATGAGTTTTACTTTTTACCACAACCCCTCCTAGTCCCCCTCTAGCACCTGTATGCTTTTTGTCCACGAGGAAGCAATGATAAAGGGGGGGGGGGAGAACCCAATTTTTCTTCTCTGGACAGTGGATTCCTCCCTCTCTCTCAGCCTCCTTCTCTCGCCTCAGCTTTCCAGAGAATCCAAGGCTCTCCCCAGCTTTTGCCGACGCCCCCTTCAGCTGCCAGACACAAGTGGACGCGCGTGGACGTGGGAAAACCACGGATGCCGGCCAAAGTCGTTCTCTCGAGCGCGTGGCAGGGCACCCGACCATTGACGCCGTGTCCCCTGACCACCTCGACCCTCCCCTGCACGCCAGTCGATGCCCCTCAACGTCCGCTCCACGCCAGCATGCCGCCCACTTGCTCCGGCACCCTTCTCTCTCTCCTCCAGCTCACGCCAGAGTGCCGCCCCGCTCGGCCAATGCTCGCGCCGCTCCTGTGGCCCACCCGCAGCTCGTCTCGCTCCTCCTCTCTCCCCGTGGCACCCTAGAACACTCCGACGAACACCCCGAGCCCTTCATTCCCTCTCTAACAGCCACCCAAACCGACTTCGCGGTCGCCCGTAGGCCGCGCCCACGGTGGACCTCGGCCAGCCTATATAAGGCGACCCCTAGCCTCTCCATCGCTTCCTGTCGCTCTCCCGCACTCCCAATCTACCTCCCGCATCACCCATTCGACTCCAGAGAAGCCCGAGCTCGAGATCGAGCTCGAGCTCCGCCGCCTCGGGTCGTCGGTGTCCATGCGGTACATGCCTCCTCCGCCCCCGTTCTCTCTCGATCTGAAACCACATGGTGCCATCGACCCTTTCCCCTCTCTTCCCCGCTCTTTTTGCAGCCGGAAACGGCAGGAACCACCAACGCTCGAAGCACCTCCGCCGCGTGACCTCGTCGTCGGCGAACCAGGCTGCTCTGGTGACCACATCCACCACCCCCCGAACAACAATGTCCCCCTGAGTCCAACGGTGCCACCCGCTCGACCTGCCATGCCCTGTAGCGTCACCAGTGAGCTCGCCGACCCCTCTGCCGCGAGGTTAGAGATGACAGGTGGAGCCCACCTATCATCCTCTCCTCTCCCTCGCCCCTCTCTCTCTCTCTCTCTCTCTCTCTCTCTCTCTCTCTCTCTGACGCTGGCCCCGCCCGTCAGGTTTAGAATCCTGCGCGCGCGCCGCCCCGGCTCGACTGGGCCTCTTCCCCTCTGGGCCTGTTGCACTGCAGCTATTCTGGCCTAGCAGGCACAATGCCCTTTTCTCGTTTTCTTTTTCTATCTATTTTCCCAAAATTCCACAGGATTAAATATTAATCAAAATGGAATAATTCCAGTTCCTAAATTCTTCTAAAAATCCCACCTATTTAATGGTGTAACTTTCATACATGCCCAAACAACTTTTCTGTACTGTTCAAATTTAAATTCAAATTTGGACGATGAAATCCTTGTTGGAAAACCCAATGCTCTGTCCCTGTAGCTCCAAATCCAAAACTAAAAATTTTCCCCTTCTATGTTTTTCTCCTAGTATTTTACAAAAAGAAGTTGACAATTTTCTGAGCATTTGACTTTTTTGTTTTTATTATTGTCTTATTTTTCCATTGTTTTCTTGCAACGATTAGATCCCGTATTTGAAGAATTTTCTCAAGAAGAAGAAGGAGAAGGATTTGAAGACCTTGAAGACCAAGCCAATCAAGGAAATCAGCCCTTTGACCATGACACCCCTCTTGTTCATCGGTACCCTTTTTCTGATTGCATGATGACAAAATATGACGGTGGTAAACTTGTTGAGAACCACCACATGATGCATACCCCTACTCATGACTTTACCTGATTCATGAATGCAATGTCAAAAGACTAGTTGATGCATAATGATGCATGTGTACCATGAACTCTTCGTGGTTACATTCTTTGGAAAACCCCATCGGGTGCGCCTAATGCCCTTGGGAGATGTTGAACTAAGGACACCACTTGAGAAAGAGAGGTGTACCAAAGAGAGATTTTGGTGTGTGTGTGTGTGTGTAAAATGATGGATTAGATTTATGTGTGATTACCATCCCAACTTTACATGTGCAACCACTCTACCCTTATATGGGAAAGGGTATTATTGATTACCTAGTTCGTGCTAACATGGATGCCTGCATTAATAGTGACGGGAGTGATTCGTGGTCACTCTTGGGATGGGGTCATGCTAGATAGGGCGGCCATGACTGTTTTTACAGGGCACCGGACACACTGTTGGTACCCTGTCCTTGTGGCGGCGGCGGAACTTCTGATCAAGGTTATTTTCTGGAGGTTTGGGTATTTATAGAAGAGGTTGGCGTCGAGGACAAGTAAAGGGGCCCCACAGGGAGGCCACGAGGCACAGGGGCACGCCCCCCACCCTTGTGGAGCCCACCGAACTCCCCTCCGGTAGATTTTTGTTCCAGTATTTTTTATATTTTCCCGAAAAAATCTCCGTTGACTTTTAGCGCATTCTGAGAACTTTTATTTCTGCACAAAAACAACACCACGGTAGTTCTAGTGAAACCAGCGTCAGTCCGGGTTAGTTCTAATCAAATCATACCAAAATCGTATAAAACTATTGTAAACATAGCATGAATACTTCATAAATTATAGATACGTTGGAGATGTATCAACATCCCCAAGCTTAATTCCTGCTCGACCTCGAGTAGGTAAATGATAAAAGAAATAATTTATGAAGGTTGAATGCTAGCAAGCGCTTAAGTTTGATCAATGATAGTTTCAATCACTTTTTCTAGCATCACTAAATATCATAACAGTAGCTCAACTCATAAAACTTTCCATGATTAAGTAACAAGCTATTCACAAGTTAAAGTATAGATCATAAACTTTCTTGAAAACTAACAAACCATGCTCTTAGTCATCAAACAATTGCAATTCATCTTATTTTTGGGAAGGGTCTATGTAAGAGCTTTGGTTCAGCAAACTCCACATACTCAACTACCATTTAATTTTTCACAATTGCTAACATGTGATATTTATGGTTTCAAAGTTTCAATCGGACATAGAGAAATATAGGGGCTTATAGTTTCGCCTCCCAACATTTTACCGCAAGGGTAATGTCAACAATAATAATTTACGAAAACATACATCCAAGTGTATATATATATCCGGATCACTCCAACACAAAGTGCTTGCCAAAGGAAAAAGTGTAAAAAGGAAAGGTGGTGATCACCATGACACTTGCATAAGGGTAGAAGATAAAAGTAAAAGATAGTCCCTTCATAGAGGGAAGCATAGGTTGTCATGCGCTTTTATGGTTGGATGCACAAAATCTTAATGCAAAACAATGTCACTTTATATTGCCGCTTGTGGTAAAGACCTTTGTTAGGCAGTATGTCTCTTTTATTTCTTCCCTATCACAAGTTCGCATAAAGCTTATTTTCTTCACACTAATAGATCATAGATCTTTAAGAAGCAATTTTTATTGCATGCACGATGACAACTTACTTGAAGGATCTTACTCAATCCATAGGTAGGTATGGTGGACTGTCATGGCAAAACTGGTTTAAGGGATGTTTGGAAGCACAAGTAGCATATCTACTTGATGCAAAGAATTTGGCTAGCATGTGAGGGAAAGGCAAGCTAAACATGTTGGATGATCCAAGACAATATAACATTTAGGGTATAGGAAAACATAACCCATTAAGTTGTCTTCCTTGTCCAACATCAACCTTTTAGCATGTCATATTTTAATCAGTTCTCACAATTACAAAATATGTCCAAGATAGTATATTTATATGTGAAATCTCCCTTCCTTTAATATTCTTTCATGAATTGTTCAAGTGACCAATGCTGCGTTTGCTGACTTTCAATAAGCTTACTACCTATACTTATTATGTGTGAAGTCATTACTCCCCATGTTATAATCATATGAAACATATATAAATTTAGATTTATGATATTCAATTCATTCAACCATTTACTCATAGGATATACGTGAAGCATGTGAGTAAATGGCAAACTACTCCAAAAAGATATAAGTGAAGAACACTGAGTAGTCAATTAATTAACTAGCCATGGGGGGATTCTTTTTCATTCAAGATTTCATATCCAATGATTTTATTCAAATAGCAAGTAAAATGAAAATACGCTCCAAGAAAAACACATATCATGTGATGAATAAAAATATAGCTCCGGGTAAGGTATACCGATGGTTTTGAAGACGAAAGAGGGGATGCCTTCCGGGGCATCCCCAAGCTTAGGCATTTGATTCTTCCTTGAATATTACCTTGGGGTGCCTTGGGAATCCCCAAGCTTAGAGTCTTTCCACTCCTTATTCTCCTCATATCGATATCTCACTCAAAACTTGAAAACTTCAATCACACAAAACTTAACGCAACTTCGTGAGATGGGTTACTATGATAAAGATTAAATAATTCACTTTGGTACTATCAAAGACAAGATTCATAATTGTTCTCACACAACTCCTACTATACCATATCATTTTCTAAAATTTATATTGAGCAATATAAGCCATAGAAACTAGAAAACAAGCAAACTATGCATTAAAAACAGAATCTTCCTGAAACAGAACAGTCTGTAATGATCTGAACAACAACCATACTTCTGCTAATCCAAAACTTCTTACATAAATTGGTGGACGTGAGGAATTTGTCTATTAATATTATGCAAAAAAATCATCTCAAAAGCACTCTTCTGTAAAATATGACAGCTAATCTCATGAGCGCAATGTTTCTGTTTTTTACAGCAAGATCACATTAACTTTCACCCAAGTCTTCCCAAAGGTCTTACTTGGCACTTTATTGAAAAAAAATCTATAAAACATGATTGCTACAGTAGCTTAATCATGTGGACACACAAAAATAGTAAAGGTAAATATTGGGTTGTCTCCCAACAAGCGCTTTTCTTTAATGCCTTTTAGCTAGGCATGATGATTTCAATGATGATCACATAAAAGATAAGAATTGAAACATAAAGAGAGAATTATGAAGAATATGACTAGAAAATTTAAACCTAACCCACTTCCTATGCCTAGAGATTTTGTGAGCACAAAATTTAAGGGAACAAGAACCAACTAGCATAGGAAGGCAAAACAAGTATAACTTCGAAACTTTAAGCACATAGAGAGGAAACTTGATATTATTGCAACTCCTACAAGCATATATACCTCCCTCATAATAATTTTCAGTAGCATCATGAATGAGTTTAACAATAAAACCATCACATAAAGCATTCTTTTCATGATCTACAAGCATAGAAATTTTAGTACTCTCCACCTAAGCAAAAATGCTTCTCATTCGGAATAGTGGGAGCAAACTCAACAAAATAACCGTCATGTGAGGCATAATCCAATTGAAAATTAAAATCATGATGACAAGTTTCATGGTTAACATTATTATTTATAGCATACATGTCATCACATTAATCATCATAGATAGCAACTTTGTTCTCATTATCAATTGGAACCTCTTCCAAAATAGTGGAATCATTACTAACTAAAGTTGACACTCTTCCAAATCCACTTTCATAAATATCACACTAAGAATCAACACCCTCCAAAATAGTGGGAACACTAATTCCTAAAGTTGATGCTCTTCCAAACCCACTTTAGATGATAATATTATTCATACTCAAAAGATATAAGTGAAGATCATGGAGCATTCTACAATTAATATAGACTAACCAATATCGAAGCTCAAAATATATAAGTGAAGCATACTAAGAATTCTATAAATCAATGAAGGTCTATCTCATACTAGCATGGTTCCTAAATAAAAAAAAGAAAAACACAAAGGAAACAAATCATGTGAACAAAACAAAAATTGAGGTATACCGATAATTGTTAAAGAAGAAAGATGGGATGCCAACCGGGGCATCCCCAAGCTTAGATGCTTGAGTATCCTTGGATTATTTACTTGGGGTGCCTTGGTAATCCCCAAGCTTGAACTCTTGCCTCTCTTTATTCTTCTCACATCGGTAACTCCTCGTTCTTCGAACACTTCATCCACACAAAAACTTTGTGAGATCCGTTAGTATAATAAAGCAAATCACTACCTTTAGGTACTGTTGCAAACACATTCCAATTTCATATTATCATAATATCTACTGTATTCCAACTTCACCATGGTTCATACCCCCCGATACTATCCATAGATTCATCAAAATAAGCGAACAACACATAGAAAGCAGAATCTGTCAAAAACAAGACAGTCTGTAGTAATCTGGAAATTTAGTAAACTTCTGTAACTCCAAAAATTCTACATAAAATATTACAATTTAAATAATTTGTACAGAAGTAATGTGAAAAAAGTTTCAGACCCATGTGACTTTCCTGTAAAAAATTTAAATTCACACGCTACAGCCAAAGTTTCTGTTTTTGTACTGCACATAGTAAACAAGCAATCTAATCATCCTGAAACAAAAGCTTGGCACATTATTTTTATAATAGAAATGATACACACAAGGGGACAATTATTTACAAAGAAACTTCCATGAAAAATTATACATTTTTTCCATGAGCATGAACACAAGTGCTCAAGGTCGACCCTCACTTCTCCAATGCATAACTTTCCAATCACTTCTCTTTTTGAAAAACATTTTTAGGCATATGAGGCAAGTGCATCTTTTTGTATTTTCATTTTTTTGATTTTCTTTGTATGTTTCACCCACAACTAAGCAAATCAAGAAGGGAAAACAAAAACTAGTTAGTGAAGAAAGAAAACAAGCACACACAAGAATATCAACCCCATGCTATTGCTCCCCGGCAACGGCGCCAAAAAAGAGCTTGATAATCCCCAAGTGCAGGGAATCGTCCTAGCAATTCCCAAAGGTGGAAGTGATAAGTATGGAGTGTCACCCACAAGGAGGTAAAGGTAAGATCAATATTCTCTCTAGTCCTATCTAGCACTGATACGACTCTACGTACACCGAACGTTTGCTTTGAACTAGAAACGAGAAATAAAACTACGTTGTGGGTGTGAAGAGGATAACTTTGCATGTTATCGGAGAGCTAAAGTATAAAAGTAGGTGTTGTTATCATAAATTTATAATATATTACTAAATATTATAAATAGCGAATGTGGAATAATGATGGGTCGGTGTGCGGAATTGTCCTAGGCAATTGTTAACAAGACCATTAGTCGTCATTGCAATTTCATATGAGGGAGAGGCATAAGCTTACATACTTTGTCTTCTTGGATCATATGCACTTATGATTTGAACTCTAGCAAGCATCCGCAACTACTAAAGATCATTAAAGTAAAACCCAACCATAGCATTAAAGCATCAACCCCCTTACTCAAGCAACCCACTATATGAGAATCATAAATGTATTGCAACACCCTACAACGGGAATCCCTCATGCTTGCGCGACACAGAGGGCACAATAGGACAGCACCAAAATAAAACATACAACTCACACCAATCGAGATCATCAATCAACCCAAAGACAAAGGATATCTACTCAAAACATCATAAGATGGCAACACATCATTGGATCATAATATGTGGCATAAAGCACCATGTTCAAGTAGGGATTACAGTGGGGTGCGGGAGAGTGGACCGCATAAAAGAGATGAGGATGGTGATGATGATGGTGATGATGATGGTGATGTTGATAAAGACGATCACCATGGCGATGATTCCCCTCCCGATGGCACTCCTGCGCCACTGAGAGAGGAGGAGAAGTTCTCTCCCTTGTGCTTCCTCCTCCATGGCCTCCCCCCTGGATGGGGAGAGGGTCCGGCTCTGGTCCTTGGCCTTCATGGCGATGATGGCCCCTCTGAGATCATTCCCCATGGCCTCCGGTGATGATGGCCCCCTCCGGCAGGGTGCCAGAGAGGGCCTAGATTGATTTCTCGTGGCTACAGAGGCTTGCGGTGGCGGAACTTCCTATCTAGGTTATTTTCTGGAGGTTTGGGTATTTATAGAAGAGGTTGGCGTCGAGGACAAGTCAAGGGGCCCCACAGGGAGTCCACGAGGCATAGGGGCGCGCCCTGGGGGGTGGGCGGGCCCCCCACCCTTGTGGAGCCCACGGGACTCCCCTCAGGTAGATTTTTGTTCTAGTATTTTTTATATTTTCCCCAAAAAATCTCCATTGATTTTCAGCGCATTCCGAGAACTTTTATTTCTGCACAAAAACAACACCACGGTAGTTCTGCTAAAAACAGCGTCAGTCTGGGTTAGTTCTAATCAAATCATACAAAAATCATATAAAACTATTGTCAACATGGCATGAATACTTCATAAATTATAGATACGTTGGAGACGTATCAGACTCCACAACTTTGTTGTTACTTCCACTATATGGATTGAAGTAATAGTATTTATTTTACTTTTTTTACATGTGATTCCACACTGTTATAAATCCTCGAGTACTGTGTGTGTCAACATACCAATCCAGGGATGACACTTAAGCACAGAGACTTGATCCATTTGGGTCGGGTCGCTACAAGATGGTATCAGAGCACATGTTGACTGTAGGACGTGACCTCCAGAAACTGGCAAGCCCATAGGAAAGAATTTCTCGAAAACTTTATTTTTCAAAAGAGATCCCTTAACTCTCATATTTTCTAAGCTTTAACAAGTACTTTCCTCTCATCTCAAATAGTTAGACTATACCCCTTTCCTCTTTTTGACCACACGAAGATTCAATTGATGAGCCCAATCTGAGAAGGACAAGATTCAGACAACTAAGACCACTCCAGAATAAAGAGGTTTTCACCATGCATTAGAATTGTTGAAGCTACAACAGTGGATACTCTGAAGATTTGAAGAGTTTGACAACTTTGAAGATTTATTGACCTTTAGAAGACCAAACCCCTGTTATATACTTATGTTAATGCGATGATTGGGCGCTGTCATTTGTTTCATGCTTTTCTGACGGCCACAAAATAAAACCTGTCTAGTCAAAACTATTGTTTGTATGGTGTGTATCCCTCTCTATCTCGCTTATTCTCGTCCTTACCCAAAACCCTTGGACCCAATGGATGAGGAATGGAGATGAACTCACATTTTTGGGATCGATGAGTCAACTAGAGACGGGCCAATGGATTCAGAACATGGAAGATCACATGAAGAATAACACTATAGCCAGAAAGGATATTGGCCAACATGTTCTTCAGTACTTTGAAATAAATGTCACTACTTGGTTGAGTATGTATCAAACTATCAATGGATGGCAAGGAGCAACCACGTGGGAAGAATTTAAGTTGATCCTCCTAAGGTCTCATCTTGTGTCCCAGAAATTGAAGTCTTATGGAAATGATATGATGGAACCTTGTGCTTGCAAGCTTGGTGGAGAAATAGGACACAACCATAAAGAACACAAGGATGAATGCCCTCACTATGAAGAAAGTCACCCAGCTGAAGAATGCCCAACTAGGTAGATTACTTGTTTCTTGTGTGAAGGGACTACCCACTACCCTGCTCAGTGTCACATTTACCCTATGGTACAACAAACTATCCAGCAGAAGAAAGAAGCAATGAAAGGAGGCATCAGGGAAACTTTAGAAAAACTCACGATGAAGGAAGAATTTTTTTTGAATATTTACTGTGAGGCAAAAGCCCCACCGCCCTTTATTGAATCAAAAGAGTATTGTACAAACTAGAAAACTAGATACAAAAGCTATGTACAAAGACCTATCTATGTCTAACTAAACCTACCTGTTTTACAACAAAGAATCAATCCTAGCCAACAGTTTGGGTTTGATATTGTCCTTCACCCTATAAGCTAATAGAGAGATATCATGGATGAATTTACATTTCCATGCACTGAAAGTGGCTCTCTCTGCTCTGAATGTTCTGCCATTTCTGAGAACCCAAAAATTCCATGCAGCTGTTAGCATAACTTCAAAGAAAAAAGGAAGTCTGAAGCTGGACCGAGCATGAGTGATACACCCTTCAATATCAGAGCCACCCGACCAATCAATGCCCAAATAATTCCAGACCCTGGTGCTGAACTTGCAATTGAAGAACAAATGGAGTCTGTCCTCATACACATACTCATTACAGATGAGACAAAGATTATCCTCCAGACATGATCTCCAATGTTTTCTAACCAACATATCCTTTGTATTAAGTCTGTCAAAGAATAACAACCATCCAAAGACCTTGATCTTCATAGTGCACCTACTCTACCACAACCATTTGCAAGGTTGTACTGTGGGCAAATGGGAGTGCATTATGGTATTGAGGATTTTGGCAGAATAACTCCCAGACTTCCCAGGCCAAGTCCAAACATCAGGGATTGTGGGGTCCCTGTTTAACTGCATGATCCATCCTTCCAGCACATGTAGCTCATCTGCAGCCTCATGGGAAAGGGGCAGATAAAACATGGAGAAAAGATCATGAGTCTGGAGGAATTCATGAACTAAAATCTTATCATTGTTGACAAAGGAGAATAACCGAGGCAGTCTCCAGCACAGAGGCCTAGCAGAAATCGCCCATGTTGACATGCACTAAGGCAATGGCAGTATAAGCCACATGCAGTTTAAGCACATCTCTCCACCAGAATCATCCGGTTTGTGCAGTGGCGTGTGGTACACCATGATCATAGTAGCTGTTCCAAATCAAGGCCACCCAAAAAATGTTAACCTTGTTAAAAATTTGTGGAGGTGCATGATAAGGAGACCTTTGTTCTGGATGTTGAGATTAATGACCCCTAAACCACCTTTGTCTTTTGGTCTGCAAACAAGGTCCCATGCAGCCAAAGATTGCTTCGGGGCATCACTGTTACCCCTCCAAAGGCACTGTCTGAAGATTCTATCCAACTGCTTAATGATCCCAGGTGGGATGTTCAGGCTACACAAAAAGTAAATAGGCATAGAAGTTAGAATAGATGTAAGTAGTTGCAGCCTAGAGCCTTGATTTAGCATTGAAGAGCTAGTCGTTAATCTCCTCTCAATACAAGCAATGTCAGGACCCCAATTCTATGCCACACCAATCTAGCATGTAACACCTCATATCACTTTGTGGCCTCACGCACGGTATTCCCACGGGTGTCGCCTTACCATGCCCGGGACCGTTTGCGCCTTTTGGCACACGTATATGATAGTGTCGCTAGCATCCATATGACAGGAACCCGGGCTGACATGGCTAGTCGTGAACCCGAAGTGGCACTAACTTACAGGGACAGGCATACATGACCCAGCATCGAACATGTTGGTCATCAGCGAGTGAATCCAGGCTGTAGCAACTGGGCTAGAAGGACTCCGGTAAACCGGGCTGCAGCAGGCTAACAGGACTCCGGTAGACACCGCGTGACATTTCCCCGAAGGGACAGACACAGGAACGAAGAAGGACACATGCCGGCCAGCCTAAGTGTTCCGGAGCAGTAGCAAGCTGCCAGGGCTCAGTGCAAGCACTAGGAGACATTTCCCGGTAGGAGAGGCTACTAAGGATAAACAACTAGATAGTCAGATCCCACACATAGCAATACACATTACACGTACGCATAACATGCAAGTATGTGCTGTATAACATGGCATCACATCATAACTCAACAACTCATATAGATAAAGGCTCAGAAGAGCCATCATAGCATTTATTACAAACAGGGGTCACATGACCCAACATTCAGAGCAAACAAGCAACAAGCGGAAGTATTACATGTCTGAGTACAGACATCTACAAATGAAAAAGGCTGAAGAGCCTGACTATCTACAACATCCGATCAAGATCGTAGCTGAGGTACAAGCTACTTGTCAAAGTCCACAGAAACTAGTAAGACCAAAGTCTCCGCTGGAAAAACATAAATAAAGCGACATGAGTACAAAGGTACTCAACAAGACTTACATCAGATCCTATCATACATGCATTTGTATCAAGAGGGTAATGTGGGGTTTAGTTGCAGCAAGCCAGCTTTGACTCAGTGGCTATCCTGTTCTACGACTATGAGAAACTCTTGAGGTGATATGGCGCACACGAGTCCACTAATCACCACACAATACACTACTATGGATTCATCCCCGTCTCCCTACGAGAAGGCCATCCATAGCACTCACACTTTGTCTTGAGCATTTTAGAGTATCCACTTCAAGTTGTCTATGTACCATGTAAGCATCCAAGAAGTCCATAACCGTGGACCCAGCTATTCGAATAGATCATGTTAACCCTGCAGGGGTGTACTTCTTCACACACGCTCTCGCCACTTACCGCCATGTACACGTCATGTATCTCGGCAACCTTCAAGCGGAAGCCTGGCGAGGGTGTCGGCCACGACCTGACTAACCACACAAGACTCTAGCCCAGGTTTATCGCCTATTCGGGTTCCATCCGCAAGGAGATCCGCCCGGGGTGTCACTCACGACCCCAAGCGATGTGTGCAGGGTTCTTGAGCCCACCATCCGGGTGCCACTCGGTGCACCAGGCCACGTGTGCATAGTTTGTCCGAAGCCCACCCTGCCGGGTGCCACTTGGTAGAAAAATAGCACTACCTACAAACACCAGAAACTAGTTGCGACTCCTGGATAGAGATCATGTTGCTTAATAAGTCAAGAGGGGTCGAGTTACCGGAACCCAATGTGTGGTAGTATCGAGTCATTGGACAACATACATAGAACTCGGTGCTTAAGGACGTTTCCAGTGAGACAACCCACCATGTACTCCTACATGGCCTCTCACCGCTACCTTTACCAAATCGTGTTCACACACTTCACTATCAGCATCAGAACATAGAGCACTGCACTCCAATTCATTCCCAATGAATTAGACCTGACACACTCTAAGCAATAGCAGGCATGGCATGGTAGGAACACAACAATGGCTTCAATCAACTCCTACACATGCTATTAGGTTTCAACTATTTACTGTGGCAATGACAGGTCATGCAGAGGAATGGGTTCAACTACCGCATCACAAAGTAGCAGATGAATCATTGTTGTCCTAATGCAATAATTGAGAGCAGGAGAGAGAGAGTAGGATTGTATCAGAATGAACAAGGGGGTTTGCTTTCCTGGTAGATCAACAAGGAAGGCACTGCTCCTCAGACAGGTACTCTGGAACGGTCTCCGGAGCAGGACCTATCGAGAAGGAACGGTGTCGACAATCAATACACAAGCATATGCAACAATATTATGCATGAACATGGCATGTAGACATGATGTTGTTTGAGCTAATGCAACTAGCATTCTATTTGAATGAAGTCCATTTAAACCAAGGGTTCAAATGCAACTCCAAACTTAACATTTATAAATGCCATTCATATGTTTTCACCCATACAGCAGGTTTAGGTTGGTTTGTCATGCATGAAACTAGCATAGATGGATAGATTGCATTTTTCTGATAATTTTTCATATATAAATTATTTCAATCTGAGTTACGGTTGAATTTCTATGATTTATTGAAGTTTAAATCATTTTCTAGAATTTCCTGATTTAATTTAAATCCAGAAAATGGATAACTGCGTCAGCCTGACGTCAGCGGGTCAACGGCCAGGTCCAGGTCAAACCTCACCAGTGGGACCCATACGTCAGTGTCATGGTTAATTAACGGAGTTAATTAATTGTTAAGCTAATCTTAAACTAAAAATTAGCAGGGTCGGGCCCCACATGTCAGTGTCACAGGGGGGGTAGTTAGCGGGGTTGACCCGGTCAATCCCGTCGGCGTTTAGCCGCTGGCGAGGACGATCGCGACGGAGGGCTCGGGATTGTCGCTCCGGCTACCATCCGGGCGGCGGAGACCATCTCCGAGGAGCTGGTCCTCGCGCGCATCCAGTGGGGCAGGGGGGAGGAGCCGGGGAGGCCGGAGCTTGCCGGAGCAGAGCTCGCGGCGGCGGCCGGAGCTCGGGCTCGAGCGGCAGAGGGGCTGGAGGGCACGGGGAGGCCACCCGAGGGGCTCTGCGGCCCCCTCGTGGCACCAGGAGCACGGTGACGCGCTCGGGTGTGGGCTGCGGTGGCCAGGGCGACGGCGGCGACATGAACGGCGGCGAGGAGCTACGGCCATGGAGGGGAAAGGGGGCTACGGCGCGAGAACGGAGGAGTGGGGAGAGGGGAACGGAGCAGAAGCTCACAGCGGACTCGGCGGGCTTGTCGGCGAGCTCGGGGACGCGCTGAAGACGGCGGGGCGGCGAAGATGATCTCCGGCGACCGAAGGCGAAGATGGCGATGGCGACGGCTCCACGGGGCGCTCCGGCTTGCGTGGCTCGGAGGAGAGCTTCAGGACGAGGAGTCGGAGCTCCTGCGCGTATCAGAGAGGCGAGGGGGAGTCGGTGTCTATGGTGACGGCGGGCAACAGCGACGGTGGCATTCGGCTAGCGAGAGAGAGAGAGAGCGGCAGAGAGGGAGAGTGAGTGAAAGAAGGGGAGGGCGGGATCCAGACGGCACCCACGCATCTATACGCGGCGTCGGCGTGGCGGGGGAAGCAGGCAGGCGACCAGGAGGTGGCTGGACGTGTGCGTGCGCGCCGCGGGCACACGTCCTTGTCCTCCTGGCGCGGTGGAGACGATGACTAGCGCTGGCCAGTCGGCTGGGCCGGCCTAGTCGGCCACTGGACCAGACCAGGCCGCACAGGGGCTGCAGGTAAGTCCAGGTAGTTCCACTTTTACCTATTTCTTTTTCTATTTTCTGACATTTGTTTTGATTTAATAAAAATACTAAATCATTTTATTTACTTATGCCAATTTTTGTAGGAACTAGTGGTATTATTCCAGAGCTCCTCAACAAATGACATAATTTTTGGACATATGTTATATATATAACAAATATATATCCATTGCAAATAATTATGCATTAATTCCAAATGCCCAAAATAAATACTTATGGGCCCTTAAAAATATTGGTTTGATTTTTATCTCTATCCAATATTTTCAGAGAGCAACATGAGCATTTTCTTGGACCTTTTTGGAGCAATTTTTATTTGGGTCATTTCCAAAAATGATTCTGAGGGTTTCACAAATCCTCATTTCGAATTTAAATGGAATTTAAACATGATGCACAAATGACTAGCTAGCCTAGGTCATACCAGAACTAGGAATGTGACAATCAACCAGGGGCATGAGGTCAATGATCTTGGGCCTAGTAGTTCCCAAGGGCAATCCAAGGTAAGTTAAAGGTAGATGTCCAATTTTACAGCCAAGAATGGCAGCCAGCCTGACAGCTTCACCTTCCTCTATGTTTAAAGGAATCATAGAAGATTTTGAAAAGTTGACCTTTAAACTAGTGGATTGTTTAAAAGTATGCAACATGTTTTAAGGGCAACTAGCTCTTCATCGTTAGCAGCAAGGAAGATAATAGTATCATATGCATATTGGATGATGGGAAAATCTGCATCATGAGTTGGAATCGGCAGGGATAAAGCTCCATGAACCAACATTTGGTTAACCATAGACTGAAGAAGATCAGCTGCAATGACAAACAGCAATTGGGAAAGAGGATCGCCCTGTTTGACTCCACATTTGCATTTGAATTGTTTTCCAGGAATGCCATTTAACAGGACAGAGGAAGAACATGTGGAAAGAATTTTCTTAACCCAACTCAACCATTTATCATCAAACCCTTTGTGCCTTAACATCTGAAGAATAACCTCATGCTCAACAATATTGAAAGCCTTGGCAAAATCCAGTTTGAGAATAATGATTGGTCTCTTGGATTGCTTACACTAGTGGATGTACTCAAAGGACCATGCCAGGCAGTCCTAAATTGATTTACCTTTGAGGAAACCATATTGGTTCTTGTGAGTACACTTAAGAATCACCTTCTGCAACCTGTTGGCCAACAACTTAGTTAAGAACTTTAAACAAGTGTTGGTGAGGGATATAGGCCTCAAATCGTCTGGCTCTACAGGAGAGGTGATCTTAGGGATGAGTGTGATGAGAGAACCGTTGATATTTTCAAGACATCTTTCCTTCATAAAAGTCCTTTATAAGCCTCAAAAAATGATTCTCAATTACGGGCAAGCAGCGCTTAACAAACATCCCATTGAACCAGCCAGGACAAGGGGCCCGATCACCAGGCAACTCCTTCAGAACTAGGTTTATTTCCTCATCCAAAAAAGGCAAAGATAGCTCTTCCAGACCAGCGATTGGATGAATCACCTGTTGTAGCTCGAAGCCCATAGATATCCTTTGGGCCTGGCCCATTCTGGATTTAAATGAGGCCCAAAGAACTCCCGCCATCTGAGCATGATCAGACACTGGATCAGCCATGTCATTTGTTTTCAAACTAGAGATTGAGTTCTTCCTCATACGCTCAGAAGCCATTGCATGAAAGAATTTGGAATTTTCCTCACCAACCTTAATAGACCTTATAGTGCATCTCTGCTTCCAATAGATATAATGAATCTTTAGCAAGTGCTCATAATGAAACTTAACAATTCTCTGAAAATTGAACTCTTGCCTAGTCAAAGGCATGACTTCTTCCTACTGATCAAAATGAAGGATCACCTTGGAACAATCCACTTTGAGTTTCTTGATGTAAGATAATTTCTTGCTCCATAATTTCAAATCAGATCTCAGCCTCTTGAACTTTCTAGTGAGGACAGCAGAAGCAGAAAGATCAGAAAAAACAGGTGAATTCCAAGACTTCCTTACACAGTCCATAAAACCTGGCATATCAACCCAGAAATTCTCAAACCTAAAAACCTTGGCAGCAGGAATGGTGGTGTTAATGGACACCACACAAGGCACATGATCTGAGACAATTTTGGCAAGGGGGTGAACCACAGTGTTTGGGTAATGAGAAATCCAATCAGATGTGGTAAAAAACTAATCAAGCTGCTCCAACAGAGGGTTTTGTTGCATATTCGGCCAGGTGAAACTTCTACCTTTCAAAGGAAGCTCCAAAAGACCAAGGTGACCAATAATTTCATTAAAGAGAAAAATATCATTAATGTCACCACCTGGAAGATTTTTATTGTCCAAGGATCTGATAAAATAGAGTCCCCAAGCAGTAGCCAATTTTCATCAGGAGGGATGTTCAGGTGATATAACCAACTAACGAAATCATCCCTAGTCTGGCCTTCGCATGGACCATAGACGGAGACAAGTGTCCATTGTTCAGAGTTATGGAGATATTTGAATGAGACCACGACCCCGAAACGCTGAACAACAACGAGCTGACCATCAAAAACCGACAAATTCCAAATTACGAGGATCCTACCAGAGGCCCTAATGGATGGCGAGAAAGCGAACTAATCAAACCTCCTAGGGCAGAAGGATCTAATCATTCGAATGTCAAAGTTCTTGCATTTAGTTTCTTGTAGACAAATTATGGAACATCTGCTCTCCTCAATCTTTGCTCTCATATCACGCTGCCGGGCCTCAGAATTCAACCCATGCACATTCCAACAGAGCACATGCCAGTTATGAAAATGAGAACTATCCATAGTAAACTAGTGCGGGGTAATAAAAGCAAGTCCAACTGCATAACAGCATGGACATAAGTGTAGACAGAGCGAATACAAAAGTGCTAGGGCCATAACACTGCATACATTCAGACAAACTGAAGAAACTAAAAATAAAAGGACACGAGAACAAAAGTGCCCAAATCTCCACCAATCTTCGTGGGTCTTCAATCATCATTTGGAACATCATTATCTTCAGAAGAGCATGGAGGAGCCATAAGCTTGTCCAACGATAGCTCGGATGGGTCAATGCCCAACGCCTCTCTAATGGCCTGCATTGGTGGGATGGGCGTGGGAGGTAGGAGAGGGATCTATGCCAGTCCTTTTAGCAGAGTTGCGAGTCAACCTTCTAGTTGTGAAATCCAGGTCCGGTTCAACAAGAGTAGGAGCGTGCTTGGATGGCCTCTTGCCCAAAGGTGTGGGAGTGACTGAAGAAAAAATAAAATCCTCCTGAGAAGCAAGCGGCAAAGGAGACTGTGGCAATGCAGTGCTGATTGGCTCCTCTGTAGACAACTCCTCAATTACGACCGAAGAAGAAGAAGAAAAACCCAGACCATTAGTGGGACTAGCCAGGAGCGAGAACCTCTGAAGCAGATCATCAGACCCAAACTTAACTGACCGCAGCGGCACAGAGAACCTAGACAGGCAAACAGGTATATCCTTAATGGCAAAATCAGGCGGCATAGATTTGAAAGATCTCTCCCAGATCAAAGAAGGAGTCAGAACCGGTCCAAAAACAACCCTGACAATTCCCAAATTCACTGGGTCCATCTGAAATATAGGGGCATGCAGCGGCTGCTGAATCTCATCCATATCAATATCATTTTCAGAATCCAAAGATGGGTTCAAGATCATAGAGTTCTGATCCTGTGCAGGATGAATCTCCTCATTTGGATGCTGAGGAGGATGGACTTGTTAATCCCAGGGGCCCCATTGAACATCTTGAGCATCTTGATTCACATTGTGAGCCCACCCAGCAGCAGCATTGTTAACCCATCCAGCAGCCACATTGTTGCCCTGATTGTGTCCAGGAGGCACACCATTCCATCATAGGGCAGGGTAGGGGGGGAATGGCCCAGAACGGCTAAGGTGAATTGACACCAGGCATTGGATGTGGGTTACCATCAAGTGGCATTGGATCCTCGTCTACCGGGATCATAGCACCAGCAAATTCTCCTGACAGAATGTAACAACCAGCTGACCATGAAACCACTGCATCTCCCCAATTTGCAAACTCCCTGAATGTGATACAACAAGGGACGAGAGCATTAGCTGGGAACGAGGCGCAGACCAAAGATCTAACCTTGCGCCAATCATTGTTGTTCCAATAATGAAACTTTCCAAAAGTACCAACTAGATCCGCAATGCATTCGGTGTTCCGATAATCCAACGGGATGCCAATGAACATCAACCATCCTGTCCTGTGCCCATGAATAGCCCGATATCCCTTTGCCTGATTGTGTGGGATGAAGTGTGCAAAAAACTCGTTACCCTCGTCATCAACTCCTAGCGGGAATGAAGGTTGCAAAGTAAAAGACCCATGGACGACCGGGTCCTCCATCTCAAACCATCTAACCCCTTGAAATCAGGTTTGTGCAGAGAGAACAGGAACATGCATGGTTTGAACTAGAAAATCCAGAACCTGCTGATGACGAATACCAGCCAGCTTCGGGGATGGGATAGGCTCGACAATTGCCACCATGTAGTGCTCATGCGCTCGAGGTGGTGGGATGGCCGGCGTGTAGAAGGTGCGGGGCAGCCGATCCTCTCCACCATCTTCAATGTCAAACCCAGCAAGGATGAAGCAATGTGGATCAATTGCATACACTGCCATCTAAGCTGGCGGAGCAGAAGCATGGCTGGAGCTCGGGGAAGCTTGAACTTGTGAGCAGACTGGTGGCGATGGAGGTGGTGGGGAGGCTGGGATTGGGGTTTTCTCAGGGTGCGATGGCATTTGTCCTCGGCAAACTGGAGAGACGGGGGATAGAGGTGAGTCCTCCTTGCGGTCTTGCTTCCCAAAACCTGGCGATGGGACTTTAGGCACCCAGACGAACAAGTCGGGAGGTTGGCCGGTGCAGTTTTTTTTAATGTGCCGGGTTGGTGCAGGTCTCTGACGTGTGGCGCATGGCTAAGCAATTTTGACAGTCCCAATAACTAGCAGCCATATCTTCAATCATATCGTCAAAACTTTGCAAATCTCTGATGATATCTTTAGGCGAAGGACCTTGAATTGCCAGAGATGGTGAACTGGAGCTCTCATCATCGGACAAACAAATGGGCTCGGCCAATGAGCCCAAAGAGGAGACGTGGCCCGGTGTAGGTGTCCTAGGCGATTGAGCTAAATCCAAACCTTCCAAAGCAAAAAATAACTGACCAGCCGAAGATCTAGGGTTTGAACTAGCAGGAGATAACCGCTCCGGAGAAATAGGAATTGTTCCAAACTGAATAGCTGGCCTCACCGGCGGCGATGGTGTCACCGGAGAAGAAACCTCATAGAACCCTCGTGAGAAGAAACATGATAACCAGCTTCCCTGACCGTGGTCACATCAACACCAGACGGGCCATAACTATAACCTTTATGGGCTGGGTATTGCATGAACGTAGTGAATGTAGCATGCTTCCTAGGCAAAGATTTGGACGTACTAGCCCGGAGAGAAGATTTAACCGGAGAACGTTTCATGGCTTCCAAATCAAGCCTAGCGCTCCTCTTAGAGGGGCTAACCAAAGTCCATTCTTGTTGACATTTAGATTGCCAAAGTTTAAACTCCTTCATCCAATCTGGGCCACCATGACCCCAAAGATGAAAGAAACACTCGAACTGATCGCATACAAAACTACTCTGATGCAGAATGAAAAAACTCACTTCTTTGCATGACACATTGAACGAAAAAACTCCATGGTTGAGAGGAGATACCTTAAGATGTGAACAATAACCTCCGATCGCCGCTTCAAGAGCTAGTCCCACGTTCTCCACATCCAGGTGGAAAGAGTTCCGTGCAAATGAGACTACCATCGTAAAATGGCCCGTGTCCGTCGTGGGGTGCACCGATCTGTTGAAGGTGCGTTGGATCTCATGAGCCAACTTCATCCCCGGGGAGAAATCCAAGCCCAGGGAGATCGCAGCATGGACCGCCATGAGGGAGGGAACAAGCCAGTGGGAGAAGAGGGAGCGCTGGAGAGAATGAGAAGATCAGATGGCAAAACCCACGGTGTTTTGTGGAGATTGCCAGCGATGGTGGGTGGCTAGGTTTAGGGAGGCGGCGGGGTGGTGGGAGACGCCATAACCGCTCCGACATGACTTCCATGAAGGAAGATTTTGAGGACACACCCGAAGAAGACCCAGTTAAACCTTACACCAGGTCATGCTATTCATGTGGAGAAGAAGGTCACATCTCCCAAAATTGTCTGAAGGAGGATCTAGTAGAATTCCAGACAGAGGAAGTAGAGTATGACCAACAAGATATAGAACCCCTAATTGGTACGAAAAAGTCCAGGAAGAGAAACAGAATGTATCCCCAGAACAACCCAATTTCTACAAAGAAGGACCTAAGTCATATCACTTGTTTCAGATCCAAAGATCAAGGGCACTACTTCAGCGGTTGCCCAAAAAGGAAGCCGAGGACCCAAGGAGGGTATGTAATCACAAGAAAACCTCGAGACTTGTCAGAAGCAATATGTTTCCGATGTAATGAAGCAGGGCATTTTGCCAGAGATTGTCCCAATATGGAGACTTGTGCTAAATAGTTGAGTATAAAAAGAAATATAGTAGCAGTGGGAACATTTCTTTGTATATTGAGGTGTTGAGTTGAGACATGTAATGGAAATATAGGAGATTGTAATAACTGAGAATCAATAAATTTAGCATCATTGGTATTTATTTGGATTTTATGAGTTGTTACAATATAGGTAATGAATGAAATCATGGAATAAGATTTTGAAGAAACGAGTGTCTACTCATTTTATGGGTGGTAGAACCCAACACCGATATCGAATACAAGAGCTAGTGATTAGCTACGTCAGACATTGGAATGGACCACTCAATGATGAGTCCGAGTAATTATCACTTAGTTTTGTACCAACAGAAGGAAGAGATAAGTATAACTGGATGGATTTAAGAATGCTAGGAAGCTAGATGTTGGAATAATGATTATTCCCAACCCGACGATGAGTTCAAGGTTTACAAGTGATGAGATGGGCCATAACCCATAGGCTCCAGGACCTAACAAGAAGCAAGCACACTCTTGTTGAAGGAAAACCCTGGAAGAAGGTACGACTTTATCAACGGATGATCTTATAGGAGTTACGCACAACCCGAGAGATGAAAGACAAGATAGATGTTTGTTTAGGTTGCAGAATTAATGGAGTTATCCAAACTTAGTTTGTCACCAAGAAAATTCTGCGATGCTAGTAAGGATGACCGAGTGTTAGAATGCGAGATTCACTAAACCATATACAAGGTAATGATTTGGGTGTGGAATGGATTGATCACCATGCCGACTTACTCTTATTATTCTCCTCTGCTATATGGGATGGTAAATCAGAGTGACTTAACTATAGTATAGAGACAACGATATTAAGCCTAATTGAACCCTAGAATGGTATAACAATTTTTTCCCTTGTACAAGGAAGTTGTTGCCAACCATAGGTCATACGGTGAGAATGAAGCCCAAACCCATTTACTGTAGGAGAAACCATAAATTTGTGACCACCATGAGATATCGATAGTTGTTTAGAATTGGCGCCAGCTAAGAAGACCCAATCACAGAAGAATCTTACCAAGATAAAAGGGAAAAAGAATTGAGGGAAAGGTTATGACACTACTAGAAGAGCCCAGAGTAGGATTTCTCCCGAGAATCTTAGAAGACTAACTCTGTCAACACTAAGGATGGAGTATATGAGTTGTGATGGAACCGTAACCATGTTTCTAAGGGTGGTAGCACCCCAAACCTTCGGGACAATGATGGATTTTGAGGAGACCCTCAAACACAACCTATTTCTTGCTAGCCTGTCCGAATCTCTAGGGTGAGATTCATTTTAAGGGTGGTAGGTTTGTAGCATCCCAAAATTCTAAGTTTTGGAATGTTATATTAATTAAGTAATAATGATTGCTTGTGTGATTTGTTGTGTGAAATTGAGTGAAATTTGAAACTTTTTTAAAGTTGAATCAGAGGGAATAAAAGGACTTTCCCAAACTTTCACCTTGCATTTATGATCTCCATGAGTTCATATTCATTTCATCACAAAACCCTAGAGTGAAGACGATATGACTTATTCCATTTAAATAAATGAAAAGGGATTTGAAAATGATTTGAATTCCATTTGAAATAGTTTCAAACCAGGTACTTCATGCCACTCAAGGATTTTCATGTGGGAAGATAACATGACTTCTTCAAAATTGAAATAGAGTGGGAAGTAGGAGGCCACATTCAAAATGGCATTTGAGCCACTTTTGGAAATACTCCATATGGGTTTCAAATTTTTTTCCAAATATATTTTCAAAAACAAATAAAGAGAGAAGGTAATAGGAATCCTTCAATCATTGGAAATAAAAATGGGGAATGAATGTTGGAACCAATTCAAAATGGTTTGAAAAATATTTGAATCCAATTGGAATAACCATTTTTGGATTTATTGAATTTTTCTTTATTTGATTTTATAAAAAAAATTCCCCTCAAAATAAATAAATGGTATTGGATAAAACTAAATTTGAAATTATTTTGGTATTTTAAAAATGATTTTTATTGCATTTTATTGCACTAGTAGCACTGTTTAGTTTATTTGAATTCTTGTAGATTTTAGTTGACTCTGAGAAATAGTTCATGTTGTAGGAATTGTTTTTCTGAAAATTTTAATATATAATATGCCTATGTACAATTTTATTTTTTATTCAGTTCTCCTTTTCTATTTCTGTTTAAAGAAAATTGCGCGTGCTATCGCCCACATGCACTGCATAATAGTATCTGACACCCCGTCATTTTTCTCTAAATGGGCCAGGCCCAGCTGACCTTTTCCTTTCCAGATATTTTTCTTCTTCCTTTGGCAAAAAAACTGCAGCGCGTACGCGCGCGGCCGGTCGATGGCTGCTACGTCTTGAGCTTGCGTTCGTTTTCCTTGAAGAGGAAAGGGTGATGCAGCGATAGTAGCGTAAGAATTTCCCTCAGTTTTTGAGAACCAAGGTATCAATCTAGTAGGAGGCTCCTCAAAAGTCCCACGCACCTAAACAAACAAACAAGAACTCGCAACCAACGCAATAAAGGGGTTGTCAATCCCTTCACGGCCACTTGCGAAAGTGAGATCTGATAGAGATAATATGATAAGATAAATATAGTTTTGGTATTTTATAATATAGATAGGAAAAGTAAAGATGCAAATAAAAGTAGATTGAAAGCTTATATGATAAGAGATAGACCCGGGGGCCATAGGTTTCACTAGTGGCCTCTCTCAAGATAGCATAAGTATTACGGTGGGTGAACAAATTACTGTCGAGCAATTGATAGAAAAGCGAATAATCATGAGATTATCTAGGCATGATCATGTATATAGGCATCACATCCGTGACAAGTAGGCCGACTCCTGCCTGCATCTACTACTATTACTCCACCCATCAACCGCTATCCAGCATGCATCTAGAGTATTAAGTTCATAAAGAACAAAGTAACGCATTAAGAAAGATGACATGATGTAGAGGGATAAACTCATGCAAGATGATATAAACCCCATATTTTTATCCTCGATGGCAACAATACAATATGTGCCTTGCCGCCCTTGTTGTCACCGGGAAAGGACACCTCAAGATTGAACCCAAAGCTAAGCACTTCTCCCATTGCAAGAAAGATCAATCTAGTAGGCCAAACCAAACTGATAATTCGAAGAGACTTGCAAAGATAACTTAATCACACATAAAAGAATTCGGAGGAGATTCAAATATTTCTCATAGATAAACTTGATAATAAACCCACAATTCATCAGATCTCGACAAACACACCGCAAAAAGAGTTACGTTGAATAGATCTCCAAGAAGATCGAGGAGAACATGGTTTTGGATTCTAAGAGAGAGAAGAAGCCATCTAGCTAATAACTATGGACCTGAAGGTCTGTGGTAAACTACTCACAACTCATCTGAGAGGCCTTGGAGATGATGTAGAGGCCCTCCATGGTCGATTCCCCCTCCGGCGGAGCGCCAACGAAGGCTGGAAGATGGGATCTCGCGGATACAGAAGGTTACGGTAGTGGAAATAGTTTTTCGTGGTCGCTTCTGATGTTTTCAGGGTACATGGGTATATATAGGAGGAAGAAGTAGGTCGGTGGACTCCCGAGGGGTTCATGAGACAGGGGGCGCGCCTAGTAGGAGGGGGTGCCCTCCACCCTCGTGGCCACCTCGTTTATTTCTTGACTTCCACTCCAAGTCCTCTGGATCACGTTCGTTCCAAAAATCACGCTCTCGAAGGTTTCATTCCGTTTGGACTCCGTTTGATATTCCTTTTCTTCGAAACACTGAAATAGGCAAAAACACAACAATATGGGCTGGGCCTCCGATTAATATGTTAGTCCCAAAAATGATATAAAAGTGTAAAGTAAAGCCCATAAACATCCAAAAAGGGTAATATAATAGCTTGGAACAATAAAAAATTATAGATACGTTGGAGACGTACCAAGCATCCCCAAGCTTAATTCCTGCTCGTCCTCGAGTAGGTAAAATGATAAAAATAGAATTTTTGATGTGGAATGCTAACTAGCATAATTCCCAATGCAATTTTCTTTATTGTGGCACCTATGTTCAGATCCAAATTATTCAAAATAAAAGTTCATATTGACATAATAAATATTAATACTTCAAGCATACTAATCAAAGCAATCATGTCTTCTCAAAATAACATGGCTAAATAAAGTTCATCCCTGCAAAATCATATAGTTAGGTCATGCTTCATTTTCGTCACACAAAAATGCTCCCATCTTGTACACCCCCGATGACAAGCCAAGCAATTGTTTCGTACTTAAATAATCTCAAACTTTTTCAACTTTCACGCAATACATGAGCGTGAGCCATGGATATAGCACTGTGGGTGGAATAGAATATGATGATGGGGATTGTGTGGAGAAGACAAAAAAGGAGAAAGACTCATATTCACGAGGATAATCAATGGGCTATGGAGATGCCCATCAATTGATGTCAACATGCGGTGTAGGGATTGCCATGCAACGGATGCACTAGAGCTATAAATGTATGAAAGCTCAACAAAAGAAACTAGTGGGTGTGCATCCAACTTGCTTGCTCATGAAGACCTAGGGCATTTTTAGGAAGCCCATCGTAGGAATATACAAGACAAGTTCTGTAATGAAAATTTTCCACTATTATATGAAAGTGACAACATATTAGACTCGCTATATGAAGAACATGGTGCTACTTTGAAGCACAAGTGTGGAAAAGAGATAGTAACATTGCCCCTTTTTTATTATCATTTTTTGGGACATTTTTGGCCTTTGTTTTCTTATTTGGCCTTTCCTTTTTTTATTTGGGGATAATGCTCTAATAATGATGATCATCACACTTCTACTCCCTCCGTTCCAAAATAGATGACTCAACATTGAACTAACTTTAGTACAAAGTTGAGTCATCTATTTTGGAACAGAGGGAGTATTTATTTACAACTCATGAATTACAACCCAAAACTAGAACAAGATATGACTCTATACGAATGCCTCCGACGGTGTGCCGGGATGGGCAATGAATCAAGAGTGACCTGTATGAAAAATTATGCATGGTGTCTTGGCCACAAATACGATGCCAAGTACATGATCATGCAAGGCAATATGACAATGATGATGTGGGTCATGGTGATGAACGAAACGATGGAAAGTTACATGGCAATATATCTCGGAATGGCTATGGAAATGCCATAATAGGTAGGTATGGTGGCTGTTTTGAGGAAGATATAAGGAGGTTTATGTGTGATAGAGTGTATCGTATCACGGGGTTTGGATGCACCGGTGAAGTCTGCACCAACTCTCAAGGTGAGAAAGGGCAATGCACGGTACCGAAGAGGCTAGCAATGATGGAAGGGTGAGAGTGCGTATAATCCATGGACTCAACATTAGTCAAAAAAGAACTCATATACTTATTGCAAAAATCTAGAAGTCATAAAAAAACAAGCACTACGCGCATGCTCCTAGGGGGATAGATTGGTAGGAATAGACCATCGCTCGTCCCCGACCGCCACTCATAAGGATGCACAATCTAAGAACACCTCATATTTCAATTTTTTTACAGAACTTTCACCATGCGTGCATGCTACGGGACTTGCTAACTTCAACAGAAGCATTCTTTAAATTCATAATCACCCAACTAGCATGACTCTAATATCACCACCTCCATATCTCAAAACAATTACCAAGTATCAAATTGATCATAGCATCCAATTCACTTCCTATGATAGTTTTTATTATACCAAACTTGGATGCTCATCATTGTAGGACCAATTTTATAACCATAGCGAATACCATGATGTTCTAAGAGACTCTCAAAATGATATAAGTGAAGCATGAGAGACTAACAATTTCTACAAAATTAAGCCACCACCGTGCTCTAAAAGATATAAGTGAAGCACTAGAGCAAAAACTATCTAGCTCAAAAGATATAAGTGAAGCACATAGAGTATTCTAATAAATTCCAATCAAGTGGGTTTCTCCCAAAAGGTGTGTACAGCAAGGATGATTGTGGTAAACTAAAAAGCAAAGACTAATAGCATACAAGACGCTCCAAGCAAAACACATATCATGTGGCAAATAGAAATATAGCTCCAAGTAAAGTTACCAATGAACGAAGACGAAAGAGGGGATGCCTTCCCGGGGCATCCCCAAGCTTAGGCTTTTGGCTATTCTCGAATGTCTTGGGGTGCCATGGGCATCCCCAAGCTTAGGCTCTTGCCACTCCTTATTCCATAGTACATCAAATCTTTACCCAAAACTTGAAAACTTCACAACACAAAACTCAACAGGAAATCTCATAAGCTCCGTTAGTGAAAGAAAGAAACATCACCACATAAGGTATAGTAATTAACTCATTATTTATTTATATTAGTGTTCAACCTAGTTTATTTCAACTTTTCTATGGTTCATACCACTTAATACTAGCCATATATGCATCAAAATAAGCAAACATCACACGAAAAACAGAATCTGTCAAAAACAGAACAGTCTGTAGCAATCTGTCACTCTCGAATACTTCTAGAACTATAAAAATCCTACAAAAATAGGAAGACCTGGGAAATTTGTCTATTGATCTACAACAAAAAGAATCAATGCAAAAGCATATTTCTGTGAAATAATAAAATAATTTTTATGCGTGAAAAGTTTCTATTTGTCAGCAGAATCAAATTAACTATCACCATAGGTTATCCTATAGGTTCTACTTGGCACAAACACTAATTAAAACATAAAAACACATCTAAACAGAACGTAGATGAAAAATCTATTATTAAATAGAAGCAAAAACAAAAAACACAAATAAAATTGGGTTGCCTCCCAAATAGCGCTATCGTTTAACGCCCCTAGCTAGGCATAAAAGCGAGGATAGATCTAAGTAGTGCCATCTTTGGCACTCAGTTCATAAGTAGCTCGCATGATAGATTCATAAGGTAATTTGAATTTATTTCTTGGAAAGTTCTCCATGCTGTTCCTTAATGTAAATTGGAATATAATATTCTCTTCCTTCATATCAATAATCGCACCAATCGTTCTAAGGAAAGGTCTACCAAGAATAATAGGGCATGAAAGATTGCAATCTATATCAAGAACGATAAAATATACGGGCACCAAATTCCTATTTGAAAAAATGAGAATATCATTGATCCTTCCCATTGGATTTTTAATGGTGGAATCCGCAAGGTGCAAATTAAAAGAGCAATCATCAAGATCATGGAAACTTAGAATATCACATAAAGTTTTCGGAATCATGGAAACACTAGCACCCAAATCACACAAAGCATAACACTGATGATCTTTAATTTTATTCTTTATAGTAGGTTACCACTCATCGTTAAGTTTTCTAGGTATAGAAACTTCCAAATTAAGTTTTTCATCATAAGATTGCATCAAGGCATCAACAATATGTTTGGTAAAAGCTTTATTTTGACTATAAGCATGAGGATAATTCACAACAGATTGCAACAAGGAAATACAATCTTCTAAAGAACAATTATCATAATTAAATTCCTTGAAATCCTAGATAGTGGGTTCAATGCTATTTAAAGTCTTGACATCTCCAATCCCACTTTTACCAAACTTAGCATAAAGATCTAAAAACTCCGAATCATTGGGACGCCTTTTAACTAAAGTTGACTCATCTCCAGTCCCATCATTATTAAGATTCATATTGCAAAAAAAAGATCTAATAGGGTACACATCAATAATTTTAAGATCTTCATCATTATTTTCATGGAAACTAGAAGAACACGCCTTTACAAAGCAATCTTTCTTAGCACGCAATCTAGCGGTTCTTTCTTTGCACTCATCAATGGAAAATCTCATAGCTTTAAGAGACTCATTGATATCATGCTTAGGAGTAGTAGATCTAAGTTTCAAAGAATCAACATCGAGTGAAAGTCTATCAACGTTCCTAGCCAAATCATCAACTTTAAGCAATTTTTCTTCAAGCATGGCATTAAAATTATTTTGAGAGATCATTAATTCTTTCACACTATTCTCAAAGTCAGATGGCATCTTATTATAATTACCATAAGAATTATTGTAGGATTTTCCATAATTATTAGAGGAATTACTAGGGAGCGGTCTAGGATTAAAGTTTCCTCTAAAAGCATTGTTACCAAAATTATTCCTACGAACAAAATTCACATCCATAGATTCAATATTATTCTCAATCAAAGTAGACAAAGGCATATCATTGGGATCAATAGAAGCACTCTTAGTAGTAAACAATTTCATAAGTTCATCCATCTTTCCACTCAAAACATTAATTTCTTCTACAGCATGCACTTTTTTACTAGTAGATCTTTCGGTGTGCCATGGAGAATAATTAGCCATAATGTTATCAAGGAGTTCCGTAGCTTCTCCTAAGGTGATTTCCATAAACGTGCCTCCCGCGGCCGAATCTAAAAGATTTCTAGAAGCAAAATTCAATCTGGCATAAAATTTTGTATGATCATCCATAAGTTCAAACCATGAGTAGGGTAATTGCGAATCATCAATTTCATTCTTTCCCAACATTGGGAAACATGCTCATGATCAAGTTGTTTAAAATTCATAATATCGTTCCTAAGAGAGATGATCTTAGTGGGAGGAAAATACTTAGAGATAAAAGCACCTTTCCACTTATTCCACGAATCAATACTATTCTTAGGCAAAGACGAAAACCAAACTTTAGCACGATCTCTAAGTGAAAATGGAAATAACTTCAATTTAACAATATCATTATCTGTATCTTTCTTCTTTTGCATCTCACACAAATGAACAAAGTTGTTTAGATGAGTAGCGGCATCTTCACTAGGAAGGCCAAAAAATTGATCTTTCATAACAAGATTCAGCAAAGCAGCATTGATTTCACAAGACTCAACATCATTAAGAGGAGCAATCGGAGTACTAAGGAAATCATTATTATTGGTATTGGAAAATTCACACAATTTGGTATTATCTTGCGCCATCGCGACAAGTAATCCAACACACAAGCAAACAAAAAGGCAAGCGAAAGAGACATGAGATTGGGAAAGAGAGGGCGAAAAAAACGGCAAGGGTGAAGTGGGGAAGACGAAAACGAGAGGCAAATGGCAAATAATGTAAATGGGAGGGAGATGAGTTTGTGATGGGTACTTGGTATGTCTTGACTTGAGCGAAGACCTCCCCGGCAACGGCGCCAAAAATCCTTCTTGCTACATCTTGAGCTTGCGTTGGTTTTCCTTGAAGAGGAAAGGGTGATGCAGCAATAGTAGCGTAAGTATTTCCCTCGGTTTTTGAGAACCAAGGTATCAATCCAGTAGGAGGCTCCTCAAAAGTCCCATGCACCTACACAAACAAACAAGAACTCACAACCAACATAATAAAGGGGTTGTCAATCCCTTCATGGCCACTTGCGAAAGTGAGATCTGATAGAGATAATATGATAAGATAAATATATTTTTGGTATTTTTTAATATAGATTGGAAAAGTAAAGATGCAAATAAAAGTAGATTGAAAGATTATATGATAAGAGATAGACCCGGGGGCCATAGGTTTCACTAATGGTTTCTCTCAAGATAGCATAAGTATTACGGCGGGTGAACAAATTACTATCGAGCAATTGATAGAAAAGCGAATAATTATGAGATTATCTAGGCATGATCATGTATATAGGCATCACGTCCGTGACAAGTAGACCGACTCCTGCCTGCATCTACTACTATTACTCCACACATCGACCGCTATCCAGCATGCATCTAGAGTATTAAGTTCATAAAGAGTAGAGTAACTCATTAAGGAAGATGACATGATGTAGATGGATAAACTCATGAAATATGATATAAACCCCGTATTTTTATCCTCGATGGCAACAATACAATACGTGCCTTGCTGCCCCTGCTGTCACTGGGAAAGGACACCGCAAGATTGAACCCAAAGCTAAGCACTTCTCCCATTGCAAGAAAGATCAATCTAGTAGGCCAAAACAAACTGATAATTCAAAGAGACTTGTAAAGATAACTTAATCACACATAAAAGAACTCAGAGGAGATTCAAATATTTCTCATAGATAAACTTGATCATAAACCCAAAATTCATCGGATCTTGACAAACACACCACAAAAAGAGTTACATCAAATAGATCTCCAAGAAGATCGAGGAGAACATCGTATTGTGATTCAAAGAGAGAGACGAAGCCATCTAGCTAATAACTATGGACCCGAAGGTCTGTGGTAAACTACTCACAACTCATTGAAGAGGTCTTGGAGATGATGTAGAGGCCCTTCATGGTTGATTCCCCCTCCAGCGGAGCGCCGATGAAGGCTCCAAGATGGGATCTCGCGCATACAAAAGGTTACGGCAGTGGAAATAGTTTTTCGTGGTCGCTTCTGATCTTTTCGGGGTACATGGGTATATATAGGAGGAAGAAGTAGGTCGGTGGACTCCCGAGGGGCCCACGAGACAGGGGGCATGCCCAGTAGTGGGGGGCGCCCTCCACCCTCGTGGCCGCCTCGTTTATTTCTTGCCTTCCGCTCCAAGTCCTCTGGATCATGTTCGTTCCAAAAATCATGCTCCCGAAGGTTTCATTCCATTTGGAATCCGTTTGATATTCCTTTTCTTCGTAACACTAAAAGGCAAAAAAACAACAATACGGGTTGGGCCTCCAGTTAATAGGTTAGTCCCAAAAATGATATAAAAGTGTAAAGTAAAGCCCATAAACTTCCAAAAAGGGTAATCTAATAGCATGGAACAATCAAAAATTATAGATATGTTGGAGACGTTTCAATGGCCTTTAGGCCCGTAAGAGGCGTTTAGCTTTTCTCCTCTGTTTCATCTATTTTCGTCTTTTTTTAGTCCCACATTGCTTAGGCTTTGACCCCTAAGCCTCTTTTCCACCTATAAATATAGACTCAATGTACCCCCAAAAAGCATCCACTGCTGGTTAAATCAACAGTTTGGTTTGACTAGCTTCACAAAAAAAAATTCTTCCCTCCGGTGGGACTTCTGGAAGTTGTCTCCTCTCTCTGATGTCGTCTTTTCTCTATCTTTTCAAGGTATATTTATTCGTAATTTTTTTATACTTTCATAGTTTGTTATTTTTAGACTAGTGTACGGTAGAATAATTAGATTCATAAATTAGTCCCTGTATTTACGTTTTAAGACTAGAATTCTTTTAGCCATAGCTCTTTTTTTCTTCCGTAAAACAATTTGACCCTGATTTTTCAAATAGCCATAACTTTTTACTCGTTCATCCAAATTAGATGAAAACTATGCCAATATTTTTCTCTTGATTCCACCTATATAGTGAATCTATCAAATATTTTTTTGCAACTTTCAAGTTTCGAAATTTGTTCAGATTCATACTCAAATTTCTTTCGATCATATCTTTTTATCCGTACCTCCGTTTCCGATGAACCCAACTGCACCGGATTCGTGTTGAAGTAATCTTTTAGTTCATACAATTAGTGGCATCTTTCCAACATATAATTTTGATCTTAGCAAGTTACTCTACTAGTCCACCAAAGAGTTGTTACATAACATTCTAAGCAGATTCAACGCTATGTTGAATTACTTGATCCGTTATTTTAAATCTAGTAATTATTTTTCCTACATTCTCATATTGACTTCTAAATCCAGTAGCATCACTAGTTTTAACTTTTGATCTTTTCAAATTTGAACGATACAAATTTGAATTTGAAGCTTCACTTGATCATATCTTGTAAACTGTAGCGCTTTTTCAATTGATTCCTTTATCAAATTGAATCCCTAGGCATAATCTAACATCTTGAGCCATCTCCACACTTTTCACCGAAATTAGGTCTGATCTTGCAAAATAAATTGATTTGGTTCATTTGGAGTTTTGGCAATCTTCCTTTGCATTTTTTGGGTCATTGAGTGATTTCTTATGTATGCAAATAATTGGTTGCTTACGATAGATTGATCAGAGTGTGACGAATAGAACTATCAGAATTATGAGTGTGAAGAATCTTCATCAACAGTACAAGGCAAGTTCACACTTTGATCATATTTTTCAATACCCAGTTTTTACTATGCATTAGTTTCACCCTCAAAGATTGCATGAGTAGGATTGAGAATTGGGCATTGATATGTAGTTCATGAGGTAGGAACCTATGACCTCTTGAAACACCCCGGCAATATTCGTTGTGTCATATGTTGCTTAGCCATGCTCGTAGAAGGGGATTGGTATGTGATTCATGCAAGTTATGAGAGAAATAATAACTAAGGGAAAACTAAGGTGGCAACTTTAATACAAATCTGGGTGGAATGGTTGGGGCACCCTGGGGAAACCAGTGGCTTGCCCGGGGATCCTGGAGAAACCAGTGCTTGCCCAAGGGAATCCCGGAGTACCCGTGTGATCACCCTATGGAATGCCACCCAGGCTCGAAGGGATCATATGATATTTCATGCTTAGAAACTTCCGTGTGCAGCCACACGCCATTATGGTCTCTTACATAGTTGAGTACATTGTGTGATCTCTTGAAGAGGTGGATTAGCAGATGTAGGGAAAGTATGTGTACCGGTCTACCCAGAGTAAACAATTAATGCTTCAGAAAGACTATGTCTCGATCATCCGATTCGCAAACATCAGGTAGTGCGAGGAATTCAACGGAGGAGACTGAGTCGTGTGGGGAAAAGTGTGCAAACCTCTACAGAGTGTACAAACTAATCATGGTTAGCCGTGTCCCCGGTTATGGACAACCTTGAGTATCTAGAAGTGGATTATTGGTTGATCTCATCACTCTATTTAATTAATGAATTTGGGTTATTATTTATACTCGGTAATCTTGGGATTTGAGTTGGAGGAACCTTATCAATATTGGCATAAACTTGGTAGTAAGAATAAAATTTATTCCCTTGTTGTAGGGAAAAATTAGCTTTATGCAAAATTAAACTTAGAACCTCCACCAGCCAAATATGCATGTAGTGACAGATATTGTTCATCATTATTCTACGGAGTGAAATTGGCAGTACATTCAATATGCTGACCTACATGGCTGCAACTTCTCATGTTGCAGGAATCATACGACGAGTAGGTGATACGTTAGGGTTATGATGTCTACATCAACTTTGCCGTTCGCGTTGTTGGGTCTCCACAACTTTGTTGTTACTTCCTCTATATGGATTGAAGTAATAGTATGTACGTTACTTTTTTACAAGTGATTGCACTCTGTTATAAATCCTCGAGTAATGTGTATGTCAGCATACCAATCCAGGGATGACACTTAAGCATAGAGACTTGATCCATTTGGGTCGGGTAGCTACATGCCGGGAGTGAAGGAACCACTTGATTGGCTTCTGCTTTGCCGGGCATCGCGAACACACACCACACGCGCGGCCCGGCAGAAGGAAAGGAAGCCCGAAACATAGGCCAAGTTCATATTATCTTATCTAAATTGGCGCTTTAGAATTCTTTGCAGTCGTTTATCCCTTAAAACCCTAACCAGCATTCGTATTGAGGAAATACTCATGTGATGGAACCTTGGTCAGCTTCTTTGGTTGCTCCATCATCCTGCACAGAGCCTTGCTCTCAGGATGAGAGGCTGCACCGAGAACTACCTGGGAAAAACCTGTCGGGACTCATCCACGCCAAGAAAACTGTTAAGGGCTGGACCCTTACAACAATCGCGATAGTATGATACCGGCAGGCATCTAAAACATGCATGGAAACAGATTATACGAACACAAGCTTATGGGGAATAAAGGGATAAACGCGCAACTAAGATCTAACCCAAAGTACCATTTTCACACAAATGTCAGAGATAGGGTGACTAAACACAGAATATGCGACATGTTTTCATTACAGGGCAACGGAGGCCTGATACTTGGCTTGGCAATCGGGCGGAGAGGTTCAGACCAGGAGGACCCTGTCGGCCCGCGATGTAGTATTCTCCTTGGCGGCTTCGACATCGGCGCCTGCCAGGGGATTCTTGAATCCATCGTCAAGGTTGAGATTAGGGTGGCCCAGGCCAAGTTGCTCAAAACCATGAAGAGGGCATTCCGAGCTTGCTTTCGGGATTTGGTCGTGAAGCACTGGGCCCTCCCCGCTTCGTGCGCTCCCAACTTCTCGATCAACTCATTGAAGAAGACCCACCCAATTTGGCACATGGGACCTCGTGCTGGTTGAGCATGTAAACCGGACCGTCCATGCCCATTTCCGCAGTAGCCATGCGTTCAGCTATGTCAACCAGGCTCTTGACCCAGAGGGTGCTCAGGTTAACTTGGTTCTTCAGCTTGTCTTCTGCCTCTTGCCGGAGATGTTTGCCGTCGTCCAAATCCCTAGTCGGCAACTGTTGGCGGAACTCAAGAGACTCTGCCAAGCTCTCCAATGTGCCAATCCTTCCCTTCAGGTCTGCAATCTCGCGGTTAGCAACGTTGAGGTTCTGAGTTTTGGTGGAAAGCTACGACCGCACATCAGTTAAGAGGGTCTCTGCCTTCCACTCCTCCTTAAGGGCATCCAACTCCATGGCGCTCTTGGTGAGATCCTCCGTCCGCTCAGACACTTGCTGATCAAGATCAGTTCTAGCAGCAGACACGGCATACAAGTCATCAGCAAGCTTCTTCAGTCGAGCAGCAGAATCAGCGGTAACAACATTCAAAGCCACCTCCTACTTGTCCTCCAAATCCTTGGTACACTGGCAGTCGAGATACTCCAATTCATCATCCTTGGCGCGGAGAGTGGCCGCGAGCTTCTCTACCCGGAGGGAAATCTCTTGCTCTCTAGCAGCCAGAGAAGCCTTGTGGTCTGCCAGGTGTGCCTCACAGGCTATGACATCCTCTCGCGTCACCTGGAGCATCTCTTGCTGCCTCAAAAGCGCCTTGAAGTGCTTGTCATGCCACTTATGCAGCTTTGAGCCCTTGTCCTTCAGCTTCTGGCCCATCTTGTCGACGGATTCACGATGCTCCTTGAGCTCCACCCACTTTTGGTTGTGTCGGGCTGCATCTCCTTGACGCCTGCCGCCATGTATTCTATGAAGGACAAGTCCATGGCAACGGCAATCGAGTCATCGGCCTCCCGAGCCTCTTGGTAAAGTGGAGCCAGGATCCGTTGAAGCTCTTCAGCAAGTTTGGTGTCCGTCACCAAAGGCGGGCTGAGGACTTCTACTCCGGGTGGAGGCAGCACCATGGCCAGCGCGCTGGAGGAAGACAGCAGGATCTCAATGATAGGCCTGGTGACCGGGAGTGGGCCCATGATTTGGAGAGCAATCTTCACATCGAGGACCACTCCCTCTGCGGGGACGATTTCAGAACGGCGCTCCATCACCGCCAGGGACCCTTGCGTGTCTGCGGCAACCAGATCCTGCCCCTCCGCAGCAGCGATGCCCACAGCCTCCTCCGCGGTTGCCTTGCCTATGCCGACTGCCAACTCTAATGGCTCCAGCTCTGCAACTTGGAAGTCTGCAGAAAAAGGGGGGACAAGAGGCAACAAGGAAGGGGATGTTAAAAAAGAAGAGAGAAAGAGAGAGAAGAAAGAAAAATGAAGTAGCAAAGAAAGAGCAAGTATGGCACCTGGGGAAGTCTGCCAGGCAGGAATTTCAGTCTCCCCGACAACAGTTATTGCCGGGCCCCGAGCTACATCCTTTGTCGTGGCAATCCCGGCGGCATCCAGCACAGCCTCGTCCACCAAGGGTTCCATGGGGCTGTCTCCGACACGAGTGGTGGGGGAAGTGTGCCCACTCCCTCAGTAGGTGAACATCTTGCTCGGTTTCAGTTAGAGCCCAATGCCTCGCACACACGCACATATGTGTACGAGAGAAACATGTAATCCTCTGTGCATCGCTCGGCCCCGAAAACCCATCGTAACTAGGAACTCCCTGATATTTTCCTCGCCCTTGCTTCTACCATGGTTTTCTACATCATGGACGGCCCAAAGAGTGTCATGCATCTACATCTCCAGCCCGCCCTGGAAGAAAAGCCGTTTTTTGTCATGATTTTTCGTCACAGAAGTCGGAGCCCACCACATCTATGATGATACCGGGGTTTGTCACAATTATCCTCATAGAAGTGTCATAAGCATGATAGAAAAAAATTTGTTCGGCCTAAAATGTCTCGGATGTGTCTTCTTTCTGTAGTGGGTCTTGGCGCGGAAAGCGGAGCTTGCCGCCTTGGCAGGCGGGACGCCTACGGGCGAAGCGCTTCGCACGCTCGAGGACACGCTAATGCTAGAGGCGCTGGAACAAAGCCTGGAGCGCGAGCGTCTAGAGGAGATGGAGCACCAGGTGGCCACAAGTAAGGATGCTCTCGCCTCTCAGGAGACGATGATCTGAGAGGAGGCCGATGAGAGGGTAGCGGGGGTCCACAGGGACCTTCCTACAGAATATTGCCGGAAGCTGGAGCTTCAGGAGGCTCGCTTCTGTATGCGACTCGATGAGTTGAAGGGCGAGGCCGATGGCCTCAAGGAGAAGTTAGCCGCGGTGGAGCTGCGTGAGAAAACCACCGTGGACGCTCGCAATGGTGCTCAGGCCGAGTTGTCCTTCCTTTTCAAGCAGGTGGAAGGCGTTTCCTCCCTCATGGAAAAAGCCACAGACAAGCCGGGCCGAGCCCGGGTGCTGAAGTGCGAGCACTCCCAGATGTTTGAGGCCCTTGGGCGCAGGGCCAACCTGGCCCTGAGCAACATTTGCAAGGAGAACGTCTCCAGCCCGCTTATTGTTGATGATGCAGGCTACCTCAGGTTCTTCACCAAGGTTGTGGCACGCCTTGAAGGTGGGGCCGTGCAGGAGCGCCGGATCATTGAGGAGAGGGGTCGCGACCTTCTTGCGCATGCATTCTCACGAGTCTTCAGCCATCTTCCCCGCTCAAATCCATACTTCGACTTCGAGGCCACGGTAGCCCCCGTGCCCAAAGCAATCCAAGGTGCCCTGGCATACTAGGTGGAAGATCATGTTGACAACCTAATCATAGAGCTTTCCCCTGCCAAGGATGTCGGTGTGCCTGTGGTTGAGGAACATGGGGCTGACGATGATGACGATGGCAGCAGCGACAGAGACCGGGCGTCTCCCTAGGCTTGCTTTCTCCTCATTTCCTATCAAGACTTTGGATGTGACCCCGCGGGGATGCGAAAGTATTTTTTGGAAGAACCTTCTCCATGATGTATTAAATAGTATTGCACTCCCTGATGTCACCTTTCCTTTACTTTTTGCGCGCCTACGGCCCCTGTGTAGGGGTGGCCGTCGTTGTTGTGTCGGGTCGCGATGTCTGACAAAGGTCCGGAGGCGGACGCTTGCCGAATATCCCAGGGCATACATACCCGCTGGATCGCTTGGGAGCGTCGTGCGAGGACCCGGGCACCTAGGCCCAGAGAGGTGTGTGCGCGGGCAAGGCCGTGGCTGCTGTGGCCTGAGGCCATCTTCAGCGCCGCTGGGCTGACCCAAGCGCATGCACCATTCCCAGCCCCCGCTCGTTGGGCGCGATGGAGGGAGCCACGGGTTCCCACCGTCTTTCACAAAGACGGAAATCAAGAGATGAAGCACCGCAAGAAAACGGAAGTCATCCCCTTCCCCCTTTTAAAAAAAGATGAAAACGCAAGAACTTCAAATTCACTTCAAGAAGCAGCAAATTTGGTTACAACAGAAAGAAAGAACAGCCACGTCCGACACCTATTATAGTCTTCTAGTCTTCCCGCTGGTGTGGAGCATGGGGCTTCCACTAGGTGTGGGCATAGTCGTTGATTGACCATGTCGTCCACTAGCCCGGAGCATGGAGCTTCCACTTGGGCATGGGTGGGATCCCCCGTGAGGCTCGAGGGCAGCACTCAGGAGACTCCGGGGCGTGTACAACCCCACTATTATTAGGTGAGAGTGTCAAAGACGGAGACTGGACGAGTGCAAGGCAGCCGCCTTCCTCCCAGTAGGGTCCCCAGCCCTTGGTGAGGGAGTCCTGGACTATGCGGTCCTCGGGCAGCCGGCCTACGTGGCATGGGCCGGATTGATGGGCCGTGAAGATACGAGATAGAAAGTCTTCTCTCGTGTCCGGATGGGACTCTCCTTTGCATGGACGACAAGCTTGGCGTCCAGATGTGTAGTTTCCTTCCTCTATAAACTGACTTTGTATAACCCTAGTCCCCTCTGGTGCTTATATAAACTGGAGGGTTTAGTCCTTAGAGGCAATCACAATCATACAGGCTATGCATCTAGGGTTTAGCCATTATGATCTCAAGGTAGATCAACTCTTGTAACCCCTATACTCATCAAAGTCAATCAAGAAGGAAGTAGGGTATTACCTACATTAAGAGGGCCCGAAGCTGGTTAAAACATCGTGTACCCTGCCTCCAGTTACCTTCGATACTTAGGCGCACAGTTCGGGATCCCCTACCCGAGATCTGCCGGTTTTGACACCGACATTGGTGCTTTGATTGAGATTTCCATCGTGTCATCACCAGAAGGCTCGATGGCTCCATCGATCATCCACGACAATACCGCCTTGAGGGAGACTTTCCTCCGAGGCAAAATCCTTGTATTCGGCGGCTTCGCACTGCGTGCCAATTCAAATGGTCATCTGGAGCAGATCGACAGCTACGCCCCTGGTCATTAGATCAGTTTTGGAAACCTAAACTATCTCGTCGATATCTGAGGAGACTTGATCTTCCAAGGATTCGTGACCTCAACCGCAGCTCCGGCCTTAGATTTGTAACACCTCACCGAGTCTGAAGACGGGAATTTAGAGCCCGCTGGACTCTCTACAGCCATAGAGCTCAACATCGGAGGTGCGGAGGGGATCACTTCACCGGCAGGCGCGGAGTCATACCAGGCTCCCTTCATCAAAATGAAGCCGGACTCACCCCCGAACACCCGATCCAAACTCTCGAGGTCCGTGTTATACAAGCTCGGCCAAGGAACTCATGTCCCCCCTGCTCCATGGACTCTCGCTGCCCTTTCCAAACCTCACTCTTAAACGAGGCCTGGGACTTAATGCGATCTCTTGCCATTACAAAAGGATCACTGCCAAACTACGCCGAGCCCACACTAGGGGCTGAGAGCGGGCTATTTTACGTCCCACCCACCACCCACTTCATAGCCACTATTGAGGACTTAACCGACATGCTTGATTACGCTTCCGAAGAGATCAACGACATGGACGATGATGCCAGACAAGAACAAAGCCAGAACTCGTCGTTTAGCAGACGCTGGACGACTACTTCCACATATGACATGTACATGGTGGACACACCCAAAGAGGATGACAGCTAAGGTGGGAAGGATCCAGTCGAGGACAAACATCTCGTGGCACCACCAAAGCATCGACGTCAGCGCCGCCGCTCTAAATTGTGCCTCCAAAAAGATAGCAATACCAGCACGGAGACAATAATACTTAGGATAACACCGAAGACCAAGAATCCCCTATTGAACCAACATCCGAGCATGATGATTGGGAGGATGGGTACGTCAACCCCGACGATCCCATCGGGACCGAGGGCTCGGAGGACAGCAACTACTTACTGACCTCCGAAGAGGACAAGAGCCTCGGCAACGAAGAATTCATCGTGCCAGTGGAACCCCTCGAACAAGAGCGCTTAGAGCGCCGGCTAATAGCCATTGCAAGAAGCCTAAAAAAGAAGCAGCAACAACTTCAAACTGATCAGGATCTGCTCAATGACAGATGGACCGATGTCCTGGCAGCCAAGGAATACGGCCTCAAACGCCCAACCAAGAGTTACCTGAAGCACAAGCTGCTACCCCAATTCGATGACGAGGCCCTAGAGCCTATACCTCCCATGTGTAACGCTGCCAACGGATCTGACCGACCACCACGTGGCCGAGACAGAGCCGCAACTCAAGCCAAACACCAGCCTGCACCATCCCGCCATAAAGGCAGAGAGACAACAGCTGCAGGATACACTTAAGACCTACGATAGGACCTGGCTAATAGAGCCGGTCAGAACAAAACAATATATGGATCAAGGGGGCATGCCCCACCGCGAGAAGACGATCATCAAGCCTGGCACCACAAGCACAACTTCACCAGGGCTGAAAACCGCATACGGACTCCATCCGAACTGCATCACGACGTGGCCCGATATAGAGGCGCCGCTCACCCCGTATGCATCACTGATGAGGTAATGGAGCACTAGTTCCCAGAAGGGTTTCAACCTGTGAACATTGAGTCATACGATGGCACAACAGATCCCGTAGTATGGATTGAAGATTTTCTTCTCCACATTCACATGGCTCGTGGTGACGATCTACATGCCATCAAATACCTCCCTCTCAAACTTAAGGGACCAGCTCGACACTGGTTAAACATCCTCCCAACAAACTCTATTGGAAGCTGGGAAGACCTGGAGGATGCCCTTAGAAACAACTTCCAGGGCACTTATATCTGGCCTCCGGACGCCGATGACCTCAGTCACATAGTCCAGCAGCCTGGAGAGTCAGCCATAAAATTCTGGACCCGGTTCCTAATAAAAATGAACCAAATTGTTGATTGTCCGGACGCCGAGGCTATAGCAGCCTTTAAACACATCATCCGCAATGAATGGCTTGCCCGACACCTCCGCCAAGAAAAGCTGAAGTCCATGTCAGCCCTTACTTCACTCATAACCCGCTTTTGCATAGGCAAAGATAGCTGGCTTGCCAGTAGCAGCAACAGTACCAGCGATCCTGGTACTTCCGAAGCAAGGAGCAGAAATGGCAGCCCCTGACACAAACAAAACAAGCATCGGAGCAACACTGACAATAATGAAGAAACGGCGGTCAATGCCAGATTCAGTGGCTCCAAACCCAGTCAGTGGAAGAGGTCATTCAAAAGAAACAAAGAGAGTTCATCTAGCCTGGACCGAATACTCGACCGGCCTTGCCAAATTCACGGCACCCTGGACAAGCCCGCCAACCATACCAACAGAAGATGTTGGGTCTTTAAACAGGCTAGCAAGCTAAACACCGAGCACACGGGAAAGGGTCGCCCACCGAGGATGACGACGAGGAGCCTCGCCCACCGAACACAGGAGGACAGAAGAAATTCCCCCCAAGGTCAAGACGGTTAACATGACATACGCTACAAACATCCCCAAAAGGGAGCGCAAGTGCGTGTTAAGGGACCTCTATGCGATAGAGCCAGTCGCCCCAAAATTCAACCCATGGTCAGCATGACCAATCACCTTTAATCGCAGGGACCATCTGACCAGTATCCATGATGGAGGTTCAGCCGCATTAGTCCTCAACCCAATTATCGATGGATTCCACCTCACGAGAGTCCTCATGGACTGCGGCAGTAGTCTTAACCTGCTCTATCAGGACATAGTCCGGAATATGGGTATTGACTCGTCAAGAATCAAGCCCACCAAAACTACCTTTAAAGGAGTAATACCTGGTGTATAGACCCGCTGCACGGGCTAAATAACATTGGAAGTCGTCTTCGGTTCGCCAGACAACTTCCGAAGCGAAGACTTGATCTTTGACATTGTCCCTTTTCGCAGTGGCTACCATGCACTTCTCGGACGAACTGCGTTTACCCGCTTCAATGCCATCCCACACTATGCTTATCTAAAACTCAAGATGTCAGGACCTCACCATGTTATAATAGTTCATGGAAACATGGATCGCTCCCTCCGTACTAAGGAACACACCACGACTGAGGGAGTCCCGGATTAGGGGGTGTCCGGATAGCCGGACTATGACCTTTGGCCGGACTCCCGGATTATGAAGATACAAGATTGACGACTTCGTCCCGTGTCCGGATAGGACTTTCCTTGGCGTGGAAGGCAATCTTGGCGATACGATATGTAGATCAACTCCAATTGTAACCGACTCTGTGTAACCCTAGCCCTCTCCGATGTCTATATAAACTGGAGAGTTTTAGTCTGTAGGACGAACAACAATCATACCATAGGCTAGCTTCTAGGGTTTAGCCTCTCTGATCTCGAGGTAGATCAACTCTTGTACTACCCATATCATCAATATTAATCAAGCAGGAGTAGGGTTTTACCTCCATCGAGAGGGCCCGAACCTGGGTAAAAACATCGTGTCCCTTGTCTCCTGTTACCATCCACCTAGACGCACAGTTCGGGACCCCCTACCCGAGATCCGTCAGTTTTGACACCGACATTGGTGCTTTCATTGAGAGTTCCTTTGTGTCATCACCGTCATGAAGGATGCCGCACCCCGTCTTTAACGACGGTGCTGTTCCTAAAGGAGCTTTGGCTGTCGGCCAAACTCTCCGGCAAGGCAGGCTTTTGATGACCGCCTGTTCGGCCGCCGCGCCGATGTTGACCTCTCGGGTCATCGAAAGCAATGTCCACATCAGCTCGAAATTTGCCGAGCAGTTAGATCCGATGGAGCTCTCTTCCCTAAACGAGCTCTTGGATCACATCGCCTCCCTGGGAGTCGCTACAGATTATGGCCAAATTGGGCTTAAACCCGATCAGAGAGAGATTGACTCTCCCTAGGTCACCCACCACGTTGAAGTGGTGGAGGAACAATGCGGCGAATCTTCGCCCATCCTAAGGACCAGATGTGTCCGGATTCCCTATCCCTCCAAGCCGGACATCCGCGGAGGGGAGGACGTCGCCCAAGCCCTGAACCTAAAGTCAGGCAGCAGGCATGATTCATTGAATAACGTCCAAGAAAACAAGCTTCCGAGTTCAGAAACTTTTTGGCCCCAGAGGCTTATGATGGGCGAAGTTCTGGATTTAATAGCACCCGCCCACCCAAATATAAGGGATATATCCCTAATTCGGCAAGAGCCCAGGGAATCAGTAGATCGCTACTGGGCCAGATTCCTCCTGGTTATGAACAGGATACAGGACTGCCACGAGGGGGATGCAATCTCATTCTTCTGCAACAACTGCACAGACATCAGAATCCTTAACGCCATAAGTCGCCGCGAAATTACACGCTTGGCCGACTTGACATCCATAGTACGAAAGTATTGTGCGATAGAAAGCGTCCATAAAACCGAAATAAAATTCTGGGATAAACCGACCCTGAATACAATACCAGTCCGAAACAAAAGGGCGCATTATCGCCAGGCACCCAGGCCGAATAGCAAAAAACAAAAACCCTCTATAGGGTATGGAATTGTACTGGAGGGATGGCTCAATGGACCATGTAAAATTCATAATACAGAGGGCGTCACACCAACTCATAGCCTTAGAGCATGTTGGATACTCCGGCTGGTGGCTAGAAGTGGCGAGGAGCTTATAACTCCAGAATCCGCAGAGCACCACCCCACAAACGCCGGTACGGTGTCGACAGTCTTTGAGACTTTCGCATCAAACAATGCGAGGAAGCGAACGCTCCGCAGCCTTACCGAAGTCTACCAAGTAGCAACAATAAACCCATGGAGTGACACGGCTATCACATTTAATGCCAGTGACAAACCTAAATTCCGGACAGCCCGAGCGCCAGCCGCACTGGTCCTTAGTCCGATAGTGGACGGCTTCAGGCTTACAAAGGTACTCATGGACGGTGGCAGCGGACTAAACCTCATATATGAGGAAACCCTGCGCAAAATGGAAATAGACTGGAGCCGCATTGAGTGAAGCAACTCAACCTTTAGAGGAATAATCCCCAGTCGTGAAGCGTGCTGTTCAGGAAAAATCACACTAGATGTGGTGTTCGGCACGCCGGATAATTATAGATCCGAAGAGGTCACATTTCAAGTGGCCCCGTTCAGCAGCGGATACCACGCTCTGTTAGGGCGAGAAGCATTCACAATTTTTTAAGATATACCCCATTACGGGTACATGAAGCTCAAAATGCCCGGACCCAACGGAATAATCACTCTTGCCAGCGATCTGGACACAGCGCTCCGCGCTGAAAACAAGACAGCCGCACTAGCCCTCGAGGCATTATCCGAAGCCCTAGCGGCCGAGGAACTAACTGTGTTGTGCTCCACGGTGGACAGGGGCAATGTCATACTCGACAAAAGATCCAAATCCACCTCCTTCAAGCCGGCAGACGAAATAGTCAAGTTCCAAGTCCATCCAACGGACACTTCAAAAACGGCCTCCATCGGGGCACAACTAAGCACTGACGTCGATGCCGCACTAAGAGAATTCCTACGTGAAAATTGGGACATTTTTGCCTGGCACCCTTCAGACATGCCAGGAATCCCACGTAGGCTGGCCGAGCACAGCCTGAACATCTTAAAAGGGTTCAAACCCGTTAAGCAGACTCTTCGGCGTTTCTCCGAACCTAAGAGACAAGCCATGGGAGAGGAGCTAGCCAAACTACTTGAAGCCGGATTCATCAGAGATATAAAACATTCGGACTGGCTGGCAAACCTGGTAATGGTACCAAAGAAGGACAAATCCTGGCGCCTATGCGTCGATTTCAAAGACCTAAATAAGGCCTGCCCAAAGGATCCCTTCCCCCTCCCCCGCATTGATCAAATCATTGACGCCACTGCAGGACACAATTCATTGTGTTTCCTCGATTCATACTCTGGCTACCACCAAATCAAGATGGCAGAATCAGACCAAGCCGCAACGGCATTCATCACCCCATACGACCCATTCTGCTTCAACACAATGCCCTTCGGGCTCAAAAACACCGGCGCAACATATCAGCGCATGATTCAGACATGTCTGGCCAACCAGATCGGCAAAACTGTTGAAGCGTACATGGATGACGTGGTCGTCAAAACCAAACACGTCGAAATTCTAATAGACGACTTGAGGCTCACGTTCGATAACCTCCGAACATATGACATTAGGCTTAACCCGGAAAAATGCGTTTTCGGCGTACCAGCCGGAAAGCTCCTGGGCTTCATTGTATCCGGTAGAGGAATTGAAGCAAACCCAACCAGGATCCGAGCTCTGTCACAATTGGATATTCCAAAAGATCTCAAGCAAATACAAAAATTGACTGGATGCATGGCGGCTCTAAGACGCTTCATCTCCTGCTTGGGGGAAAAGGCATTACCCCTTTACCGCCTCCTCCGGCGCACCGAACACTTCGAGTGGACGGATGCCGCGACGGCCGGAATTGAAGAAATAAAAGCCATACTGGCAACAAACCCTGTCCTGGCCGCACCGAACATCGGCGAACCTATGTTGTTATACATCGCGACAACTCACCAAGTTGTAAGCGCAGTCCACGTCGTCGAACGAGAAACGGACAGACACAAATTCCCTGTCCAGAAACCAGTGTACTACGTGTCCACTGTCCTCACTCCATGCAAGTCCCGGTACCCGCACTACCAAAAAATAGCATACGCAATGTTCATGGCGTCCCGGAAGCTACGACACTACTTTCAAGAGTGTTTGATAACAGTAGCCTCCGAAGTACCTCTTAACGATATCATAAACAACCGCGATGCAATGGGCCGAATTGCCAAATGGGCCATTGAGCTCCTTCCGTTCGACATAACATATAAGCCACGACGAGCCATCAAGTCGCAAGCCTTGGCCGACTTCATCGCTGAATGGACTGAAGCCGAACTCCCTAAAGAGTACGACACATATTCCAACTGGACCATGCACTTTGACAGCTCTAAAATGCTGGCGGGTCTGGGGGCTGGCATCGTCCTAACGTCCCCAACAATGCAGCCGAATACGAGGCCCTTCTACATGGCCTCCGGATGGCAGTCTCCATGGGCAATCAACGCCTAGAGGTGCGTGGGGATTCAAACCTCGCGATATCCAAAATAAATGGAGACTTTGACGCCAAAGATCCAAAAATGGCAGCCTATCGCAACGCCATCCTAAATATGTCAGCCCGGTTCAAAGGACTGGAAATCCACCATATAGCCCGGGAAAATAATCAGGCAGCAGACGTCCTGGCATGCATCGGCGCAAAACGCGATGCAGTCCCCCCCCCCCAACATTTTCCTGGAAAGGCTATTTAAGCCATCAGTACAGTGGGAAGGGGAATCCGGAGTTAACAATCTGGACCAGGCCGCATCACCTGACCCCGAACACCCTGACACAACGAAAGACTCCTTCAATGAAGTCACACCCTCAGCCCACCTAATAATGGCAGTAATTGCCCCTTGGACAGAACCATTCTTAGCCTACTTAACTAGGCAGGAACTCCCTGAGGACCAAAATGAGGCACGCTGCATAGTGCAGCGATCTAAAGCCTATAAAGTCCAGGAAGGAGAGATTTCTAGGAAAAGCACCACCGGGGTCCTTCAAAGGTGTATCTCCGAAGAGGAAGGGCGGAACCTTCTGGCGGAAATTCACGCCGGACTCGGCGGGCACCACGCTGCAGCCTGAACCCTTGTGAGCAAGGCCTTCTGTACCGGATTCTATTGGCCGACGGCCCGGGCAGACGCTCAGGACTTAGTCCAGCGATGCGTCGGTTGCCAACTATTCGCTAATCAAAGCCACATGCCGCCTACCGGCCTACAAACCATACCCATCACCTGGCCTTTTGCGGTCTGGGGGCTTGACATGGTGGGACCCCTTAAAGGAGGAACCCACAAGCAAAAATATCTACTGGTCATGGTGGATAAATTGATCAAATGGATAGAGGCCAAGCCCGTTAAGACGGCCGAATCCGGACCGGTGATAGACTTCATATCCAGGGTTGTACACCGTTACGGCGTCCCCCACAGCATCATTACTGACAACGGCACAAACTTTACGGCCGATGAAGTTAAACTCTGGTGCAGAAACATGGGCATTAATCTCGATTACGCTTCAGTCTATCACCCACAAACTAACGGTCAAGTCGAGAGAGCCAACGGTCTAATCATGAGCGGCATCAAACCCAGATTAGTGCAATCCATTAAGGAATCCAACACGCACTGGGTAGGGGGGCTTGACTCCATACTCTGGGGGCTGCGGACCATGCCGAATCGCACTACCGGATTCACACCATTCTTTATGGTATACGACGTAGAGGCAGTCGTGCCCTGCGACATAATTCATGACTCACCTCGCGTGTGCATGTACGAAGAAAGAGAAGCCGAGCTCAATCGGCAGGACAGCTTGGACGCATTGGAAGAGGAGCGCGACATTGCAAAGGCCCGTTCCACATTCTATCAACAGCAGGCTCGAAGATATCAAAGCAGAGAAGTACGGGCCAAAACTTACAATGTTGGTGAACTAGTTCTACGCCTGCCAGACAAGAAAAAGGACAAACTCAAGCCCAAATGGGAGGGTCCCTTCATAATCGACCAAGTCCTGACTGGTGGAGCGTACCATCTGCAAAATGCATCGGATAACCGACTCGAGCCGAAACAATGGAACGCAGCACGCCTACGAAGATTCTACGCCTAGCGCCGAACTCTGTGTTCGTCTCCTTCCTCTGTCACCTTCCTTTTTTTTAATTTAGCTGCCTGGTATTTTTCTCCTCCTTCCTCCCTTCTTTCTTCCGATCCTTTAGGGGCTTGCTTGAGCGATTTGTTCGCGCATAATTGACGCGCTACCCGCACTCATTATACCTGGGGGCTTCTTTATCAGAAGCTTATATACACGGGCTTCAGGCCCAAAACATGTGTGACACTTCCGCATGAACCTTTTATGCACCATTATATGCATCGATATGACTTAAGCTTTGGCCAAGCTGGGTTGCCTGGCTCCTGTGCTTACCCCTACGTTCCCGTTTGTATGGCTAGGTGGCAAAGGGAGCACCTCTGCGATTTTTACTGCCGGGTCAGCCGGATGTGTACCTCAGACTGGGTGAAGCCGAAAGCTACCGTTCTTAAGGGAATATTCGGTCGGTGAAATAAAAGATGACTTTTCACTTATTTATTTATCTGCCCCCAGATGCTTTTTCTGCTTTTTTCGCAGTACAGACATGCACTTTAGGGCATGCCTCCCAGGGAAAGGAACCCTTAACGGAACTATTCTCCCTGGAAGATGTTTCTTACTAACCATGTAATATAACATAACTAGTTGGGCACTTGTCTGCTAAAGAACTTATGACCCCTACGCCTGGTCTCCATGCATGCCCCGGTTGTTACTTAACCGAGAGAGTATTCGAACACACTCCGGACTATTGGGTCCAGAAGTTGAAGCGAAAAGGTCCGCACTGACAAACGATCTACAATCCAGCTAGAAGGCATTATACATGTCATTTTAAAATTAGATAGTCAATTTGACTGGGTATATTCTTCTTTAATACCATCCAACAGGCTGTCTAATTTACAATCCTAGTGGGAATGCTTGGCGGCCAGCTCTACCTAGCCGTACACTAAACTGACAGGGATCTCTTTCCCGTCGGGCCCCACAGGGCCGACCTTGTCCATGTGGTTTGGGTTAGCCTTCATGTACCGCGTCTTCACCATGGCCCAGGCCTCCTTGGCGCCTTGATGGCAGGCCGATATCTTCCATAATCGGAAGCACTGCTGCACTCCCTTCCGCTTCTCAGCAAGCTCTCCAAGGCCTTCGGGCATGGAGAGGGATGGCCACAAAGCCTGGACGATGCCCTGCATCGCCTGCCGAACTTGTTCGTGCAGCTGCAACGGCTCGAGAAGAAGGTTCCCCGCAGAACCGGGCATTTCCTCACCCGGCCGACCTGTCAGCATACCTGCGGACATAGCCCTGTCAGTCGACTTCCTCGCCGAACTCTTTTTTAAAGATTCGTTTAAGCACTTACTGAAAATGCCGCGCCGAAGTCGCCGATTCTCCTTTACAGAATCAGACAGCTGAGCACGAACATCCTTTAGTTCCTCGCCCAGCTGGGTGTTGGCGTCTTGAATCCTGTTCTTCTCCTGCCTCACCCTCGTCAGCACGCTCTCGCCGGCCTTCAACTGACGCAGGAGTTGTTGCTTGTCCGGATTCACTCCGGCCCTATCTGCACCGTTATTGTCAGAATTGCACACATGCCGCATGTCTCAACAGAATTATCTTTTGAAGCATACACTACCTGAGGGCGTCCCCTTGGCACTCTCTGAAGCGGCCAGTGAAGGAAATATGCCCTAGAGGCAATAATAAAGTTATTATTTATTTCCTTATTTCATGATAAATGTTTATTATTCATGCTAGAATTGTATTAACCGGAAACATGATACATGTGTGAATACATAGACAAACATATAGTCACTAGTATGCCTCTACTTTACTAGCTCATTAATCAAAGATGGTTATGTTTCCTAACCATAGACATGTGTTGTGATTTGATTAATGGGATCACATCATTAGGAGAATAATGTGATTGACATGACCCATTCTGTTAGCCTAGCACTTGATCGTTTAGTATGATGCTATTGCTTTCTTCATGACTTATACATGTTCCTGTAACTATGAGATTATGCAACTCCTGTTTACCGGAGGGACACTTTGGGTACTACCAGACGTCACAACGTAACTGGGTGATTATAAAGGAGTACTACAGGTGTCTCCGAAGGTACATGTTGAGTTGGCGTATTTCGAGATTAGGTTTTGTCACTCCGATTGTCGGAGAGGTATCTCTGGGCCCTCTCGGTAATGCACATCATTATAAGCCTTGCAAGCAATATGACCAATGAGTTGGTTACGGGATGATGCATTACGTAACGAGTAAAGAGACTTGCCGGTAACGAGATTGAACTAGGTATTGGATAACGACGATCAAATCTCGGGCAAGTAACATACCGATGACAAAGGGAACAACGTATGTTGTTATGCGGTTTGACCGATAAAGATCTTCGTAGAATATGTAGGAACCAACATGGGCATCTAGGTTCCGCTATTGGTTATTGACCGAGAATAGTTCTAGGTCATGTCTACATAGTTCTCGAACCCGTAGGGTCCGCACGCTTAATGTTACGATGACAGTTATATTATGAGTTTATGAGTTTTGATGTACCGAAGGAGTTCGGAGTCCCGGATGAGATCAGTGACATGACGAGGAGTCTCGAAATGGTCGAGACGTAAAGATCGATATATTGGACGACTATATTCGGAGTTCGGAAAGGTTCCGAGTGATTCGGGTATTTTTCGGAGTACCAGAGAGTTACGGGAATTCGCCGGGGAGTATATGGGCCTTATTGGGCTATACGGGAATAGAGGAGAGAGGCCAAAATGAAAGAGGCCTGCGCCCCCCCCCCCTCTGGTCCGAATTGGACAAGGGGGGCAGCCCCCTTTTCCTTTTCCCTCTCCCCCTCTTTCCACTTCTCCTACTCCAACAAGGAAGGAGGGAGTCCTACTCCCGGTGGGAGTAGGACTCCCCTTGGCGCGCCCCCTCCTAGGCCGGCCGCACCTCCCCCTCCCTCCTTTATATACGGGGGCAGGGGGGCACCCCATGACACACAAGTTGATCTACGGATCATTCCTTAGCCGTGTGCGGTGCCCCCCTCCAC
>NC_041387.1:204735012-204806324 GCF_002162155.2 Triticum dicoccoides | reverse complement strand
CTGGTCCGAATTGGACAAGGGGGGCAGCCCCCTTTTCCTTTTCCCTCTCCCCCTCTTTCCACTTCTCCTACTCCAACAAGGAAGGAGGGAGTCCTACTCCCGGTGGGAGTAGGACTCCCCTTGGCGCGCCCCCTCCTAGGCCGGCCGCACCTCCCCCTCCCTCCTTTATATACGGGGGCAGGGGGCACCCCATGACACACAAGTTGATCTACGGATCGTTCCTTAGCCTTGTGCGGTGCCCCCCTCCACCATATTCCACCTCGGTCATATCATCGCGGAGTTTAGGCAAAGCCCTGCGCCGGTAGAGCATCATCATCGTCACCACGCCGTCGTGCTAACGGAACTCATCCCCGAAGATTTGCTGGATCGGAGCCCGGGGATCGTCATCGAGCTGAACGTGTGCTGAACTCGAAGGTGCCGTATGTTCGGTGCTTGGATCGGTCGGATCGTGAAGACGTACGACTACATCAACCGTGTTGTGCTAACGCTTCCGCTTACGGTCTACGAGGGTACGTGGACAACACTCTCCCCTCTCGTTGCTATGCCATCACCATGATCTTGCGTGTACGTAGGAAATTTTTTGAATACTACGTTCCCCAACAGTGGCATCCGAGCCTAGGTTTTATGTGTTTATGTTATATGCATGAGTAGAACACAAGTGAGTTGTGGGCGATATAAGTCATACTGCTTACCAGCATGTCAGACTTTGGTTCAGCGGCATTGTGAGATGAAGCGGCCCGGACCGACGTTACGCGTACGCTTACGTGAGACTGGTTTCACCGCTACGAGCACTCGTTGCTTAAAGGTGACCGGCGGGTGTCTGTCTCTCTCACTTTAGTTGAATCGAGTGTGGCTACGACCGGTCCTTGCGAAGGTTAAAACAGCACCAACTTGACAAACTATCGTTGTGGTTTTGATGCGTAGGTAAGAACGGTTCTTGCTAAGCCCGTAGCAGCCACGTAAAATTTGCAACAACAATGTAGAGGACGTCTAACTTGTTTTTGCAGGGCATGTTGTGATGTGATATGGTCAAGACGTGATGCTATATTTTATTGCATGAGATGATCATGTTTTGTAACCGAAGTTATTGGCAACTGGCAAGGGCCATATGGTTGTCACTTTATTGTATGAAATGCAAACGCCCTGTAATTGCTTTACTTTATCACTAAGCGGTAGAGATAGTCGTAGAAGCAATAGATGGCGTAACGACAACGATGCTACGATGGAGATCAAGGTGTCGCGCCGGTGAAGATGGTGATCATGACGGTGCTTCGGAGATGGAGATCACAAGCACAAGATGATGATGGCCATATCATATCACTTATATTGATTGCATGTGATGTTTATCCTTTATGCATCTTATCTTGCTTTGATTGACGGTAGCATTTTAAGATGATCTCTCACTAAAATTATCAAGTAGTGTTCTCCTTGAGTATGCACCGTTGCGAAAGTTCTTCGTGCTGAGACACCACGTGATGATCGGGTGTGATAGGCTCTACGTTCAAATACAACGGGTGCAAAACAGTTGCACACACGGAATACTCGGGTTAAACTTGATGAGCCTAGCATATACAGATATGGCCTCGGAACACGGAGACCGAAAGGTCGAGCGTGAATCATATAGTAGATATGATCAACATAATGATGTTCACCATTGAAACTACTCCATCTCACGTGATGATCGGACATGGTTTAGTTGATTTGGATCACGTGATCACTTAGATGACTAGAGAGATGTCTGTCTAAGTGGGAGTTCTTAAGTAATATGATTAATTGAACTTAAATTTATCATGAACTTAGTCCTGGTAGTATTTTGCAAATTATGTTGTAGATCAATAGCTTGCGTTGTTGCTTTCATATGTTTATATGTTCCTAGAGAAAATTGTGTTGAAAGATGTTAGTAGCAATGATGCGGCTTGGATCCGTGATCTGAGGTTTATCCTCATTGCTGCACAGAAGAATTATGTCCTTAATGCACCGCTAGGTGATAGACCTATTGCAGGAGCAGATGCAGACGTTATGAACGTTTGGCTAGCTCAATATGATGACTACTTGATAGTTTAGTGCACCATGCTTAATGGCTTAGAATTGGGACTTCAAAGACGTTTTTGAATGTCATGGACCATATGAGATGTTCCAAGAGTTGAAGTTAATATTTCCAGCAAATACCCAAGTTGAGAGATATGAAGTCTCCAACAAGTTCTATAGCTAAAAGATGGAGGAGAATCGCTCAACTAGTGAGCATGTGCTCAGATTGTCTGAGTACTTCAATCGCTTGAATCAAGTGGGAGTTAATCTTCCAGATAAGATAGTGATTGACAGAATTCTCTAGTCACCATCACCAAGTTAGTAGAACTTTGTGATGAACTATAGTATGCAAGGGATGACGAAAACGATTCCCGAGCGCTTCGTGATGTTGAAATCAACGAAGTTAGAAATCAAGAAAGAGCATCAAGTGTTGATGGTTGACAAGATCACTAGTTTCAAGAAAAAGGGCAAAGGGAAAGAAAGGGGAACTTCAAGTAGAATGACAAGCAAGTTGTCACTCCCATGAAGAAGCCCAAAGCTGAATCAAAGCCTGAAACTGAGTGCTTACACTGCAAAGGAAATGGTCACTAGAAGCGGAAATGCCTTGAATATTTGGTGGATAAGAAGGATGGCAAAGTGAACAAGGGTATATTTGATATACATGTTATTGATGTGTACCTTACTAGTGTTTATAGTAACCCCTGAGTATTTGATACTTGTTCGATTGCTAAGATTAGTAACTCGAAACAGGAGTTACAGAATAAACAGAAACTAGTTGAGGGTGAAGTGACGATGTATGTTGGAAGTGGTTCCAAGATTGATATGATCATCATCGCACACTCCCTATACTTTCGAGATTAGTGTTGAACCTAAATAAATGTTATTTGGTGTTTGCGTTGAGCATGAATATGATTTGATCATGTTTATTGCAATACAATTATTCATTTAAAATCAGAGAATAATTGTTGTTCTGTTTAAATGAATAAAACCTTTGATGGTCATACACCCAATGAAAATAGTTTGTTAGATCTCGTTCGTAGTGATACACATATTCATAATATTGATGCCAAAAGATGCAAAGTTGATAATGATAGTGCAACTTATTTGTGGCACTGCCATTTGGGTCATATCGGTGTAAAGCGCATGAAGAAACTCCATAAAGATGGATTTTCGGAATCACTTGGTTATGAATCATTTGATGCTTGCGAACTGTGCCTTTTGGGCAAGATGACTAAAAACTCCGTTCTCCAAAACAATGGAACAAGCTATTGAATTATTGGAAATAATACATACTGATGTATGCGATCCAATGAGTGTTGATGCTCGTGGCAAGTATCGTTATTTTCTGACCTTCACAAAATGATTTGAGCAGATATGGGTATATCTACTTGATGAAACATAAGTCTGAAATAATTGAAAGGTTCAAAGAATTTCAGAGTGAAGTGGAAAAATCATCGTAACAAGAAAATAAAGTTTATACGATCTGATCGCGGAGACGAATATTTGAGTTACGAGTTTGGTCTTCAGTTAAAACAATGTGGAATAGTTTCACAGCTCACGCCACCTGGAACACCACATCGTTATGGTGTGTCCGAACGTCGTAACCGCACTTTATTGGATATGGTGCGATCTATGATGTCTCTTATCGGTTTTACCACTATCGTTTTGGGGTTGTGCATTAGAGACAGCTGCATTCACGTTTAAAAGGGCACCATCTAAATCCGTTGAGACAACACCGTATGAACTATGGTTTAGCAGTAAATCTAAGCTGTCGTTTCTTAAAGTTTGGAGTTGCGATGCTTATATGAAAAAAGTTTCAACCTAATAAGCTCAAACCCAAATCGGAGAAGTGCGTCTTCATAGAATACCCAAAGTTAACTATTGGGTACACCTTCTATCACAGATTGGAAGGCAAGTTATTCATTGCTAAGAATGGATCCTTTCTAGAGAAGGAGTTTCTCTCGAAAGAAGTGAGTGGGAGGAAAGTAGAACTTGATGAGGTAACTGTACCTGCTCCCTTATTGGAAAGTAGTTCATCACAGAAATCTATTCCTGTGACTACTACACCAATTAGTGAGGAAGTTAATGATGATGATCATGAAACTTCAGATTAAGTTACTACAGAACCTCGTAGGTCTTCCAGAGTAAGATCCGCACCAGAGTGGTACGGTAATCCTGTTCTAGAAGTCATGTTACTAGACCATGATGAACCTACGAACTATGAGGAAGCGATGATGAGCCCAGATTCCACGAAATGGCTTGAGGCCATAAAATCTGAGATATGATCCATGTATGAGAACAAAGTATGGGCTTTGATTGACTTGCTCGATGATCAGCAAGCCATGTTAAATAAATGGATCTTCAAGAGGAAGACGGACATTGATAGTAGTGTTACTATCTACTAAGCTCGACTTGTTGCGAAATGTTTTCAACAAGTTCAAGGTGTTGAATACGATGAGATTTTCTCACTCGTATCGAAGCTTAAGTCTGTCTGAATCATGTTAGCAATTGCCACATTTTATGAAATCTGGCAAATGGATGTCAAAACTGCATTCCTTAATGGATTTATTAAAGAAGAGTTGTATATGATGCAACCAGAAAGTTTTTGTCAATCCTAAAGATGCTAACAAAGTGTGCAAGCTCCAGCAATCCATCAATGGACTGGTGCAAGCATCTCGGAGATGGAATATACGCTTTGATGAGTTGATCAAAGCATATGGTTTTATACAGACTTTTGAAGAAGCCTGTATTTACAAGAAAGTGAGTGGGAGCTCTGTAGCATTTCTAATATTATATGTGGATGACATATTGTTAATTGGAAATGATATGGAAATTCTGGATAGCATGAAAGGATACTTGAATAAGAGTTTTTCAAAGCAAGACCTTGGTGAAGCTGCTTACACATTGAGCATCAAGATCTATATAGATAGATCAAGACGCTTGATAAGATTTTTCAATGAGTACATACCTTGATAAATTTTTGAAATAGTTCAAAATGGAACAGTCAAAGAAGGAGTTCTTTCCTGTGTTACAAGGTGTGAAGTTGAGTAAGACTCAAGACCCGACCATTGCAGAAAATACAAAGAGAATGAAAAGTCATTCCCTATGCCTCAGTCATAGGTTCTATAAAGTATGCTATGCTGTGAACCAGACCTATTGTATACCTTGCTCTGTGTTTGGCAAAGGAATACAATTTTGATCTAATAAGTAGATCACTGGACATGGGTCAAGAATATCCTTAGTGAGGACTAAGGAGATGTTTCTCGATTATGGAGGTGATAAAAGAGCCCGTCGTAAAAGTTACAATGATGCAAGCTTTTACACCAATCCAGATGACTCTAAGTCTCAATCTGGATACATATTGAAAGTGGGAGAAATTAGCTAGAGTAGCTCCGTGCAGAGCATTGTGGACATATAATATTTGTGAAATACATACAGCTCTGAATATGACAGACCCGTTGACTAAGCTTCTCTCACGAGCAAAACATGATCATACCTTAGTACTCTTTTGGGTGTTAATCACATAGCGATGTGAACTAGATTATTGACTCTAGTTAACCCTTTGGGTGTTGATCACATGATGATGTGAACTATGGGTATTAATCACATGCAGATGTGAATATTGGTGTTAAATCACATAGCGATGTGAACTAGATTATTGACTCTAGTGCAAGTGGGAGACTGAAGAAATATGCCCTAGAGGCAATAATAAAGTTATTATTTATTTCCTTATTTCATGATAAATGTTTATTATTCATGCTAGAATTGTATTAACCGGAAACATGATACATGTGTGAATACATAGACAAACATATAGTCACTAGTATGCCTCTACTTGACTAGCACATTAATCAAAGATGGTTATGTTTCCTAACCATAGACATGTGTTGTCATTTGATTAATGGGATCACATCATTAGGAGAATAATGTGATTGACATGACCCATTCTGTTAGCCTAGCACTTGATCGTTTAGTATGTTGCTATTGCTTTCTTCATGACTTATACATGTTCCTGTAACTATGAGATTATGCAACTTCCGTTTACTGGAGGAACACTTTGGGTACTACCAAACGTCACAACGTAACTGGGTGATTATAAAGGAGTACTACAGGTGTCTCCGAAGGTACATGTTGAGTTGGCGTATTTCCAGATTAGGTTTTGTCACTCCGATTGTCGGAGAGGTATCTCTGGGCCCTCTCGGTAATGCACATCATTATAAGCCTTGCAAGCAATGTGACCAATGAGTTGGTTACGGGATGATGCATTATGTAAGGAGTAAAGAGACTTGCCGGTAACGAGATTGAACTAGGTATTGGATACCGACGATCAAATCTCGGGCAAGTAACACACCGATGACAAAGGGAACAACATACATTGTTATGCGGTTTGACCGATAAAGATCTTCGTAGAATATGTAGGAACCAATATGGGCAGCCAGGTTCCGCTATTGGTTATTGACCGAGAATAGTTCTAGGTCATGTCTACATAGTTCTCGAACCCATAGGGTCCGCACGCTTAACGTTACGATGACAGTTATATTATGAGTTTATGAGTGTTGATGTACCGAAGGAGTTCGGAGTCCCGGATGAGATCACGGACATGACGAGGAGTCTCGAAATGGTCGAGACGTAAAGATCGATATATTGGACGACTATATTCGGAGTTCGGAAAGGTTCCGAGTGATTCGGGTATTTTTCGGAGTACCAGAGAGTTACAGGAATTCGCCGGGGAGTATATGGGCCTTATTGGGCTATACGGGAATAGAGGAGAGAGGCCAAAAGGAAAGAGGCCTGCGCCCCCCCCCTCTGGTCCGAATTGGACAAGGGGGGCAGCCCCCTTTTCCTTTTCCCTCTCCCCCTCTTTCCACTTCTCCTATTCCAACAAGGAAGGAGGGAGTCCTACTCCCGGTGGGAGTAGGACTCCCCTTGGCGCGCCCCCTCCTAGCCCGGCCGCACCTCCCCCTCCCTCCTTTATATACGGGGGCAGGGGGCACCCCATGACACACAAGTTGATCTACGGATCATTCCTTAGCCGTGTGCGGTGCCCCCCTCCACCATATTCCACCTCGGTCATATCGTCGCGGAGTTTAGGCGAAGCCCTGCGCCGGTAGAGCATCATCATCGTCACCACACCGTCGTGCTGACGGAACTCATCCCCGAAGCTTTGCTGGATCGGAGCCCGGGGATCGTCATCGAGCTGAACGTGTGCTGAACTCGGAGGTGCCGTACGTTCGGTGCTTGGATCAGTCGGATCGTGAAGACGTACGACTACATCAACCGTGTTGTGCTAATGCTTCCGCTTATGGTCTACGAGGGTACGTGGACAACACTCTCCCCTCTCGTTGCTAAGCCATCACCATGATCTTGCGTGTTCGTAGGAAATTTTTTGAAATTACTACGTTCCCCAACAGCCAGTGCAGCCTCAAGTTGGGCCTTGCACTCTTCCAGCTCCTGGGACAGTTGCGTATTCTTTTTCGTAAGATCCTTAAATCAGTTATCTTAACTGCTTCAAGTCTCGGGGGCTACTGATATATATAACCATCGGATTTACTTACCTGTATGTCTTTCACATAGTGCTCCGTGGCTCTGGGTAGACCATTTTGAGCGGCACGGAGGTACGCATCTCCCGTATTAAAGGCGTCCAACGCCTCTTGGGAAAAACATGCATCACGAAGAATAGTCCAGCGACGCCTCTGGTTCATGGCACTCTCCACCTCTGAACTGGTGGCAGATAGCCCATCCGCGTCCTCTGTCGGAGGAACGTCCGGTGCGCGCCCCACGTTCGCCTCCGCTTCTGGATCCGGCCTTGAAGCCTGGCCGGTAGATATAGTCCGGCGGGCGCTCTTTTTCCTGAGGAGAGCATGAGTGTTAGCGCGACTCGAGGGCATAAGCCCTAGATGTTAAAATTGCGTGCCGTACCGTTGCACCAGAGTCTCGATCGGGTCCGCACTTCTTTTTATCCCGCCTGGCTTCGACGGCCCTTGTTGGCTACCCACCGCGGGCTCGGCCCTCCGCCGCAAAGATTTCCCCTGCAAAACGAAACACTATTGGTTTATGACAATCAAAATAAGCATGGATGGATCCTCTAAAGAGTATTGGGACTTCGATCTCGGTCACCTTTGAGGCTGGAAGCATTCCGGGATAATCGGCCGTAATGGCCACCAAGGTGTTGTCCTTACTTAACTGATGAAACACCCCATCAATTAGCTCCACACATAGGTCCGGGTCCTTCTGGGAATCCGGGTCGAGGGCCCATTCCGGTCCTCGGATTGTGGAGGGGGGCTGTTTATTTCCTTCACAGTCTGGCGCAACTCCTGTGTTGCAATTGCTACATTAAGTACTCAACCATGGAAATTTGAAAACAAGTATCCAAGTGAAAGCGTTCGCTCACCCAGCTTGGAGGATTGTACATGGAGAATCCGCCCTCTGGGTTGACATGGAGGACTTCTTCTTCTCCCTTGTACAAAGCGGATAAGATCCTCGTTAAAGTGGCAGCCGAATCCGGCCCCTTACGACCGCACCAGATGGCGTCGTCCTCCCCGTTGAAATCCCACATGGGGTGGCCTCTATATTGAATTGGCTGCACCCCTCGCGTAATGCATATGGCCATGACCTTGATCATGGTCAGTCCGGAATGAGCCAATAACCTTATCCGGTTCATCAAGTAAAGGATGTCCTTGTCAGTTTCCCTCTGGGGGTTCCGCAGGCGCCAGCTCTGGCGCTTCTTCAACGGAGCATTATTGAACTCAGGGAGGCCGATCCGTACAGGGTCCGGCAGGGGGACATCATCTATATAGAACCACTCTGAAGGCCAGTCCTCGGACGCCCTCTTTGGGGTGCTGGATAGATATCTGGTCCCAGCGATGCGCCATAGTTCGGCTCCGCCCACTTGATAAATAGACCCCTCATAAGAGTGGGGCACGAGGCAGAACAACTTCTTCCATAGCGCGAAATGGGCCTCGACACCCAAGAACAGCTCGCAGAGGGCCACGAAGCCTGCGATGTGCAGTATGGAGGCAGGTGTGAGGTTGTGTAGCTAGAGGCCGTAGAACTCCAGTAGCCCTCGGAGAAACGGATGAATTGGAAATCTGAGTCCTCTTATTAAGTAAGGGACTAGGCACACTCGCTCTCCTCGGGAGGGATTGCGGATGCTCTCCGCCTGCTCTCCGTCGCTATAGGTGGCAATCCCGGCTCGAACTGGGACCATATATGCTGGTGGAAGGAGCCCCTTGGACTGAAGCACTACTAGCTCGATATGCGGGACGGAACACCGCCCCCAATCTCCGGGCCTAGGGCTGGAGAGGTGAGAGGAGGAGCTACACCGGCCGGCCATGGTGGAATGGATCCCTGCCGAAGGCGCTCTGATGAAGGCTCGTAGAGGGAAGATGTTGTGGGCTGGATCTAAATCCCCGTCTCTTTTATGGGCAGCTCATTCATGCGGCTAGGGGGGTGAATGAAAAAACTCCCTAGCTTTTCGCATTCGTTTGACACGTGGAAGATGGTCATTATTGGGCACAGAAGTTGAGGAGTACAGCATGCACTGGAAGCCGGACACTATTCGACGGGTACATGGGATTTGGAGAAGAACCCGCCTTGCAATGCCGAAGACAAATTTGCGCACCGGACTCGTCGTCATTGAAGCCTGGTTCGGGGGCTACTGAGGGAGTCCCGGATTAGGGGGTGTCCGGATAGCCGGACTATGACCTTTGGCCGGACTCCCGGATTATGAAGATACAAGATTGAAGACTTCGTCCCGTGTCCGGATAGGACTTTCCTTGGCATGGAAGGCAAGCTTGGCGAAATGATATGTAGATCTCCTCCAATTGTAACCGACTCTGTGTAACCCTAGCCCTCTCCTGTGTCTATATAAACCGGAGAGTTTTAGTCCATAGGACGAACAACAATCATACCATAGGCTAGCTTCTAGGGTTTAGCCTCTCTGATCTCGTGGTAGATCAACTCTTGTACTACCCATATCATCAATATTAATCAAGAAAGAGTAGGGTTTTACCTCCATCGAGAGGGCCCGAACTTGGGTAAAAACATTGTGTCCCTTGTCTCCTGTTACCATCCGCCTAGACGCACAGTTCGGGACCCCCTACCCGAGATCCGCCGGTTTTGACACCGACAACGACCCTCACAACGGAAGTACAGGTCGGCCTTCTCAAACCAAACCCCACATCGGTAGTCAAGCCCCCGGACCCTGTCAAACGAGTCCGAACTACCCTGTAGAATGATAGTCCAGCTCGTCAGGAGCTCGATTAGCAATTCGGCCTCTGTCCTAACTCCAACCGAACTGCAACATATATACCGCGTGCAGATAACTACGGACTAAAGATACCACGGGCGACGATGGAGGCATATCAAGGATAAATTCCACAATACGGCTCGACCGTACCTGGACCACCATATCTACCCTTTTGTTATCTTCATTTTTTTCAGGTTCCCTGCAACCACATCACCTTTTTATGGTACCAAGGGCCCTTTTTCCGGCCCCTGATGAAAACCTATTCATTAATCCTCTCAAAGGATCACACACCAACGCAAAAAGCATCGCAGATGTACGACGGAGTACCTAAAGGATCTTTCAAAATCACCTCTTCCTCTTTTTTAGCACCTGTACGCAGCTTTCTCTTTTGCCCGGTATGTAAAATAGCCTAGATGCTTATAGCATTATCTGTACAAATACGTTTTGAGGTATCAATCCGACTATAATGGAAACAGTTTTTCGCCCAAACTATTCGGTACTAGCATATTTCTAATATGCATTCCTTCTTATCTTTCATTTGCTTGTCATGTACACCTTGGCACGACCTAAATCACCAGGGGCTCCATTCAGCCACATACTTTTCTTAAGTATACCATAAGTCCAAACACTTTTACAGTGAAATTCGGCATCCCGAATCTAGCATTATATGCATCGGCTCCGAATCATGTCTTGGGTCAATAGTTGGGTTGCCCGGCTCCTGTGGTTACTACCTTACGTTCCGATTGTTCGGCTAAGGAAGTAAAGGGAGAACTACTGCAATTGTGTTTCTGGTTAGCCGGATAAACATCTCAGTAAAAAAAGCCGAAAACTGACTGTCATGATGCGGCGAGAGCTGGTCAGCTATTCAGTGACTCAGTATAAATCTCTTGCGATTTTTTCCGTGTCACATGAAAGACTGGTTTTTACCTGGTCAGGTGTCTACAGCACCCAAGTTCGGATCATCGAACAATACCAGGGGTTGCGCCTACAATCTTATTGTCAAACTCCTATGGCTAAGTGAGAGTGATAAAGCCACATAGTCTGATTGCCTACTTCGCCACACTAGCACCTCCTTCAAGGACCATGTCGTGGGGTTAAGTGTGTTTTTGTGCTGTTCCGAACACCCCTGTAGTATCTACGTGAGAGGCTGAAGCCGACGACTGGCCAACTCACAGATTCCATAAACGGACACAAAAATAATTTCAGATGAAACAAGACTAAAATTATACAAATGCCTTGTTTACATTATACAAAGTTTTGTCAGCACAGATACATTCATTCAAAAATGATGTCCTTCGAACACAGGCCCTTCATAATGCGGGATCCTCAAGGACGCTGTTGGAATATTTCTCCGGCGTACAATGCTCTTTGCCTGCGGGCGGTCCCTCGGTTGCAAGACTGGTGGCATTCATCTTTGCCCACTGCACCTTGACACGTGCGAATTCCATCCGGGCATCTTCAATATAGACTGACCGCTTTATAGCATCAAGCCGTGGGTAGGCATCGACTAGCCGCTTCACAAGCCCAAAGTAGCTACTATGTATGGGTTCGGCTGGCCAAAGATGGACTATGACATCCTTCATGGCCAGTTAAGCCACCCTATGTAGCTTGGTCAGCTGTTTCAGCTGATCACTGAAGGGCACAGGATGCTCTGGCGCAAGGTACTGTGACCAGAACAGCTCCTCTATTGAGCTCCCCTCTTTGGCTCGGAAGAAATCTACAACATCTGTAATACTTTGGGGTAGATCCGCGAACGATCGTGGAGAACTCCAAATGTGTGTTAGTAAGGTGTACTTCCTCCTTACGAATTTGCTCTGCATATTAAAGGTCTTACCCGCCACGATCTTCTTGGCTTTTGGGATCTCCTGATAGGCGCCTTGGGCTTCAACCCGGGCCTCCTTCGCACTTTGGAGCATTGTAGCAAGTTCGGAGTCTCGATCCAACACCTTGCGCTCCAAAGACTCACATTTGCTAATAGCATCCGTGAGCTCTTGCTGGACTTCATCCATCCTTGCTTCATGTTTCCGGCGAGCGGCTCGCTTCTTGTCCGCCTCCTTCTTGGCCTCTGCCAGAGCACTCTTGAGGGCCTCGACCTCGGACATGTCACCTATGAGCATAATCATAAAGCTCATTTAGATAAAAAATTCGAACTCATATCATTTCAGATATGCTTCGGTATCGCATACCTTGTTTTGCCTCCAACTTCCGCTTTAGTTCGGAGACTTCAGCAGCATGCGAGGTAATACGTCTCCAACATATCTATCATTTTTGATTGTTCCATGCGATTATATTACCCGTTTTGGATGTTTATGGGCTTTACTTTACACTTTTATATCATTTTTGGGCCTAACCTACGAACCGGAGGCCCAACCCGAATTTCTGTTTTTTTTGCCTATTTCAGTGTTTCGAAGAAAACGAATATCAAACGGAGTCCAAACGGAATGAGACCTTCGGGAGCGATCTTTTTGGAACAAACGTGATCCAGGGGACTTGGAGTGGACGTCAAGCAACAAAGGAGGCAGCCACGAGGGTGCCCAGCGCGCCCCCTACAGGTGGGCGTGCACCCCACCCTCGTGGGCCCCTCGAGCGTCCACCGACCTACTTCTTCCCCCTATATGTACCCATGTACCCCAAAACCATCGAGGAGCACCACGAAAAACTATTTCCACCGCCGTAACCTTCTGTATCCGCGAGATCCGAAGGGGGAATCGACCATGGAGGGCCTCTACATCATCTCCAAGGCCCTTCCGATGAGTTGTGAGTAGTTTAGCACAGACCTTCGGGTCCATAGTTATTAGCTAGATGGCTTCTTCTCTCTTTTTGATTCTCAATACAAAGTTCTCCTTCATCTTCTTGGACATCTATTTGATGTAACTCTTTTTTCGATGTGTTTGTCGAGATCCGATGAATTGTGGGTTTATGATCAAGTTTATCTATGAGAAATATTTGAATCTCTTCTAAATTATTTTATGTGTGATTAAGTTATCTTTGCAAGTCTCTTCGAATTATTAGTTTGGTTTGGCCTACTAGATTGATCTTTCTTGCAATGGGAGAAGTGCTTAGCTTTGGGTTCAATCTTTCGGTGTCCTTTCCCAGTGACAGCAGGGGCAGCAAGGCATGTATTGTATTGTTGCCATCGAGGATAAAAAGATGGGGTTTATATCATATTGCATGAGTTTATCCCTCTACATCATGTGATCTTTCTTAATGCGTTACTTTGTTCTTTATGAACTTAATACTCTAGACGTATGCTGGATAGCGGTCGATGTGTGGAGTAATACTAGTAGATGCAGGCAGGAATCGGTCTACTTGTCACGGACGTGATGCCTATATACATGATCATGCCTCTCATATATTCGCTTTTCTATCAATTGCTCTATAGTAATTTCTTCACCCACCGTAATACCTATGCTATCTTGAGAGAAGCCACTAGTGAAACCTATGGCCCCCGGGTCTATCTTTTATCATATAAGCTTTCAATCTACTTTTATTATTATCTTTTATTTTTCCAATCTATATCATAAAAATACCAAAAATATTTATCTTATCATATTATCTCTATCAGATCTCACTTTCGCAAGTGGCTGTGAAGGGATTTACAACCCCTTTATTGCGTTGGTTGCGAGTTCTTGTTTGGTTGTGTAGGCCTGTGGGACTTTTGAGGAGCCTCCTACTGGAGTGATACCTTGGTTCTCAAAAACCGAGGGAAATACTTACGCTACTATTGTTGCATCACCCTTTCCTCTTCAAGGAAAACCAACGCAAGCTCAAGACATAGCAAGAAGGATTTATGGAGCCGTTGCCGAGGAGGTCTTCGCTCAAGTCAAGACATACCAAGTACCCATCACAAACTCATCTCCCTCTCATTACATTATTTGCCATTTGCCTCTCGTTTTCCTCTCCCCCACTTCACCCTTGCCGTTTTATCCGCCCTTCTTCTGTTTGGTCTTTCGTTTGCTTGTGTCTCCATGTGCCTTCTATGTGCCTGCATCTTTGCTTGCTAAAAGTCTATCGGTATGGATCCACTTAAAGTGTTCTACTTGGATCATCTTCGATCGTTATGTGCTCGTGCTGAAACCCCAACTAGCCTAGTTGACAGGAAATCTTTAGATGAGCATGCTCATTTTGTGCATCACCGTTTGTCTGAAAAAGGGAGATTCTTATGGGATCAAATAAAAAGATTGTTGTGTTATGCTTGGAATCTTTGTGAAATTTATGATTTTAGTTGTTTCTCTAAGAACCCTAAAAAACACCTTCCCTACCTATGTGAGTTTAATGAAAATGAAATCTTATGTTCTTATGCAAAGGGTTTTTATAGTTACTATGATATTGAACAAATTGAAGAATTTGTTGCTTTTAAGGGTGCTTATGAAGTTCCTTCTTTGATTGAAAAGTATGATATTACTCTCTACGAATCTGAAATTTTTTACATACTTAAATATTGCTATGAAAATTATGCTCATAATGTCTATGTCAAAGAATTTATTGAGAGAACGACCGTTGCTTTGGAAGAAAATAATGATATGCATGAATCTATAGATAATGATGATTCTGATGATTTCATTGGAATATCCCTTGATGAACATGATGCTTGCTATTCTTGTGGCCATGATGTTAATATTTATGAAGATGAATTTGCTATAGTTCCTTGTGTTAAACATGAGATCGTTGCTATTGCACCCATACTTGGTAGTTCCTTCGATAAAAAGCATGATTGAAATGATTTTACTACAAATTCTCTTGATGTCAATTCTGCTAATAATATGCAAAACCCTAAGCTTGGGGATGCTAGTTTTGCTATGTCTACTACTTGTTTCAATGATCATGATTGGGGTGATTCTTCTTATGATCTTGAAAATCTATTTAAGCTCCATGATGAATATGAGATTGATAATAGTGTTTGCAATAATATTGAAAGTTTGTTTGGAAGAGTGTAAACTTTAGATCCCACATATTTGGAGTATGTTCAATCTTATGATATTTTTGATAAAAGTGGGTTTGGAGAGGTCATGACTTTAGTTAATGTTAATCCCACTATCTTGGAAGAGTATCAACTTTGGATGCATGTGGATCATGTTGAGAATATGTTTTGTGATAGCTATATTGTTGAATTTTCTTATGATCCTACATGTAATTATTATGAGAGAGGAAAATATGGTTGTAGAAATTTTCAAGTTACTAAATTACCTCTCGTCATGTTGAGATTGCTATCGTCTCTTTCTTCTTCCTTGCATATGCTAGTTTTTGCTTGTCTTGAAAATCTGTTTGCTTATAATATGCCTATGCATAGGAATTATGTTATACTTAGATGTGTTTGTCATGTGTTTCATGATGCTCTCTTTGCGCTTCAATTCTTGTCTTTCATGTCAGCATTATTAAAATTATCAACACCTAGCTAAAATGCTTTAAAGAAAAGCGCTTGTTTGGGGACAACCCAATATTTTTCCTTTCTATTATTCAATAAATATTTCATATAACTTCTGTTTAGATGTGTTTTCATGTTTTAATTAGTGTTTGTGCCAAGTAGAACCTATAGGATAACCTATGGTGACAGTTAGTTTGATTCTACTGAAAAACAGAAACTTTGTGCACACGAAAATAATTCTATTAATTCACAGAGACGTGCTTTTGCGTAGATTCTTTTTTCTTTAGATCAATAGACAAATTTCCAAGGACTTCCTTTTTTTTAGGATTTTTCGAGTTCCATAAGTATTCGAGAGTTACAGATTGCTACAGACTATTCTGTTCTTTGACAGATTCTGTTTTTCGTGTGTTGTTTGCTTATTTTGATGCATCTATGGCTAGTATTAAGTGGTATGAACCATAGATAATTTGGAATAAAGTAGATTTAACGCAAAAATAAATAAAGAATGAGTTCATTACAGTACCTTATGTGGTGTATTTTCTTTCTTGCACTAACGGAGCTTATGAGATTTCCTGTTGAGTTTTGTGTTGTGAAGTTTTCAAGTTTTGGGTAAAGATTTGATGGACTAAGGAATAAGGAGTGGCCAGAGCCTAAGCTTGGGGATGCCCATGGCACCCCAAGATATTCAAGGATAACCAAAAGCCTAAGCTTGGGGAAGCCCCGGAAGGCATCCCCTCTTTCGTCTTTGTCTTTCGGTATATTTACTTGAAGCTATATTTTTATTCGCCACATGATATGTGTTTTTCTTGGAGAGTCTTGTATGATATTAGTATTATATTTTTAGTTTAGCACAATCATCCTTTCTGTACACACCATTTGGGACGAAACCCACTTGATTGGAATTTATTGGAATAATCTATGTGCTTCACATATATCTTTTGAGCTAGATAGTTTTGCTGTAGTGCTTCACTTATATCTTTTAGAGCATGGCGGTGGCTTGATTTTGTAGGAATTTTTGATCTCTCATGCTTCACTGATATTATTTTGAGAGTCTTTTAGAACAGCATGGTATTAGTTATGGTTATAAAATTGGTCCTAGAATGATGGGCATCCAAGTTGGGTATAATAAAAACTATCATAGCAAGTGAATTGGATGCTATGATCAATTTGATACTTGATAATTCTTTTGAGATATGGAGGTAGTGATATTAGAGTCATGCTAGTTGGGTGATTATGAATTTAAAGAATGCTTGTGTTGAAGTTGGCAAGTCTCGTAGCATGCACGTATGGTAAAAGCTGTGCAACAAATTTGAAACATGATGTGTTCTTAGATTGTGCATCCTTATGAGTGGCGGTCGGGGACGAGCGATGGTCTTTTCCTACCAATCTATCCCCCTAGGAGCATGCACGTAGTGCTTGGTTTTTGATGACTTGTAGATTTTTGCAATAAGTATATGAGTTCTTTATGACTATTGTTGAGTCCATGGATTATACGCACTCTCACCCTTCCATCATTGCTAGCCTCTTCGGTACCATGCATTGCGCTTTCTCACCTCGAGAGTTGGTGCAAACATCACCGGTGCATCCAAACCCCATGATACGATATGCTCTATCACACATAAACCTCCTTATATCTTCCTCAAAACAGCCACCATGCATAATTTTTCACACATGTCACTCTTGATTCATTGCCCATCCTGGTACACTGCCGGAGGCATTCATATAGAGTCATATATTCTTCTAGTTTTGATCGTAATTCATGAGTTGTAAATAAATAGAATCGTGATGATGTTCATTATTAGAGCATTGTCCGCCCACAAAAAAAGGCCGAAAAAAAGGGAAAGGCCAAAGAAAAAAAGAAAAGAAGAAAGGCCAAAGAAAAAAAGGCCCAAAAAAAGAAAAAAAAGAAAAAGAAAATAAAATAAAAAGGGGCAAGGTTACTATCCTTTTCCACACTTGTGCTTCAAAGTAGCACCATGTTCTTCATATAGAGAGACTCATATGTTGTCACTTTCATATACTAGTGGGAATTTTTCATTATAGAACTTGGCTTGTATATTCCTACGATGGGCTTCGTCAAAATGCCCTAGGTCTTAGTGAGCTAGCAAGGTTGATGCACACCCACTTAGTTTCTTTGGTTGAGCTTTCATACATTTACAGCTCTAGTGCATCCGTTGCATGGCAATCCCTACTACTCATGTTGACATCAATTGATGGGCATCTCCATAGCCCGTTGATTATCCTCGTCAATATGAGACTTTCTCATTTTTTGTCTTCCCCACACAACCTCCATCATCATATTCTGTTCCACCCATGGTGCTATATCCATGGCTCATGCTCATGTATTGCGTGAAAGTTGAACTTTTTTTGATATTATTTAAGTACGAAACAATTGCTTGGCTTGTCATCTGGGGTGTGCAAGATGGGAGCATTTTTGTGTGACTAAAATGAAGCATAACCTAACTATATGATTTTGTAGGGATGAACTTTCTTTAGCCATGTTAGTTTGAGAAGACATGATTGCTTTGATTAGTATACTTGAATTATTACTATTTCTTATGTCAATATGAACTTTTATTTTGAATCACTTGGATCTGAACATTCATGCCACAATAAAGAAAATTACATAGAGAATTATGCTAGGTAGCATTCCACATCAAAAATTCTGTTTTTTTATCATTTACCTACTCGAGGACGAGCAGATATTAAGCTTGGGGATGATTGATACGTCTCCAATGTATCTATAATTTTTTATTGTTCCATGCTATTATTTTACCCGTTTTGGATGTTTATGGGCTTTACTTTACACTTTTATATCATTTTTGGGACTAACCTACTAACCGGAAGCCTAGCCCGAATTGCTGTTTTTTTTGCCTATTTCAGTGTTTCGAAGAAAAGAATATCAAACGAGTCCAAATGGAACGAAACCTTCAGGAGCGATCTTTTTGGAACAAACGTGATCCAGGGGACTTGGAGTGGACGTCAAGCAACAGAGGAGGTGGCCACGAGGGTGCCCGACACGCCCCCTATAGGTGGGCGCGCCCCCCACCCTCGTGGGCCCCTCGAGCGTCCACCGACCTACTTCTTCCTCCTATATATACCCATGTACCCCAAAACCATCGAGGAGCACCACAAAAACTATTTCCACCGCTGTAACCTTCTATATCTGCGAGATCCCATTTCGGAGCCTTCGTCGGTGCTCCACCGAAGGGGGAATCGACCATGGAGGGCCTCTACATCATCTCCAAGGCCCTTCGGATGAGTTGTGAGTAGTTTACCAGAGACCTTCGGGTCCATAGTTATTATCTAGATGGCTTCTTCTCTCTCTTTCATTCTCAATACAAAGTTCTCCTTGATCCTCTTGGAGAACTATTCGATGTAACTCTTTTTGCGGTGTGTTTGTCGAGATCCGATGAATTGTGGGTTTATGATCAAGTTTATCTATGACATATATTTGAATATCTTTTGAATTCTTTTATGTGTGATTAAGTTATCTCTACAAGTCTCTTCGAATTATCAGTTTGGTTTGACCTACTAGATTGATCTTTCTTGCAATGGGAGAAGTGCTTAGCTTTGGGTTCAATCTTGCGGTGTCCTTTCCCTGTGACAGCAGGGGAAGCAAGGCACGTATTGTATTGTTGCCATCGAGGATAAAAAGATGGGGTTTATATCATATTGCATGAGTTTATCCCTCTACATCATATCATCTTTCTTAATGCGTTACTCTGTTCTTTATAAACATAATACTCTAGATGCATGCTGGATAGCGGTCGATGTGTGGAGAAATAGTAGTAGATGTAGGCAGGAGTCGGTCTACTTGTCACGGACGTGATGCCTATATACATGATCATGCCTAGATAATCTCATAATTATTTGCTTTTCTATCCATTGCTCGACAGTAATTTGTTCACCCACTGTAATACTTATGCTATCTTGAGAGAAGCCACTAGTGAAACCTATGGCCCCGGGTCTATCTTTTATCATATAAGATTTCAATATACTTTTATTTGCATCTTTTACTTTTCCAATCTATATCATAAAAATACCAAAAATATTTATCTTATCATATTATCTCTATCAGATCTCACTTTCACACGTGGTCGTGAAGGGTTTGACAATCCCTTTATTGCGTTGGTTGCGAGTTCTTGTTTGTTTGTGTAGGTGCGTGGGACTTTTGAGGAGCCTCCTACTGGATTGATACCTTGGTTCACAAAAACTGAGGGAAATACTTACGCTACTACTGCTGCATCACCCTTTCCTCTTCGAGGAAAACCAGCGCAAGCTCAAGACGTAGCACGAGGCTGCTGCTAGCTTTGTAGCCTGTTCATCCAAGGAGACATATATGTTAGCTCCTTTGAAGTATTATTTGATCCTCTGTTCGGCCCTTCTTCACGAATGCCGAAGAGAGTCTCAGGGGCTACTATCCTTACACATGCATTCCTTTTACAAATAGCCAAAAATTATATTATGTCACATACCTCAAAGCCTATTAAAAGGCTGGTATAAGCTTCATTCAATCCGCTCATAGAGGACCAAACCTTAACCACCATACCCATAAGGGAGCGGTGTTCCTCCACAATGGAAGCACTCTGAAGCGCTTCCACCAGAGTGTCTGGCGCCACCAGATTGATAGAGGATGCAGGTGGAGATTGTGCGCCCCCTTCTCTTGAAGGAGGCTGCTGGCCCGATTCCGGAGCCGTATGGGTCTCCGGAATAATATCGGGTTGGGGGCCGAATTGAGCATGGCCCCTGTTGCCGGTCTCTATGGGGGTCAATTTCCCCCTCTCTTCGGCGACAGAGGTATTGCCCTCCGCGCCACCTTCACGGCCTCCAGCACCTCCCTATGACTTGGAGAGGTTCTTGGGGACAACACTTTGGTGTTGGCTGCAGTGGTGGGTGGAGAGACCTGCGGAGGCGAATAGCTCTCCATCGCGTTCGTCCCTAGCGAGTTCCCAGATGAAGATGATCGCCGGTGAAGGTCACGAGCCGGGTTGCAATACGCAATTCAGTATGTTAAAATGAAAAGGCATAAATTTGGATATATGTACGGTGTCTTGGGATAATTACGATCCGGCAAAGTGCTTCGCCCTGGTGTGCCACTCAGGGATGGCATCCGCATCCTCTTCGGAATCATCCGAAAGGGAGGGTTTCCCCTTCTTGGTCGCCTCCGCATCTAGATCCGTGGAAGCCGCCCTTTTCTTCTTTCCCCCATTGTGGGGAGAATTGCTCTCTTCCTCCTCTACATCTTCGTCATGAGAGGAGGAGGTCTTGGTATCTTCGGACATGACGTCCCAAGTGCCCTTACGATGGAGGCCGCCTCTAGCCTCCTTGCCTTTCTTTGTGGCCTTCTTCTCTGGCCCCTGATACGGCGACAAAACGAACATCTTCGTCAACAAAGGGATGGCTGGGTCCTCGGGTAGTGGAGCTGGACATCAGATTTGCTCCGCCTTCTTTGTCTAGCCCCGTGGCAGTAATGAGAAGTTTAATATATTCCTGGGATTTACAAATTAAAATCATTATTAAACTTACGGGAGTAGCCGGACGAGCGCAGTCGAGGCCGCGGTCTTTGATTGTTTCCGGCCACGACTTTTGAGCCTTGAAGAGCAGGTTCCATATGCCTTCGTGCGTCGTGCAGAAGAATCGCTGCAGGGTCCGAGGACCGGCCGGGTCGAATTTCCACAAATGTTGAGTCCGTTGTTGACAAGGGAGAATTCGGCGAAAAAGCATCACCTGGATCACGCTGGCAAGGCTGGTGTTCTTGTTTATCATGCCCTTGACACGGCTCTCCAGTGTCATTACCTCGTCAGGCGACACCCAGTCTAGGCCCTTATTGAGCCAGTATGTAAGCAGCATCGGGGGCCTGGACTTGAACTCAGGAGCGGCGGCCCATGTGGTATCGCGGGGTTTCATGATATAGAACCACCCCTACTGCAATCCCTTGACGGAATCCAAAAAGGTTCCCTTTGGCCCGGTGACGTTGGGGAGTTTGCTCACCATGGCGTCGCCGCACTCCGCGTGTTGGCCTTCGACCACCTTCGGCTTCACATTGAAGACCTTGAGCCATAGGCCGAAGTGGGGAGGGATGCAGAGGAATGCCTCGCACACGACGATAAACACCGAAAGGTTGAGGAAGGAATTTGGGGCTAGATCATGAAAATCTAACCCATAGTAAAACATAAGACCACAAACGAAAGGATGGAGGGGAAACCCTAGTCCGTGAAGGAAATGGGGGATGAACACTACCTTCTCATTAGGCTTCAGAGTGGGAATAATCTGCTTTTTGGCACGGAGCCGGTGGATTATAGCTGTGGCCTGGTACCCAGCTTCCCGGAGCTCCTTGATGTTCTCGTCTGTAACAGAGGAAGCCATCCACTTGCGTTGCGCTCTAGATCTGGACATGGCTGGGGTGTTTGGTGGCAACGGAAAAGATTGGGACTTGGGCGCTAGAGATCGAATGGCAGATGGGCAGAGGAGGAAGAAGGCGTGGGGTAAAAAGACAGATCCTTATCTTCTTATAGAGGCAGTGGATGTCAAGCGCCCTCTCACAAGCGTTAAATCTCGCCTATTCCCAAGGGGACGTGTGAATGGCACGGTTGGATTACCAAACCCCTATTAATGCGAATCCCGTGATAAGGGGACACGATCTCTGCTTTGACAAGACATGCCTATAGTCGTGCCCCGAAACACGAAGTGAAGGCCGTGAAACGGTTCAGCATAATAACAAGGCCAGGACATAACGCCTCGCTGGAAAAATTGCCTATGGACGTGACTTACTTCGTTTCGAATATTTTTGCTCTAATAGCTTAAAGCTGTAATTATTTAACAGAGCCAGATACAACTATTTTGTGTAGAGGACTGCATTGGAGTATTCGGAGAAGGAACATGCCTTGCAATGCCGAAGAGAATCTACGCGCCGAATACATCGCCATTGAAGCCCAGTTTAGGGGCTACTGAGGGAGTCCTGGACTATGGGGTCCTCGGGGAGCCGGCCTATATGACATGGGCCGGATTGATGTGTCCTAAAGATACGAGATAGAAGGTCTTCTCCCATGTCTGGATGGGACTCTCCTTTGCATGGACGACAAGCTTGGCATCCGATTGTGTAGTTTCCTTCCTCTATAAACCGACCTTGTATAACCCTAGTCCCCTCCGGAGCTTATATAAACCAGAGGGTCTAGTCCTTAGAGGCAATCACAATCATACAGTCTAGGTATCTAGGGTTTAGCCATTACGATCTCGAGGTAGATCAACTCTTGTAACCCCTATACTCATCAAAGTCAATCAAGCAGCAAGTAGGGTATTACCTCCATTAAGAGGGCCCGAACCTAGGTAAACATCGTGTCCCCTGCCTCCTGCTACCTTCGATCCTTAGGCGCACAGTTCGGGACCCCCTACCCAAGATCTGTCGATTTTGACACTGACACCTGGTTGCCGGATCGCGTGTTAGCGAGTCCGAGGTGCGGGTGGCCCTGGGCGGGGTTGGCGACCTAGTGATCACTAGTGGGCAGCATGATGCGCCTTCTCGCCGCCAATGGGCTGCCCGGTCGGCTTGTAGTGTAGGCTGCGGACCCCTCCCGAGCCTTTGGGTCTCTAGGGTCTCGACGTTGAGCGGTTGTGGCCCAAGAGGCCCTGGCCCTTCATGAGGCGTCCTAACCTCATGGGACCCTCGAGTTCTTGGGCGCCCCTCAAACCCTGTCCGCGCTTGGGGCACGCCATGCGACCGATGTTCCTTGGAACGCCTAGCCCAGCTGCCGTTTCCCTAGTGTGTCGCGGAAGCATAGGTCACCTGCATCCAAAAGTTAGCACATACGCTCTGGTGATCTTCTCATTCCTTTGTTGAAGCCAAGTCCACGGTGAGAACCTGTTACTTCTTGCATATGAGAGTGAATGCAGGATGCAATCATATCTATATGCATATGCAGATGCTCATGAAATACTTATGTAGTAATCTGAAATGCTCATGCATGCATGCAATCTAGGTTGGGGCCCCTCTACAATGCTTCTTTATTCTCGCATGGGGACATCACCCCGGATTTGTACAAGGGGTTACATGCAACTAAGGCAAGGCCTATACAAAATGGGTGGCTGCCGGGCAGGGCCTGGCAGCCTTGCGCCTTATAGGTAGACCTTGTGGAGATTCTCAATATTCCATGAGTTTTGCAACAGAGTGCTATCTCCGGTCTCCAGCCGGACTGCGCCAGGTCTGGTGACTCATACTACCCGGTAAGGGCCTTCCCACTTTGGTGATAGCTTGTGTGTACCCTTGGCAGACTGAACGCGCCTAAGGACAAGGTCACTTTCCTCAATACTCCGGGCGTGAACCCTGCGCTATGATAGCGACGCAGGGCCTGCTGATAGCTTGCAGCACATGTAGCAGCCCGGAGACGGTTCTCCTAGAGTAGCACATCGTCGTCACGCTGGTGCTGATCTTGCACGATCTCATCATAAGCAAGTACTCGAGGTGACCCATAAATGTGTTCCCTGGGGATAACTGCATCTGCCCCGTAGACCAGGGAGAAGGGAGTCTGCCCGGTAGCATGGTTTGGTGTCGTTCTGAGGGACTAGGGAACTACTAGTAGCTCCTTGATCCACTCCTGCTACCTCTTGAGCACTGCGTTGGATTTCCCAAAAGAGGAAAGGATGATGCAACAAAGTAGCATAAGTATTTCCCTCAGTTTTTGAGAACCAAGGTATCAATCCAGTAGGAGACCACGCACAAGTCCCTCGTACCTACACAAAATGATAGCAAGTCGCAACCAATGCGATTAAGGGTTGTCAATCCCGTCACGGTTACTTACGAAAGTGAGATCTGATAGAGATGATAAATAACATTTTTGGTATTTTTTATAGATAGATGCAAAGTAAAAAGTAAAAGGCAAAGTAAAACAAAGCAAGTAAATAAAGTGATAGAGATTGATATGATGACAATAGACCCGGGGGCCATTGGTTTCACTAGTGGCTTCTCTCAAGAGCATAAGTATTCTACGGTGGGTGAACAAATTACAGTTGAGCAATTGACAGAATTGAGCATAGTTATGATTATATCTAGCCAATGATCATGTATATAGGCATCACATCCAAGACAAGTAGATCGAAACGATTCTGCATCTACTACTATTACTCCACTCGTCGACCGCTATACAACATGCATCTAGAGTATTGAGTTAAAAACAGAGTAACGCCTTAAGCAAGATGACATGATGTAGAGGGATAAATTCATGCAATATGATAAAAAACCCATCTTGTTATCCTCGATGGCAACAATACAATACGTGCCTTGCTGCCCCTTCTGTCACTGGGTAAGGACACCGCAAGATTGAACCCAAAGCTATGCACTTCTCCCATTGCAAGAACTAACAATCTAGTTGGCCAAACCAAAAAGGATAATTCGAAGAGACTTGCAAAGATAACTCAATCATGCATAAAAGAATTCAGAGAAGAATCAAATATTTTCCATAGATAATACTGGATCATAAACCCACAATTCGTCGGTCTCTACAAACACACTGCAAAAAGAAGATTACATCGAATAGATCTCCATAAGAGAGGGGGAGATCTTTGTATTGAGATCCAAAAAGAGAGAATAAGTCGTCTAGCTACTAGCTATGGACCCGAAGGTCTGAAGTAAACTACTCACACTTCATCGGAGGGGCTATGGTGTTGATGTAGAAGCCCTCCTTGGTGTATGCCACCTCCGGCGGAGCTCCAGAACAGGCGCCAAGATGGGATCTCGTGGATACAGAAGGTTGCAGCGGTGGAATCAGGTTTTTGGCTCCTGTTCTGATCGTTTCGTGGTACATAGGTATATATAGGAGGAAGGAGTACGTCGGTGGAGCGTCAGGGGGGCCACGAGGTAGGGGGCGTGCCCAGGGGGGCGCCCTCCACCCTCATGACCGTCTTTGGCACTTCTTGGAGTAGGGTCCAAGTCTCCTGGATCACGTTCGGTGAGAAAATCATGATCACGAAGGTTTCATTCCGTTTGGACTCCGTTTGATATTCTGTTTCTTCAAAGCACTGAAATAAGCAAAAAACAACAATTCTAGGCTGGGCCTCCCGTTAATAGGTTAGTCCCAAAAATAATATAAAAGTGGAAAATAAAGCCCAATATAGTCCAAAGCAATAGAAAAGTAGCATGGAGCAATCAAAAATTATAGATACGTTGGAGACGTATCAGGCATCCCCAAGCTTAATTCATGCTCGTCCTCAAGTAGGTAAATGATAAAAAAAGAATTTTTGATGCAGAGTGATACTTTGGGATAATTTCAATGTAAATCTTCTTAATTGTGATATGATTATTCAGATCCGAAAGATTCAAGACAAAAGTTCATATTCACACAAAAATAATAATACTTCAAGCATACTAATCAAAGCAATCATGTCTTCTCAAAATAACATGGCAAAAGAAAGTTCATCCCTACAAAATCATATAGTTAGGCTATGCTTCATTTTCGTCACACAAAGATGTTCCCAACTTCTATACCACCGATGACAAGCCAAGCAATTGTTTCATACTTAAATAATCTCAAAAAATTTCAACCTTCATGCAATACATGAGCGTGAGCCATGGATATAGCACTATGGGTGGAATAGAATATGATGATGGGGATTGTGTGGAGAAGACAAAAAAAGAGAAAGTCTCACATTGACGAGGCAAATCAACGGGCTATGGAGATGCCCATCAATTGATGTCAACATGAGGAGTAGGGATTGCCATGCAACGGATGCACTAGAGCTATGAATGCTCAACAAAAGAAAACTAGTGGGTGTGCATCCAACTTGGTTGCTCACGAGGACCTAGGGCATTTGAGGAATCCCATCGTAGGAATATACAAGCCAAGTTCTATAACGAAAAATTCCCACTAGCATAAAAAGGACTACTTTATGAGACTCACTACATGAAGAACAAGGTGCTACTTTGAAGCACAAGTGTGGAAAAAGAGATAATAGCATTGCCCTTTATATATATATATATATATATTTGGGCCTTTCTTTTTTTCTTTTGGCCTTTCTCTCTTTTTTTTATTTGGGAAATGCTCTAAAAATGATGATCATCACACTTCTATTGATTACAACATAAGGATTACAACTCGAAACTTAGAACAAGATATGACTCTATATGAATGCCTTCGGTGTACCGGGATGGTGCAATGAATCAAGAGTGACACGTATGAAAAATAATGCATGGTGGCTTTGCCACAAATACGATGTCAACTACATGCTCTTGCGATGGCAATATGACAAAAGTAATGGATGTCATGATGATGATGGAAGTTGCATGGCAATATATCTTGGAATGGCTATGGAAATGCCATGATAGGTAGGTATGGTGGCTGTTTTGAGGAAGATATAAGGAGGTTTATGTGTGATAGAGCATATCGTATCATGGGGTTTGGATGCACCGGCGAAGTTTGCACCAACTCTCAAGGTGAGAAAGGGCAATGCACGGTGCCGAAGAGGCTAGCAAAGGCGGAAAGGTGAGAGTGCGTATAATCCATGGACTCAACATTAGTCAAAAGAACTCATATACTTATTGCAAAAATTTAGAAGTCATCAAAAATCAAGTACTATGCGCATGCTCCTAAGGGGATAGATTGGTAGGAAAAGACCATCGCTTGTCCCCGACCGCCACTCATGAGGATGCACAAGCCAGGTACACTTCATGTTTCAAATTTGTCACACAACTTTAACCATACGTGCATGCTACGGGACTTGCAAACTTCAACACAAGCATTCTTTCAATTCATAATTACCCAACTAGCACGACTTTGATATTATCACCTCCATATCTCAAAATAATTATCAAGCATCAAACTTATCTTAGTATTCAACGCACTCAAAAGAAAGTTTCACATATCTTGAATACCAAGTATATTAACATTAAGCAAATTACCATGCTATTAATGACTCTCAAAGTAATCTAAGTGAAGCATGAGAGATCAATAGTTTCTTTAAAACCAATCCACCACCGTGCTCTAAAAGATCTAAGTGAAGCACTAGAGCAAAAATTATCGCGCTCAAAAGATATAAGTGAAGCACTATGGGCAAAACTATCAAGCTCAAATGATATAAGTGAAGCACTATGAGTATTCTAGCAAATTCCAAATCATGTATGGCTCTCTCAAAAGGTGTGTACAGCAAGGATGATTATGGTAGACTAACAAGAAAAGACGCAAATAATACAAGACGCACCAAGCAAAACACACATCATGTGGTGAATAAAAATATAGCTCCTAGTAAATTATCGATGGAAGTGGACGAAAGAGGGGATGCCTTCTGGGGCATCCCCAAGCTTTCACTTTTTGGTGTTCTTTGATTATCTTGGGGGTGCCATGGGCATCCCCAAGCTTAGGCTCTTGCCACTCCTTGTTCCATAGTCCATCAAAAGAATTCACCCAAAACTTGAAAACTTCACAACACAAAACTCAACAGAAATCTCGTGAGCTCCGTTAGAGAAAGAAAAAAAAAGACTACTTGAAGGTACAGTAATGAACTCATTCTTTATTTATATTCGTATTAAACCTACTGTATTCCAACTTCTCTATGGTTTATAAACTATTTTACTAGCCATAGATTCATCAAAATAAGCAAACAACACACGTAAAACAGAATCTGTCAAAAACAGAATAGTATGTAGCAATCTCTAACTAACGCAAACTTATGGAACTCTAAAAATTCTACCAAAATAGGAATTCCTGGAAAATTTTCTTATTAAACATCAGAAAAAATAATCAATGCAAAAGCATGTTCTTGTGATTGAACAAAATTATATTCGTGCGTGCAAAGTTTCTGTTTTTCAGCAGAATCAAATCAACTATCATCGTAGGTTATCCTATAGGTTCTACTTGGCACAAACACTAATTAAAAGATAAAACCACATCCAAACAGAGGATAGATGGATTATTTATTCCTAAACAGAAGAAAAAACAAAAAACACAAAATAAAATTGGGTTGCCTCCCAACAAGCGCTATCGTTTAACGCCCCTAGCTAGGCATAAAAGCAAGGATAGATCTAGGTATTGCCATCTTTGGTAGGCAATCCATAAGTGGCTCTCATGATAGATTCATATGGTAATTTTATTTTCTTTCTAGGGTAGTGTTCCATGCCCTTCTTTAATGGAAATTGGAATCTAATATTCCCTTCCTTCATATCAATAATTGCACCAATCATTCTAAGGAAAGGTCTACCAAGAATAATAGGACATGAAGGATTGCAATCTATACCAAGAACGATAAAATCTACGGGCACATAATTCCTATTTGCAACAATAAGAACATCATTAATTCTTCCCATGCGCTTTTTAATAGTGGAATCTGCAAGATGCAAGTTTAGAGAGCAATCATCAAAATCACGGAAATCTAGCAAATCACATAAAGTTTTGGGAATAGTAGAGACACTAGCACCCGAATCACACAAAGCATGAAACTCATAGTCTTTAATGTTAATTTTAATAGTAGGTTCCCACTCATCATAGAGTTTTCTAGGGATAGAAACTTTCAACTCAAGTTTTTCTTCATAAGATTGCATCAAGGCATCAACAATGTGTTCGGTAAAGGCCTTATTTTGACTATAAGCATGAGGAGCATCTAGCACGGATTGCAACAAGGAAATAAAATCAATCAAAGAGCAATTTTCATAATTAAATTCCTTGAGATCCAAAATAGTGGGTTTAGCAATATCTAATTTTTTATTTATTTCAATCCCACTTTCATCAAATTCATCATCAAGATCTAGAAACTCCGAATTCTTAGAGCGCCTTCTAGGTAAAGGAAGATCATATTCAGTTTCATCAAGATTCATATTGCAAAACAAAGATTTAATGGGGGACACATCACTAACTTTTAGATGTTCATCTTGATTTTCATAGGAATTGGAAGAACATGCTTTAATAAAGGCATCTTTGGAAGCACACATCCTAGAGGTTCTTTCCTTGCACTCATCAATGGAAATTCTCATGGCTTTGAGAGACTACATGATATCATGCTTAGGAGGAATAGATCTAAGCTTTAAAGAATCAACTTTAAGAGAAATTCTATCAACGTTCCTAGCCAAATTATCAACTTTAAGCAATTTCTCTTCAAGCAAAGCATTAAAATTCTTTTGTGAATTCATAAACTCTTTAACACTACTCTCAAATTCGGAGGGCATATTATTAAAATTTCCATAAGAGTTGTTGTAGGAATTTCCATAATTATTAGAAGGATTACTAGGATAAGGCCTAGGATTAAAATCCCCTCTATAAGCATTGTTTCCAAAACTATTCCTACCAACAAAATTCACATCCATAGATTCATTATTATTCTCAAGCAAAGTAGACAAAGGCATATCATTGGGATCACGAGGAGTATTTTTAGGAGCAAACATCTTCATAAGTTCATCCATCTTTTCACTCAAAACATTCATTTCTTCTATAGCATGCACTTTTTTACTAGAAGATCTTTCGGTGTGCCATTGAGAATAATTAGCCATAATATTATCAAGAAATTTTGTGGCATCTCCTAACGTAATTTCCATAAACGTGCCTCCCGTGGCCGAATCTAAGAGATTTGTAGAAGCAAAATTCAATCCGGCATAAATTTTTTGTATGATCATCCATAAATTCAAACCATGAGTAGGGCAATTGCGAAGCATCAATTTCATTCTTTCCCAAGATTGGGAAACATGCTCATGATCAAGTTGTTTAAAATTCAGGATATCGTTCCTAAGAGTGATAATTTTAGCGGGAGGAAAATACTTAGAGATAAAAGCATCTTTGCACTTGTTCCAAGAATCAATACTATTTTTAGGCAAAGACGAAAACCAAACTAGCACGATCTCTAAGTGAAAACGGAAATTACTACAATTTGACAATATTGTTATCCGTATCTTTCTTCTTTTGCATATCACAACACAAATCAACAAAATTGTTTAGATGAGTAGCGGCATCTTCACTAGGAAGGCCGGCGAATTGATCTTTCATAACAAGATTCAACAAAGCGGTATTGATTTCACAAGACTCATCATTATTAAGAGGAGCAATCGGAGTACTAAGGAAATCATTATTATTGTTATTCGAGAAATCACACAGCTTGGTATTATCTTGCGCCATGGCAACAAGTAATCCAACACACAAGCAAACAGAAAGGCAACGAGAAAAAGGCAAACGGGAAAGGGAGGAGGAGATTGGGAAAGAGAGGGCGAATAAAACGGCAAGGGTGAAGTGGAGAGAGGAAAATGAGAGGCAAATGGAAAATAATGTAATGCAAGAGATAGGGATTGCGATGGGTACTTGGTATAGTTGACTTGCTTGTGTGAGCCTCCCCGGTAACAGAGGCAGAAATTCTTCTTGCTACCTCTTGAGCATTGTGTTGGATTTCCCCGAAGAGGAAAGGATGATGCAGCAAAGTAGCATAAGTATTTCCCTCAGTTTTTGAGAACCAAGGTATCAATCCAGTAGGAGACCATGCACAAGTCCCTCGTACCTACACAAAACGATAGCAACTCGCAACCAACAGGATTAGGGGTTGTCAATCCCTTCACGGTTACTTACAAAAGTGAGATCTGATAGAGTTGATAAATAATATTTTTGGTATTTTTGATAGATAGATGCAAAGTAAAAATTAAAAGGCAAACTAAAACAAAGCAAGTAAATAAAGTGATAGAGATTGATATGATGAGAATAGACCCGGGGGCCATAGGTTTCACTAGTGGCTTCTCTCAAGAGCATAAGTATTCTACGGTGGGTGAACAAATTACTGTTGAGCAATTGACAGAATTGAGCATAGTTATGAGTATATCTAGGCAATGATCATGTATATAGGCATCACATCCAAGACAAGTAGATCGAAACGATTCTGCATCTACTACTATTACTCCACTCATCAACCGCTATCCAGCATGCATCTAGAGTATTAAGTTAAAAACAAAGTAACGCCTTAAGCAAGATGACATGATGTAGAGGGATAAATTCATGCAATATGATAAAAACCCCATCTTGTTATCCTCCATGGCAACAATACAATACGTGCCTTGCTGCCCCTTCTGTCACTGGGTAAGGACACCGCAAGATTGAACCCAAAGCTAAGCACTTCTCCCATTGCAAGAACTACCAATCTAGTTGGCCAAACCAAAAAAGAAAATTCGAATAGACTTGCAAAGATAACTCAATCATACATAAAAGAATTCATAGAAGAATCAAATATTTCCCATAGATAATACTGGATCATAAACCCACAACTCATCGATCTCAACAAACACACCGCAAAAAGAAGATTACATCGAATAGATCTCCATAAGAGAGGGGGAGAACTTTGTATTGAGATCCAAAAAGAGAGAAGAAGCCATCTAGCTACCAGCTATGGACCCGAAGGTCTGAAGTAAACTACTCACACGTCATCGGAGGGGCTATGGTGTTGATGTAGAAGCCCTCCTTGGTGGATGCCCCCTCCGGTGGAGCTCCAGAACAGGCCCCAAGATGGGATCTCGTGGATACAGAAGGTTGCAATGGTGGAATTAGGTTTTTGGCTCTTGTTCTGATCGTTTGGGGGTACGTAACTATAATAGGATGAAGGAGTACGTCGGTGGAGCGTCAGGGGGCCCATGAGGTAGGGGGGGCGCCCAGGGGGGTGCGCCCTCCACCCTCATGACCGCCTCTGGCACTTCTTGGAGTAGGGTCCAAGTCTCCCGGATCACGTTCGGTGAGAAAATCACGTTGCCGAAGATTTCATTCCGTTTGGACTCCGTTTGATATTTTGTTTCTTCGAAACACTAAAATAGGCAAAAAACAACAATTCTGGGTTGGGCCTCCGGTTAATAGGTTAGTCCTAAAAATAATATAAAAGTGGAAAATAAAGCCCAATATAGTCCAACACAGTAGATAAAGTAGCATGGAGCAATCAAAAATTATTGATACGTTGGAGACGTATCAACTTCCTGTCGTGCTTCTGAATGTATCAAAGGTTATGGTCTTGTGTCTGTGTAGCACTTCAGTGTTCGCCCTCTCAGCTTGTCCATTGCTTTGCGGGTTCGCCACAGAGGCATATGAGATCTTGCATCCGAGGGATGAACATATTGCATGAAGGTGTAGCTCGTGAACTGGGTGTCGTTGTCTGTGATGATCCTTGCCGGAACTCCAAAATGACACACCAGATCTTTCAAGAACTTGATAGCTGACTGAGCAGTAACCTTTCTCATGACAGTCACTTCCGGCCACTTTGTAAACTTGTCGATGGCAACAAACAAGAATTCAAAGCCCCCGATTGCTCGGGGGAAGGGGCCGAGGATATCGAGCCCCCAGACCGAAAATGGCCATGATAGAGGGATTGTCTGAAGAGCTTGGGAAGGCAGGCGGGTATTCTTGGAATGGAACTGGCAGGCTCCACACTTAGTGACTAGCTCGACCGCAGCTTGGCGGGTTGTGGGCCAATAGAATCCTTGTCGGAATGCTTTCCAACTAATGACCTTGATCCAATGTGGGAGCCGCACATTCCTTTGTGTATCTCAGCCAGTAGTTCCTTTCCTTCTTCTCGGCGGACGCACATCAGTTTCACTCCGTTAGGCCTCCTTCTGTACAGAGTGTCATTGACAAACTGATACATACTGGCCCTCCCGGATACTCTTTCAACTTCGTCTTGATCGCCGGGAAGCTCTCCGTTTTGTACGACGTGGACAATGTGCCTTGCCCAAGTTGGAGCATGTGGCTCGGCAACGAGGACTAGCAGCACATCCTCTGCTCTAGGAGCACCGGCCTCGTGCGTGGTGTCCATGGAACCGGCAGGAGGGGGTGGTCTGGCAGGCTGTGAGGAGTTGTTTCCGGCAGGGTCTTTGCCGGGAGCGGATGGCTCTACCGAGAGAGGCTTTTCGGTGTCCAACTTTCTCCTCTTCTGGTCCATTGTTGCTTGGGATATGGAGGGCTGAGTGTCGATGGAAAACGACACCTATGGGATCACTAGAATCCCTACTATGGTCGATGGGCGTGAGTTTGTGGAAAGAGCAGGTCTAGGAGTCAGCACAAAAATCGTTTACCCAGGTTCGGGCCGTGAGGATGCGTAATACCCTAGTCCTACTTCGGTGTATATTTGAGTGTTCTAGAGGTCTTGAACTAGCTACTACGCGTGACTTGTTCAAAAGATCCGAATCCCTCCTCGGTATGCCTCGGACCTCCTTTTATAGAAAAAAGGGGTCGCCACAGTGGCACACAGGAGGTGGAAAGGTGTACAGTGGTCGAGTCTATCCTCTGGCACCGTCAGACAAAATGCATTTAATGCGATACCGACATGCCCTTCTTGCTATTAGGGACAACAAGGAAGCTCGTCCCAGCTGTCGCCGCCTCACCTGGCTCCAACGCGCGTCTGAGCTGATGAGGCGTTGTAGTGCCACGTTGGCTTGCTGCTGGGCTGGTGCGGTGGCAGAGTCTTCTCGAAGATATGCATGCCACCATGCAGGTGCTTGCTGAGTCGTTCTAGAGGCCGCACGTCACCACGCAGGTGCTCGCCTAGCTGGCTGAGCTGGAAGCTGCATGGGGACGGCGGTGAAGTCTTGGCAAATGTGGGCCTGGCCACGGCCCGCTGACGTCCTTGGCAAGGGTCTTGCTGGGGTCCCGGCATGGGTCTTGCCGTGGAAAACGTGGTCGTCCCCGGCAAGGATCTTTCCGGAGGTCTTGTGGATTTCCTCGGCAAGGATCTTGCCGAGGATCGGCGTCTTCTAGTTCCTATCTAGGTCTCGCAGGCCGTTTGTCTTTACAAAGATCTGCATGCCAACATGCATCCCCCCCTCCCGAGCTTTGGTTCCAATGTTGTCGATGGTGTCGGAACTCTCAGGCTCAAGGGTGGTGGCCTTGCTGGTGTTGGGTAAGTTTCCCCGGCAAGGCTCTTGTCTAGGCTGCGTTGGAAGCCCTGACATGGGTCTTGCCAGGGGAATCCCATCTTGTCACTTTAGCTTTTGCACCCCTAGTTTGAGCGCTGCTTCGGTAGCCTTGTACTTTTGCTTCCTTCTTCCGCCCCTCTAAGCATGGCCACAGGTGCGGCTCTGACTGGCCGTGCACAAGTAAAGGGGTACAAAGAGGGCCCCTACTTTTGTACACCGACAGGAGCCCCCGGGCCTGGGACACACATAAGCGTGATGCGTTGTTAGGCTAGGCCCGGAACGGTGCTTGGGCATGCGTGGCAGAGATTTACCGTAGTAATTCCATCGCCAGTTGCACTTCCCCACGACCCGCGTCGAATGCATGACGTGGGGGTCGTGCGAGGGGTGATCACAACATGCTTGCGTCACCCCGCAGTTAATAGTAAAGAGGCGATCCACATCCTCCCCATAAAAATAGGGGAAGCCGCAAGGGCACGGCTCATTTACTAGGTGGACTCGGGTCGTGGCCATATTGGCACCCGCATCCCATGATCACGGGGCATGAAACGACCGTTCCATTTTCCATCTGAATCCTGGCTCGCCCGCCACGTGTCCTCCATGCCTCGGGGAGGGCAGACGATGGACACAAAGGGCACGGGCTTTAATACCGGGGCAAGGGGCCGGCCGCCGCCGATTGGAGCAGCGGGTCGGTCCTGTCTCCTTGCACCACCGGCGGCTGGATTGGTTGATTGGGGCGGTCGCCTTCAGGCTCGCTCGGCCCCGTCTCCCTATAAAAAAGGGAGAGGGATAGCAACTTCCCGCATCTGTCTTCTCCCAGTCTGGTCTCTTTCCTTCCCTTGTCATGGCGACAAGGCACGGTCATGGCCGTCCCTCTGTGGAGGCGACCATGTCTTCCTCTCGCCAGAGATCCGTGGTGGTTAAGGAAGAGCCAGACGCCCAAGGTGAAGGCCACGCTCGAGGCGGAGGCGATTGACGGGTGCTACGTCTTGAGCCTGCGTTGGTTTTCCTTGAAGAGGAAAGGTTGATGCAGCAATAGTAGCATAAGTATTTCCCTCAGTTTTTGAGAACCAAGGTATCAATCCAGTAGGAGGCTCCTCAAAAGTCCCATGCACCTACACATACAAACAAAGAACTCGCAACCAACGTAATAAAGGGGTTGTCAATCCCTTCCCCGGCCACTTGCGAAAGTGAGATCTGATAGACATAGTATGATAAGATAAATATATTTTTGGTATTTTCTAACATAGATTGGAAAAGTAAAGATGCAAATAAAAGTAGATTGAAAGCTTATATGATAAAAGATAGACACGGGGCCATAGGTTTCACTAGTGGCTTCACTCAAGATAGCATAAGTATTACGGTGGGTGAACAAATTACTATCGAGCAATTGATAGAAAAGCGAATAATTATGAGATTATCTATGCATGATCATGTATATAGGCATCACGTCCGCGACAAGTAGACCGACTCCTGCCTGCATCTACTACTATTACTCCACACATCGACCGCTATCCAGCATGCATCTAGAGTATTAAGTTCATGAAGAACAGACTAACGCATTAAGAAAGATGACATGATGTAGAGGGATAAACTCATGCAATATGATATAAACCCCATCTTTTAACCTCGACGGCAACAATACAATACGTGCCTTGCTTCCCCTGCTGTCACTGGGAAAGGACACCGCAAGATTGAACCCAAAGCTAAGCACTTCTCCTATTGCAAGAAAGATCAATCTAGTAGGCCAAACCAAACTGATAATTCGAAGAGACTTGCAAAGATAACTCAATCATAGATAAAATAATTCAGAGGAGATTCAAATATTTCTCATAGATAAACTTGATCATAAACCCACAATTCATCGGATCTCAACAAACACACCGCAAAAAGAGTTACATCGAATACATCTCCATGAAGATCGAGGAGAACATGGTATTGAGATCCAAAAAGAGAGAAGAAGCCATCTAGCTAATAACTATGGACCCGAAGGTGTGTGGTAAACTACTCACAACTCACAACTCATCAGACGGTCCCGAAGGTTTCATTGCATTTGGACTCCGGTTGATATTCCTTTTCTTTGAAATACTGAAATAGGCAAAAAAAAACAATACGGGCCGGGCCTCCGGTTAGTAGGTTAGTCCCAAAAATGATATGAATGTGTAAAATAAAGCTCATAAACATCCAAAACAGGTAATATAATAGCATCGAACAATCAAAAATTATAGATACGTTGGAGACGAATCAACGGGGCCGCAGTCGGCGAGGCGGTCGAGACAGAGGTGGGCATGGAAGGGTGACGCCCGCATCGCCACCGTCTTCGTCGCCATTGTCGGTGTCAAAACCGGCAGATCTCGGATAGGTGGTCCCCAACTGTGCGTCTAAGGCTAATGGTAACAGGAGGTGGGGGACACAATGTTTACCCAGGTTCAGGCCCTCTCTATCGAGGTAATACCCTACTTCCTGCTTGATTGATCTTGATGATATGAGTATTATACCACGAGATTGTAGAGGCTAAACCTTAGAAGCTAGCCTATGATTCTGATTGTTGTTGTCCTATGGACTAAACCCTCCGATTTATATAGACACCGGAGGGGGCTAGGGTTACACAGAGTCGGTTACAGAGAAGGAAATCAACATATCCGAATTGCCAAGCTTGCCTTCCACGCAAAGGAGAGTCCCACCCGGACACGGAACGAAGTCTTCAATCTTGTATCTTCATAGTCCAACAGTCCGACACAAGTACATAGTCTGGCTGTTTGAGAACCCCCTAATCTAGGAGTCTCTCAGTAGCCCCTGAACCAAGCTTCAATGACGATGAGTCCGGCGCACAGATTGTCTTCGGCATTGCAAGGCGGGTTCCTTCTCTGAATACATCAAGGTAGATTTTGAACGCAAGGATCATGTCCGTCTCTGCAAAACAAATTCCACATACCACCGTAGAGAGCACAATATTCCACAAATCTAATCTGCTGACAACTTTCCATAGCGTGACATCATGCTACGGCCCGGTCATTATTCGAATCATTTTTCTCAACCTGCTACTGCACATCTTGCAAGGCGGTTCCATTGGCACGTCTTGTCGAAGCAGAGATCGTGTCCCCTTGTCACGGGATTCTCATCAATACGGGTGTGGGTAACCCAACCGCGCCATCAACATGGCGCTTGGGGAATAAGCGAGTTTACAGGGCAAGTGGGGAGGGGCATGGTTTCTACCGCCTTTATAAAGAGATAAGGATTCCCCTTTTTCACCCAAGCCTTCTTCTTCCTCTGCTCATCCATCCTCTTGAGCTCTAGCGCCCAAGTTTTCACCTTCTCCGCAGAGTCATTCCAAGCATGTCCGGAGTGGGAGGCAAGTGGATGGTCTCCTCCATTACAGAGGAGGACATCTCGAAGCTTCGGGAGGCCGGATACCTAGCCACAAACGTCACGCACCAGCTTCCGACCGAAGGGCAAATCATCCCCTCCCCGAAACCCCAGGAGAGGGTAGTGTTCCTCTCTCATTTCATCCGTGGACTAGGATTCCCCCTCCACCCATTCGTCCACGGGATAATGTTCTACTATGGACTGGACTTCCATGATCTGGCCCCTAACTTCATCATCAACATCTTGGCGTTGATCGTCGTGCGTGAGGCCTTCCTCTGCATTACGCCCCACTTCGTCCTATGGCTGAAGACCTTCAACGTGAAGCCGAAGGTGGTGGTCGGCCAGCAAGCGGAGTGCGGAGGCACCATGGTGGGCAAGATGCCCAATGTCACCTGGCACGGAGGATCCTATGTGGAGACCGTGAAGGGGTGGCAATCGGGGTGGTTCTACATCACCGAGCCGCGCGACACCAACTGGGCAGCGCCCCTTGAATTTTGATCCGGAGTCCCCATGCGGCTCACCTCCTGGAAAGAGAAGGGCTTAGCCTGGGGCTCACCGGACTTCAGACCTGCGTCAAAAATATGATAGGCAGGAAAATCAAGCTTGTCAACATGGTCTAGGTCATGCTCATCTTTCGGATCCTTCTGTGTCAGAGACGGCCTTTCAATATGTGGGAGTTTGACCCAGCCGAACACCAGCTGCTGCGAGGGCTCTTCGACATGACACACGAAGATGTCTGGAAGGTGCTGTTCAAGGCCACCGAGGTACCACCGCCCATAGCCGAAGATTGCGAACTCAGCACAAAGCGCCCCGCCAATCTGGTAAGTTTTTTATATTTTGCAAGATGTGCCTTTCCCCAGCATATTTGCGGGAGGAATCTAAGCCTCCATGCCGATTTGACAGGACTGGGTAGCGATAGCGGAGCGGATTGACTGTCCAGCTCCACTACCCAAAGATCAAGCATCGCCTTTCTTAACGATGATGCTGTTTCCGACGCCCTATAAGGTGCCAGAGAATAAGGCCAAGAAGAAGGCCGCGGGGACCAGGAAAGGTCTCTTGCGCAACGTTGTATCGGACTCATCATCTGAAGACACCAAGGCGCGCTCCTCCAACAAAGACAAGGAGGAGGAAGAGGAAATCCCCCCCCCAACCAGGGGGGAAAAGAAGAGAAAGGCCACCCCGTCCGAGGAGGCCGAGGTGTCCAAGAAGGGAAAGACCTTCCTTCTGGACCACTCCACCACAGCCACCTACAGCAGCGAGGAGTGGTTGCCCAGGGACAAGCCCCTAGCTAAGTCGTAAGTATCCGGACAATATAATACTTACGGTATGTTTTGCTTTATTGCTTCTTATCATGCTGAACATGCATATGCAGTCCGACAAAATCCCACATCGGGGTATCCTCTTTGGATGGGTCTTTGGACCAGTCGGCGATGAACACCGATTCACTCCCGACAGCCTCCTCCCCCCAGCCTGCGGACGACACCGAGGTGTTGTTTCAGAGGATAGTGGACCAGGGGGAAACAATTCTGGAGACACCCCCAGGCGAAATCCTAGTCGCCGGGCACATGGGAGGGAAGATCCCCATGGACTCCGATAACGGGGGCCGTGGCAAGTCTGGCCCCCGGCCGAATATGTCTCCGGAAAGCCAAGTGGTTCCGGATTTAGGCAGGCAGCCTCCCTCTAAGGGGGGCGAGCCGCTTGTGCCGATGACCTCTATCCATCAAGAGGCATCGGACAACTTGCTGGAAGCGTTTCGTGGCGCTTCCATTGATGAAGAACACCGTACCATCATGAGTACGGTGCTCGAGAAGGTCCGGTCCGCCAAGATCGGATTGACCGAAGCCTGCACCAGCCTCCCAACAGGCTTTGATGTAAGTAGGGAAATTGTAAGAAAATATCACAGTGTAGACAGTAGCCCCTGATGCTCTGTTTGGTGTTTGGAAAGAAAGGCCGAACAGAGGATCAAATGACATCCGCAGGAGTCTAATAGAAAATGTCTATGTGAATAAGCAGGCGTCGCTGCTGGCCGCTGCCGCTCGTACTGCAGAGCTCTCTGGACTGAAGCGGGACCTGGAGTGGACCGAGGGAGAGCTCGGCCTCGTGAAGAGGCAGCTTGAGGAGAACAAAGGTACACACTACCCCGTCTATATATGTATAAAGAAAAAATGGTTTCTGCTAACAGAAGCTTCATGAACTTTAATAGGGGCCATGACCGAAGTGGCAGCCCTTAAGAAGGTGTTGACCGAGGCCGAAGACAAAGCGGCCAAGGAGCGCGCCGAGCGCAAGAAGCAAGTGGCCCGGGTTGACAAGGTCCAGCAAGAGCTCCAGGATTTCGTCAAAAAATACGAGTCCTTGGAGCGTGACTCTAAGACGCAAGAGTCCGAGATTCTAAGGCCCTCCAGAGCGCTCGAGACGCCAAAGCCGAAGCCCGAAAGGCCCTCCAGGAGATTCAGGCAGCCAAGAAGATAGCAGAGGGTAAGGCATTCGTTATGCAAGGCAAGCATGTGAAGGAGACTTTCCTTTTACTTACCCGAATTTGGAGCTCTCCAAGAGCGTTCGCGGATCTGCCAAGCATCATATCGGATGCGACAGAGTTCTACCGAGCCATGAAGGACCTCATAGTCCGAGCAGTTGACGGAGAAGTTGTTCTGGTCTGGAGCTCGACGGAGAAGTTGTTCTGGTCTCAGTATATTGGGTCCGAGCACCCGATGCCCTTGAGCGACCAGCTGAAGCAACTAGTCGAACTGCACAAGGCGACCGAACTAGCCATGAAGGACCTCATAGTCCGGCTGTGGCCTGCCGAGCCCTTGCCCAGCAGCTACTTCGGCCTCGTGAAGCGGCTTGTAAATGCCTGCCCATAGCTTGAAGTCATAAAGCGGTTAGTTTGCATTGAAGGTGCGCGCATGGCCTTCGCCCGCGCGAAAGTGCACTGCGCGAAGATGGATGCCGAGAAGCTGATGATGGAGGGGCCACCGAAGGGCAAGGAGCACCTCCACCCCAAAAATTATTATGACAGTGTCCTGAAGGGCTCCCGTCTTGTGGCGGAACAACGTGCTAAGGATGTAATAGTTGAGTGAATGCACTCTTTTGATCCTGTAATATGAAAACAAGTTCATTTGCGCAATATAACGCTTGTTGATTTAAAATTTTACCTTTTGTGCAGCCATTTATAAAATATGATAGTTGGCCAGTCGTCGGCTTCTGCCCCTATGTCACTAGTACCGGGGTGTTCGGGATAAATCTAAACACTCTTTATCCATATTTTTGGTCCTTTAAGGAGGTTCTTAGCGCAACAAACAAGGCAATCGGACTATACAGATTTATCACTCTCACTTAGCCATAGAAGTTCTCTAATTTTAAATTTTGGCGTAGCTCCTGGTATTCGGAAGGCCGAACTTGGGGCGCTATACACGCCTAAATCGGTCAAAGGCCGATTGCTCGCCCAAAGCGGAAAAAAATCTTTAAGGATTTGAGACCTCTCGAACAGCGACCAGCTCTCGCTGCATCATGACAGTCTGTTTTTGGCTTTCTCTACTGAGGTGCTCGTCCGGAAGAACCACGTAACAATCACAGTAGTTCTCCCTGTGCCACCTTAGCCGATATAGTGGAACATAAGGCAGCAAAACATGGGAGCTAGGCAAACCCAACTATTGACCAAAGACATGATTCAGAGCTGATGCATATAATGCTATAAGTTTGGGGTGCCGCACTGTCGAAAGTCATTGGACTTTTATTGCCGTGTTATGGGGTACACTAAAGCCCCTGGCGAGCTGAACGTACCAAAATGTACCGGTGCAATTTGTAATAAATAAAGAGTCAACGAAAAAGATAAAGAAATGAAATAATAAGCTGACGTTGTACATTATTTTCCATTGTTATTTGAATAATATGTCAAGGCGTATGTATACAAGTAGTGCGATAAGCAAAATAGGACTATTTGACATGTCCTAACCAAGAGTAAGCTGCGTGCGGGTATGTAAAACAGGTATAGCAATCGTTATTAGAGACCACCTGGGGATTTCCTTGTACGTGAAAGCTCCTTGCCTCCTTGGTGTTCTCGTCTCGTGATGGGTCCGATAGTCAGGCTATCGGACGAGCCTCAAGAAGATAAGGACCTGAAATAAAGAAAAGGGTGAAGGTGTACGGGTCCTCAGGAGGTTGAGCCGCATTGTGGACCGCATTGTAGCCGTGCCTCCGCCTATGCCCATGGTATTTTAATTGCGTAATTATGTACGCGCGGCACAAATTTCACCACTTGACTGGGACTAGGACGAAGGCTGAATTGCTAGGCGAGCTCTGGACGTGCCGGATGATCCCGTTGCAGAGTACTTCGGATTCGCTTGGAGGTGTCTAGGGGCTTTATTGCCGAATTGGAAGTCTGCCTAAGAAGGCTGCTCTGTACTTCTACTGCGAGGGCCACAGTGTGCTCCTCCGTACTGAGGGAGCGCTCTGTGTTTCCATTGACTATTATAACACCGCGAGGTCCGGGCATCCTGAGCTTGAGATAGGCATAGTGTGGAACCACATTGAATCGAGCAAATGTGGTTCGTCCTAGTAGTGCATGATAACCACTACGGAAGGGGACGATATCTAAGATTAACTCCTCACTTTGGAAGTTGTCCAGAGATCTGAAGACTACTTCCAGTGTGATTGAGCCCGTGCAACAGGCCTCTACACCTGGTATGACACCATTAAAGCCGGACATAGTTCGGCCAAGAGTCTCTTAACAGGAAGGGAGATTTCAACGAATTTAGCACATCGCCCAAGGGCGAGTGCTGAAAGATATCCACGGAGGTAAACTCCATGATCGGTGCCCAATCAGGTTCGATGGGCACGGATGCGCGTGGTTTGGAGCCTATGGCCGGAGACGAGTCCGAGGGTCCGATGACACATACCTCATTGGAAGCGTAGTCTGTGTTTAGCTCTATCGCCGCCGAGTCTGCGGCCTCCGTGGCGGGGTCCATCCTCCCGTCCTCGGATGGCACAATCTACTCCGGATTGAGAGTCGGGGGTGCTGCAGGTTTGATCTCCTGAATGCCGTCCGATAGCAGATCCAAGTCATGCTCATCGTGACTGTACGACGCACCTGTCATGGTCTCAAATCCGTCGAAGATCAAGTCTCCACAGATGTCCGCAGTGTAGTTCAGGCTTCCAAACCTAACCTGATGGCCAGGGGCGTAGCTATCGATCTGCTCCAGATGGACAAGCGACTTGGCCCGCAGTGTGAAGCCGCCGAATGCGAAGATCTGTACGGGGAGGAAAACCTCACCATGGATCGCATTGTTGTGGATGATCGAAGGAGCCATCAAGCCTTATCATGACGACACGGTGGAACTCTCAATGAAAGCACCAATGTTGGTGTCAAAACCGGCGGATCTCGGGTCGGGGGTCCCGAACTGTGCGTCTAAGGCTAATGGTAACAGGAGGCGGGGGACATAATGTTTACCCAAGTTCAGGCCCTCTCTATGGAGGTAATACCCTACTTCTTGCTTGATTGATCTTGATGATATGAGTATTACAAGAGTTGATCTACCATGAGATCGTAGAGGCTAAAGCCTAGAAGCTAGCCTATGATTACGATTGTTGTTGTCCTAGGGACTAAACCCTCCGGTTTATATAGACATCAGAGGGGGCTAGGGTTACAAAGAGTCGGTTACAGAGAAGGAAATCTACATATCCGAATTTCCAAGCTTGCCTTCCACGCAACCTCCTGGACACGGGATGAAGTCTTCAATCTTGTATCTTCATAGTCCAACAGTCCGGCACAAGTACGTAGTCCTGCTGTCCGAGTACCCCCTAATCCAGGACTCCATCAGCAATCTCCTCCACCATCTCCTCCTGCTTCATCGAGCGGCCATGTCGGGACACGGCGCTGGAGTTTATCCTGCAGTTGCACCAGTCGTTGCGCAGCCGCCTTCATCTTCCCGAGGCGTTTTCGAGGGTGCTGGAGATTGACCAACCACTGAGGTTGAGGCTTCACATGTAGGGGTGTTGCAATGGCGACATGTGGGCGAACACAAGGTTCCCCGTCCCTCACGTGATGCTCCTCCTTCGGGGTTGGAAAACCTTCGCATGTGCCCACTGCTTGATGAAGGGTCACGTTCTCCACATCAAATTAGTGGAGAGAGATTTGCTCTCCGTTAAGGTCTTTGGGCGCTCTGGAATCAGGTAAGGGTGCTGCACAGAGAGCTCGACTGATGATGAAAGCTCCTCCTCGAGCGATAGTGACGAGGAGGACAACGGTGGGGAAGACGACGAGGACGGGTCCGACTAGGCATCGGACACACCGTCCTCGGGTTACGCCGACAACACCATCATCTGCATCTGGTCTTTCCCCTGGCAGAGCAGTTTGCCGGGGGTGGGGCCATCTCCATGAACTTGTCGGGGTTGCCTCCTTGGGCGGCTGGCATGGGAAGGCCGGAGAAGATGAAGAAGGCGGGTGGCGGGCTGTCAAGTCGGAGTACGATGGCACCGATGCCTTCGTCTCGTATTGCCTCCATCGTCACCAACCCTCTTCCGGACGGCCACCGGGATGTTCTGTTGGTGTCTTCTGCTGCTCGTACCTCGCCTAGGCACTCATTCTTCCCTCCTGCCATCTTGTTCTGCTTTCTTGGGAGAGGGACAAGAAAGGGATTACGGGCATATTATATCTTTTTAGTTTTTAAGCCTACGGGCACTTGTTAGATTTAAACCTTGTAATCCCCTTCCTCATGTTTACATTCCATACGAACTGTACCTGTATGGGACGTATTAATTAAAAAACGGCGCTTGCCGGGTTCTTTGTGCGTGAGCGAAGCCCATGCCAAGGAATAAATCCTTGTTATTTTTGAGATAAACATTGTCGTCCGGCAACAGGCCTTGCCGTCCCCTTACTTCATTCGTCCATACCAACGATTTTGGCCGAGGCAGGAGTGAAGTAGGGTTAGGCCCTCCGTTCGCTTCCTTGTCACCACGACTACAACCAAGTTCCGACACAGGGAATAGTTCTTGGGTACAGGAAAACGGGAGCATGGTGGTCTGGGAATAAAACGAGGTTTCATACGTCCCAATTCCATATGGAAATGCACAATAGGGGATAAAGGACTTATCTGAATCTGCAGGCCCCCGGCAACCTTGGCTTCCCGTGGTTGGTCCCTTGTGTCTGCAGCCCCAGGCAACCTTGGTTTGCCGGGACCGGAGCGCCGTCTTGTTCTCTTTCTTCCGAATAGCTCAGCAGAAATGTCCATGTACCCTGCTAACCAAAGAGGACGGAGAGGAACAGAGACACACACACTCGACCTCTATGATAGGGGTTAGTCACTGCCAAACGCTATCAACCCTAACCAAGGGAGATACTCAACCTAGCATGAATGCTATAACTTAGCGCTCTAGTGCTTCATTTATTTATGCTCAAGGTCTGCACCTGGCTTTGTACAGAGGGTTACATGCCTTGTCGGCAAGGCTTGTACAAAAGGTGGTCTGTCGGGGGGCCCAGCAACCGCGCCTTATGGGTAAAACTTGCGAAGATGTTCAATGTTCCAGGAGTTGCTCACTGGAATGTCATCTTCGGTCTCCAGGCAGACTGCATTGGGTCTGGTGACTCATATTACCCGATAAAGGCCTTCCCCTTTCGGCATCAACTTGTTGGAATTCTTGGCCGATTGAACGCACCGAAGAACAAGGTCGCCTTGCTCAAAGCTTCGGGCATGAACCTTGCGGCTATGGTAGCGGCGCAAGGCTTGCTGGTAGCGCGCTGCTCTCAGAGCCGCCCGAAGACGATCTTCCTCAAGGAATGTTGCTTCATCTTGCCGCAATCGCTCTTGCTCAAGCTCGTCATAAGCGAGCACTCGAGGTGAACCATAGGTGAGTTCCGTGGGGAGAACTGCCTCTGCCCCGTATACCAGGGCAAAGGGTGTCTCGATGATGGCTCGATTTGGCGTCGTTCTGATCGACAAAAGAACTGCCGGCAACTCATCAATCCAGCGCCTTTGGCTCTTGTGCAGCCTGTCAAATGTCTTTGTTCTCAGGCCTCGTAGTAATTCAGCATTTTCCCTCTCCGCCTGGCCGTTGCTCCATGGGTGCTCCACGGAAGCGAAACATACCTTGCTGCCAAGGTCTTGGATGTATTGCATGAAGGTCCGGCTTGTGAACTGCGTGCCGTTGTCGCTGATGACTCTGTTTGGCACACCAAAACAGCAGACTAGCCCCTTGAAGAATTGGACGGCTGACTGCGCTGTCACCTTCCTCACTGCTTCCACCTCCGGCCACTTTGTGAACTTGTCGGTTGCAACGTACAAGTACTCAAACCGCCGACATCACGGGGGAAAGGGCCCAGTATGTCGAGGCCCTAGACCGAAAATGGCCAAGAGAGAGGGATTGTTTGAAGGGCTTGAGCCGGCTGATGAAGCTTCTTTGAATGGAACTAACACGCTTCACACTTGGCTACTAGTGCTGTTGCATCCTGGAGGGCAGTGGGCCATAAGAAACCTTGCCGGAAGGACTTGCTGGCAAGGGCCCTCGACCCTATGTGGGAGCCACATATGCCTCCATGTATCTCTGCCAACAGCTCCAGTCCTTCCTCCCGGGGAATGCACTTCAATTTCACTCCATTTCATCAATGAACTGATACATGGCAGACCCACGGGCTACTTTCTCCGCTTCTTCCTGTTCCTCAGGAAGCTCCCTTGTTTGGAGGAACTCGAAAGGTATGTTGTGCCCATGCTGGAGCCTGGGGCTCGACGGCAAGGACTTAAGGCATTTCCTCTACCATGGGAGCGGCTTTCTCTACAACCATGGCTTGACGCGCTGTCGGAGTCGGTTGCCCCATGGCAGGCTCAGTGTCCACGGCAACATCTTTGCCAGCGGCTCCTAGGAGCTCAGTGGGAAAGTACTTGCCGGGGCCTGATTTCCTCCACTTGTTCTGCTCTGTCGATGGTTCAACAGATGGTTGAGTTAACCGAAGCACAAGAGTACCTGGTTCCATAGGTAGTTTGAAGGCAGCGCGCTTCGATAGGTACTCGGCGATGTCGTTCTCCGCTCGGGGAACATACTCCGCCTGGATACCGTCAAAACACTCCTCCAGCTTCCTCACCTCGTCTACGTAGGCCTCCATCAATGGGCTTTGATAATCCTTGTTGGACATGACTGACGACAAGCTATGAATCACCCCTGATGATGAGCTTCTTGATCCCGAGGTCTACCGCGATGCTGAGGACCGGCAAGCAACCGCTCGTATTCAGCAATGTTATTCGTCGACATCTCCCTGGGAAAGTGCATCTGGATAACATACTTGAGGTGCTCTCCGGTGCGTGCGACAAGCAATACACCAGCACCGGTTCCATGCAGCGAGAAAGCCCTGTCAAAGTACATAATCCAGGAAGAGTGGTCTCCTGGATCTCTTCGTCGGGCGTCGGGGTCCACTTTGCAATGAACTCTACCAAGACTCTGCTCTGGATCGTCGAAGTACTTTCAAACTTCAAACCAAAGCTCAATAGCTCCAAGGCCCATTTCACAATACTCCCAGTTGCATCCAGGTTATGAAGTATCCGTTGCGACAGGTGGCGGGTGATGACAGTAATCTCGTGCGCTTGGAAGTAATGACGCAACTTCCTCGAGGTCATAAGGAGGCCGAGGAGCAATTTCTGCGCACCGGAGTACCTTGACCTAGCCCCCTGCAAGAGGGAGCTGACAAAGTAAACTGGGTGCTGCATCGTCTTCTTCTTCTGCACCACTTCATTTGATTGTGCAGGCCCTATTGTCGGATGTTGGGTTCCGGCAGACCCTTAAGGTTCGAACACTGGGGTGTGCACGAAGATCTCTCCCCAACCGATCTACGTCTGATCGCCTACCGATCTAAGCTGAAAATGATGAGCAACACGAGGGATACAAGATTTATATTGGTCCGGGCCACCGTTGTGGCGTAATACCCTACTGCAGTGTGTGGTATGGTGGATTGCCTCGGGGGCTGATGATGAACAGTACAAGGAAAGAATAGCCTCGCGAGAGGTGTTCTTGAGCTGGTGCGATGAACTGCTTGTGTGAGTTTGATCGCCTCTTTCTCTCTCTCTGTCTTCCAAAATCTGGATCTGATCCTCCTATTCTGTGGTGGCTAGCTCTATTTATAGAGGCCCTGGGCCTCTTCCCAAATATTGAGCGGGAAGGGTGCCAACAACGGCCATTTCGAAGGGGAACATCTAGTACAAGTTATCCTAACTAAAGTTGGTCTTCGGCTGCCAAAAGCACTCGCGAGGACGCCGTCTTGGGCTCCACGGTGACCTCCATCCTACCACTCCGCTGGTCTTGGTCTCATTGCACTGAAATGGCAGCCTTTGTCTGATGCCATGGTACTCCACGCCTGTGCTTGCCCCCTTTGCACCAAAGAGGAAACAAGGACACTGCGCAGGCTGGCGCCAGCCTGGCACCCGCCTGGTCTTGATCGTCATGGCCTGCGTCACGAGCACCTCGCGAGGTACCCTGCCTTCATCTCTCCGCCTACTCGCGAGCCTGCCTGGCGAGGCCGTTCCTGAGGAAGCCTTGCGTCGTCCGCCCCGCGAGGCTTGGCCCCTCGTGAGGGTCTTGAATCTTGTGCTGATGAGGATGGGCCGCACCGGGCCACCACTTGAGCTACGCCGCAGGCCGCAGGCAGGCAAGTCTGAGGACCCTCGTTCTTAGAACACCGACAGTAGCCCCCGGGCCCAAGGCTCGCTCGGACTTGGCTTAGCGGTGAAGCGAAGGGGCAAGTGTGGAGCACCGCGGGCCCCATCAGCCTGCGGCCTTGGGCGCCGCGTGGCGGTTGATTGGACATGGGCATCTCCGCTTCCCCACGCTCCCTCATTATGCACCTGGCTAGGAGGCCACGAGATTTGTACATAGTTATCCTCCCTTCGCAGCCTGCGCACTTCTTGTTCCTCTTTCCTCCTCGAGCCTCTTCTTCTGCCTCCAATCTATCTCGAGCTCTTCCCTCGTCCCATTGCCATGGTGCCGACGAAAAAGGATAAGGGGAAGAAACTTGCGGCCTCGACCAGCACGCCCACGGCAGCTGCTCCCACCGTCGACAAATCGCTCATACTCAGCCTGGACGCCCTGGAGAAGGTCTACTCTGCGCTTGCCTCCAGCTTCAATGAGTGCGGGAAGATGATGGTTTGGCCCGCGTCCCACGCCTCCTTCGACAGGGTCGTCACGGAGGTCCGATTCTTTGCTGACGCCTTGTGGGCAGGCCTGGTTCCCCCCCTTTTCCGGCTTCTTCAATGCGGTGCTTTCCCATTACCAAATCCACATGATGCATCTTGGCCCCCAATCCATTGCTCTGCTTGCTGTCTTCGCCTTCGTCTGCGAGGCCATGGTGGTGATTCCCCTTCTGTTGCCCTTCTGCGCCACTTCTTTTTGATGCGCTTGTCTGATCCTTCCCGGTGTTTGTGGTGCATGAGCTTCTAGGACGTCCCAGAGACGGCCGCCTCGGGGATCGATTTCAGCCTCCCACCTTCCATGAGCGGGTTCCGGGAGCGGTGGCTGTATGTGGACATTGGGGTGCCCAGCCCCCTGCTCGCGCACCCGATGCTGCCTGCTATTCCCAATCCTGGTTGGGATCACAAAGAACTCACGAGCTCCCTACTTGCCTTCACCTGGTATCGCTTCGAGTGGTTGAGGGAACTCGGAGTGACGGCGCTCAAGGTGGTGAAGGAGTTCCTCCGACGCCGCATCGCTCCCCTCCAGCGCCATTCCCGCCCAATGTGGGTTTACACCGGTCGCCAGGACCATATGAGGCTCCAGGAAGGGGATCTCGCGCCCGAGACGCTGAAGAAGGTGCTGCAGGTCCTGACTGGCAACCCCTCTCCCGGCAGCACTGGCCATGGGGGCGCCCTGTTGTATCTTTGCAAAAACAGGGTCGACTTCACGAGGCAGATGCCCCGTTTCGATGAATGGGGGATGCGCCCTGCCAACCTTATGGGACCTCGCGAGAATCCGGTTGCCGTGGTCCTTCCCCCGGCTGTCCGCGCCGACCTTGCCTCAGGAGTCGTTGCAGGGAGGCAAGGATTGGCGGGAGCCGCGGGGCCTGACGTCGAGGTGGTGATGTCGCGTGGGGCTCCTGAGGCGCCATCCTCCGGAGTTGATGGTACCCCTCGCGAGGTGGTGGCGGACGAGGGAACGCGACCTGCCGCTCCCGAGGCCCCGGCAGGCCACCAAGAGGTGGTGTCTGATCGCCCCCCCAGGCTGGTACCCCTGATGCAGGCTGGCCTAATGCTTCGGCTCCTATGCCGCGCGCCGGCCCTCATGTTGCGAGCTTGGGCTAGTTCCACATAGATTTCAAGGCCCTTCGCAAGAGGAAGGAGGCTTCCAGTGGTGATGAGTGCCCGCACCGCCCATGAAAGCACAGGAAGTACTTTGCCATGGACAAGTAAGTCTCTCCTTCTTATGGTTCCTTGTCTGCCTCTCTTTTTGCTGACCGTGGCCTTTCAGGATTCCCTCCGATGAGCCCGCGGAGCCAGCTGAGGAGCCGCTCCCTCAGGCTCCTCTTCCCTCACCGACCTTAACTTCCTCGAGTCCGCGCGCCGCCTTTGGTGCAAGCTTGGCTGGAGAGGCAGGCCATCCTGCAGCGTGCCTTGATCCTGTGTCGCGCTGCTCTTCCCTCATGAGCTCTCCCTGGGCACATCTAGCTTGCCCAGAGGTCCTTCATTGATCATAGGCGGCGAGTAGCTGAAGCCGATCTTCGGGTCCCCAGCAGGAGGTGGATCGACGCCAGACTGGGTCCCTCGCAGGGCTCGCCCGGCGATCGCTGGGGCATCAGCCCCCAGCCCCCTGCCGAGAGGTGGCGAGCCGCTCCAAGGCCCTCCGCCGGCGTCGACGGCGGAGGATGGTGTTGACGACGTGCTTGGGCATGCGTGGGAGCGCAGAGCTCTCCACCAAGAGTAACTCCAGAGGGCAGTCGATGCAGTGAGCCAACTCGGCATAGAGCTGGCGGTTGAAGACGCGCGTCTAAAAGCTGAAGGCTTGAGGCTGGTCGAGGAGCGGCGCAAGCTGAAGGCGGCTGTTGGTCTCGCACGCCAAGAGCGTGACCTCGAGAATGCCAAGGCCGAAGTGTCCTTGGCGGCCTCTCGGGAGGCCTGTTCCCGGGCCCTTGAAGAAGCTTAGGAGGCTGACAAGCGACGCGAAGCTGCGGAGGAGCGCGTTGGAGCTCCAAGACTAGTGCAACTTCCTGGAGCAGTAGGTGGAGCTGTGCCGATCCGCCCTCGCACAACTCAAGGGAGGCACTGCTGAAGAGGAGGAACTCCGGAGGCGTGAGGAAGCGCTGACGCTAGAGACTGCCGACCGCAACCTTGACCTGGAGCAGTTGGAGACAAGGGAGCGCCAGATTGCCCAGGCGGAGGACGACGTCGGCACGCGGGAGGCCCGGCTCCATGAGGAGGTCGACCATTGCATGGTGGAGGCTCGCGCTGGCCTTGAGCGCGAGTATGAAGAGCGGCTGGAGTTGATCAGGGCTGAAGCCACTGGCTGGACTGCTGCCCTCAGGACCAGGTTGACTGAACCCACATCGAGAGCTGAGGCCACCGCTGCCGCGCTAAGCTCAGCGCAGGCCGAGGTGGCCTCCTCTCGCACCGAATTGCTCCTTCTTCAACGGCGGGTTGATGATACCGACGCCGTCGCAGAGCAGAATGCGGACGGGATCCGCCAGCGGTAGACGTTGGAACACATGCATGGACCCATGCTCCGAACGCTTAGGGAAAGGGCTAACACGGCCTTTGGAAACATCTGCAAGGCTGCCGCCGAGGAGCTGCACGTGACAAACTATGCCGGCAAACTCCAGTTCTTCACTGACGTGGTGACGCATCTGGAGAACCGCTCTGAGAGGTCTCCCCAGCTAATGAAGGAACGGAGCCGCGGCCTGCTCGCGCGGGCATTCTCCCGCACCTTCAGCCATCTTCAGAACCTCGATCCCCGCTTCGACTTCGACGCCGCTTCGCCCCAGTGCCTGAGGCCGTTCGAGGCGACCTAGCGCGATGGGTGGAGGACAATGTTGATGCGCTTGTTTGGGCCTTTACTCCCCGATTGGGCTTGTAGTGTACATTCGAGGGCCCATGGGGCCCATATTTGACCATGCGGTGAGAGCCTGGCTGGAGCGAATACCGGCCGCGGGACGGCGGGTGCACGTGCTGGGCCCTGCCCTACTCGCGAGGGGCCCACGAGAGGGAGGCAGCTAGTGGGAATCCCAACTTGAGCGGAAATAGGAGCACGAGAAAGCACACGAATAAGACACAACACCCCTTCTCGCATACGCAAACACAAATTCAACTTCAACTTAGATTTGAGGCAAGAAAGCTTGTTCGCACGAAAGGAGAAAACAAGAGCAAATGGCCGCGTCCGGCACCTAGTCTAGTCTTCGACGTCTTCTCACCAGCGCAGAGCTAAGTGCTGCCACTTGGCGTGGGAGGGAGCCCCCGAGGCCCGAGGGAGGCTCTCCGAAGACTCCGGGGCGTGTACAGCCCCAACTCATTATTACGTGACAGTGTCACGGGGGGCGAGCTTCACAGGCACTGGGCCTTCTTCACAGGTACTGGCTTTGCTTCGTATCGCCAAATGAGGGCCCTGCCTTGCGCCACCGTTGACCCCACCGACGGTGACCGAAAATCAGGACGACACCAATGGGGAAAAGGGGACGCCAGCGGTTCCCCTGACGACCACAGGTCCTCTGCCGGGGGCAGGCCCTGGGGCACCTCCCCGGCAGAGGGCCTACCTCCGAAGAACTCCTTGCTCCGCACGCCGTGGAGGGGAGCCTACCTCCCGACCCCTCTCCTTCTGCCCCCAGTGCCCTCCTCCTGAGGGGAAGGAGACTGCCGCACTGGGGCAGCCATCCGCTGCGGTGACCTGAACTTCCTATGACCCATGGTTAGCATAAGCTTGCTCCTGAGGAATTAGCGGTACCCGGTAGTTGTCGAGGCTCCCGTGAGGCTCCTAAAAGTGCTCGGCTTCTGGCACCTCTTCCTCCCATCCTGACCCAAGGAACGAGTTGTGGTCTTCCTCCAGCGTGTACCCTCGATCCACCATGTGGGGCACATAGGCTTCTGGGGCCACCACCCCAAAGGCCTCGCCGTGGTGCTTCGCACGCCATGCAGCTTGACTTGAAGCTCCATCTTGGGGATGGTAAGGTGGCGGCCCACTAGGACCAAAGGCAGCGCTGCGCATGCCCTTGCTTACCAGGGGCGGCGCCAGCGCAGCCTGCTGCTCGGTGCTGACGGCCAAGCCGGTGTTGATGAAGCCTTGAAGCGCGCTCGGGGGCGCGTGGGCGCGGATTGTCCCGCCTCGCGATCCTTCCGGGGCCTAGGGTGGAAGCTGGACGTAGAACGGGGGAGCCCCTGACGCAACGACATCTAGGAGCTCGGCGATGCGTTCCAACAGCACGTCGTGGCCGCTTTCTTGCAGTCTGCACCGCAGTAGCTCTCGCGCCACCGGGAGCGCGACCTTCATGTTTGCCTGCTCACGTCGGGTGTGTGGCGCCGTGGCCGCGGCGTGGCTTGAGGCCCTTGCTGCCGATCGTACTTGCCGTGGAGTGAGGGCAGGGGACGCCTGACCGTGCCACTCGCGTCCTGTAGCATTCTGTGGGGCGCGTGCTGCCTGAGGTGCGGGTTGAGGTCACTTTGGGCAGGCGGCACGACATGGGCAGGCCATGCCTCCCAGCGGTCGGAGTTGGCCGTCGGGTCGCTGGACATGGAGGCGGGGACACGGTGGAATGTAGGACGGAAGAAGGAAGACCCCAGCACACCCCTACCTGGCGCACAAAATGTCGGATGTTGGGTTCCGGCAGACCCTTAAGGTTCGAACTCTGGGGTGCGCACGAAGATCTCTCCCCTACCGATCTACGTCTGATTGCCTCATGAGATCTAAGCTGAAAACAATGAGCAACACGAGGGACACAAGATTTATACTGGTTCGGGCCACCGTTGTGGTGTAATACCCTACTCCAGTGTGTGGTATGATAGATTGCCTCGGGGGCTGATGATGAACAGTACAAGGAAACAACATCCTCGCGAGAGGTGTTCTTGAGCTGGTGCGATGAACTGCTTGTGCGAGTTCGATCGCCTCTTTCTCTCTCTCTATCTTCCCAAATCTGGATCCGATCACCCCTACTCTATGGTGGCTAGCTCTATTTATAGAGGCCCTGGGCCTCTTCACAAATATTGAGCGGGAAGGGTGCCAACAACGGCCATTTCAAAGGGGAACATCTAGTACAAGTTATCCTAACTAAAGTTGGTCTTCGGCTGCCAAAAGCACTGGAGATGACGCCGTCTTGGGCTCCACGGTGACCTCCATCCTGCCGCTCCACTGGTCTTGCAACGCCGGGGATGTCGGATGCTTGCCATGCAAACACATTGACATTCACCCGCAGGGAAGTGACGAGCGCGCCTTCCTATTTGCTATCGAGGGTGGAGCTTATGGTGAAATCCCCTCCCGTGCCATCCTCCTTAACGGACACCCTCTTGGTCCCTGGTGGTGCAGCTCTAGATTTCTTGCTCTTGCCGGTGGAGCTCTCTGGCACGTCCTCGACAGGAGCACAGTAATCCGAAGAGGTGCGCTTGCCGGAGTAGGTGTGAGAGGTCTTGCCGGTCTTCTTCCCTCCCGGGGCTTCGGCGGCAGGAGCAAGTGCCATGGCGGCAATCGCTGCAACTCCTTTCTGGTAGAGTTGGTCAGCGCAGATCAGTGCATCCTTCTTGTCAGAGGGGACGGTGATGATGGTTATCGACCCAGGCATCTTCAACATGTTGTAGGCGTAATGTGACGCCGCCATGAACTTGGCTAGTGCCAGGCGGCCGAGGATCCCATTGTAGGGCACGGGAATCTCGGCTACATCGAAGACAATCCTCTTTTTCCTGTAGCTCAACTTGCCTCCAAACCTCATGGGCAGCGTGACCTTACCCTTCGGCTGATTCCTTCCCGGGTTCACCCCTTGAAACTTGCCCGTCTCTTCGAGGTCTCCATCAGGAATATGCAACCCTTTGATAACAAGAGGCGAGATCAAGTTCAGACCGACCCCGCCATCAATTAGCATCTTCGCCACCTTGAGGTTGCATATTATTGGTGAAACCAACAATGGCAGACACCCGACAACAGTTGTGCGATCTGGGTGATCCTCGGTGTCAAAAATTATAGGCATGCTGGAGCACTTCAGTGGCTTCTGAGCATCGAATGATGGCTCTGCCACTATGATCTCACGCACCCACTACTTGAGCTGGCGGTGAGAGGTGTGCAGTGAAGTGCCACCGTCGACTCACATGGCCTCCGAAGCTTTCTAAAACTCATGGTCGCCGGACTCGTCATCCTCGTCATGATCATCGTCTTCCTGCTTCTTGTCGCGGCCCCGAGCGGGCCCCTCTTGGTGGTTATCCTTGTCGCGGCGGCCTACTTGGCCGCCATGCTTCTTGCTGGAACCTTCGGCCCCGTCCTGACCCTTCTCCTTGTACCGCCTCTCATACTCAACTTTTTGCTTCTCAGTAACGAACTCAACTTGTCGGAAGTTCTGGAGGTCATGTCCCTTGGTGCGGTGGATCTTGCAGTACTGCTTGTCAGAGCTTCCTGGCTTGTCCGCAGGCGCCAAGGCCCGGCAAGCGGCTCACCGGGCAATTTCCTTGCCGGGGTCGTTTGCGTTGGCCTTCTTGGCAGCGACGGTGTCATCGGATCCCTCGAGGGCAAGTACAGCCTTTCGCTTGCGCTTTCTATTGCGGTGTCGGTCCTTCTTCGTTGGGGCGGCGGTGTCTTCGTCCGTGGAGTCGGTTTCCGCACCGGCGTCCTCACGGGGGTACTTCCTCCCTTCTTCCACCTATCGGCCAGAACATAAAGTTCAGCCACATCTTTGACCATGTTCATCGCCAGCTCTTCACGCATCCTACGGTTGTGCACATTCTGATGGAATGCGCTGATCACGACGACGGGGTGAACATCTGGGATGTTGTACAGCACCCGGCTGAACTTCTATATGTACTTGCGAAGGTTTTCACCTTCCTTCTATGGATGATATGCAAATCGCTTGCCTGGCCGTGAGCTTGAGGGCCCCGAGTGAAGGAGCCAACGAACTCATGACACAAATCCGACCAAGAAGAAATGGAATCTGCCGGCAAGTGCATCAACCATGACATGACATTGTTCTTAAGTGCCAACGGAAGTAATTGGCAAGCACCTTGTCGTCGCGGGCTCCAGCAGCTTGCATCATGATGGTGTAGATGTTGAGGAACTCCGATGGGTGAGTCTTGCTGTTGTACTTCTTGCCAACGTCGGGCTTGAAAGTGCGGTGGGAGAGCCACTGGAACTGCCGCGGGTCACGGGTAAAGGCTAGGCAACCCACCTCGTAGGGTATGCCACCATAGCCTCCCAGTGCCGGGGGTCCATAGTGCGCCCTGCCCGCCTATCTGACTGGTGGCGCGCTTCACACCGGCATTCGATGGTTGTTCGAGCGTCTTCAATGGCTCGCTCCCGAAGAACTTGGCGCTGATCGCGGTGGGTCCGTGGGTCGAATGATGCTATGGAAATGTTATCACAAGCATCATCACGACAGACCGACACCCGTGGTTACTAGCGTGGGGGAGGAGAGTGCACTGTGGCTGAATCACCTCCAACCTTCCACCACTAGCATGCGGTGGCTCGAAGGAGCGACGGCCTAAGGTCCCCGCTGGTCGCGGCTCATCTTTGTTGGTGACGCCGATGAGGCTTCGGATGGTGGCTCTCCACTCGTTGAGCTTTTCCGCAGCAGGAGGAAAGTCGAGGAGCAGCTGCACGCGCACCAAAGCTTTTGCTGGCGTGGGCGGCGGCGAAAGCTGTGTGGACCGTGATGCGCTCCGACTTCTAACCACGTTAGAAGGATCTCTATCATGGTCTTGCATCTATACGCCATTTTCGCCAGCACTTCGACGTGCATGCTGGCCTCCTTCGTCCCGCGAATGATGCGTAGGACTCTTCCCACGGTGGCGTCCGGGCTCACCAGCATGGTGATGCTGCTCATCGCGCACAACTTGGGAAGAGCATGTCGTGGGAGCCGGCGTAGGTGTCTTGGAGGTCGCCACGCAGCCAGTAGGTGGTACGATGCCGTCCTATGAGGGCTTCGCGCCGCATGTGAGGGGCCAACTCCGTCTTTGGATTTGGCGGCGTGTGGCCGTCGTCTTGCGCACGAACCACGCCGCTCACTAGTCTTTGACTGCCAGATCGAAGTGGGAGTTTGCGGCCCGCGCCTCGGCTTCCGTCCGAGACCGCCCCGCTACTTGCCCACACTGGTACGAGCCGTCTGGCTCCGAATGAACCGATCACCGTCGTCGTCTTCTTCTTGGGAGCCGTGGCGATGATGAACAACTAAACTAGCTGCTAGACTGGATTTTCATAACTGCGCCCCCCTACCTTGCGCGCCAAAGATGTTGGTGGAAAACGACACCTATGGGATTTTCACAACTGTGCCCTCCTACTACGGTCGGCGGGTGCGAGATTGTGGAAAGGACGGGTCTAGGACTCAACACAAAGATCATTTACCCAGGTTCGGGCCCCTAGGATGCGTAATACCCTAGTCCTGCTTCAGTGTATATTTGACTGTTCTGGAGTTCTTGAACTAGCTACGATGCATGACTTATTCAAAATATCCGAATCCCTCCTCTGTATGCCTTGGCCCTCCATTTATAGAAAAAAGGGGTCACCATAGTGGCACACAGGAGGTGGAAAGGTGTACAGTGGTTGAGTCTATCCTTTAGCACCATCGGACAAAACACATTTAATGCGCAACCGACGTGCCCTTCTTGCTTTATCGGGGACAGCAAGGAAGCTCGTCCTAGCTATCGCCACCTCACCTGGCTCTGACGCGCGTCCGAGCTGATGAGGCGTTGCAGTGCCATGTTGGCTGGCTGCTGGGCTGGTGCGGTGGTAGAGTCTTCTCGAAGATCTGCATGCCACCACGCAGGTGCTTGCTGAGTCGGTCTAGAGGCCGCACGTCGCCAGGCAGGTGCTCGCCTAGCTGGCTGAGCTGGCACCTACATGGGGATGTGGGGAAGTCTTTGCAGATGTGGGCCTGGCCGCGGCGCCGCTGACGTCCTTGGCAAGGGTCTTGCCGGGGTCCTAGCAAGGGTCTTGCTGTGGCATCGCGGTCGTCCCCGGCAAGGATCTTGTTGGAGGTCTCGTGGATTTCCTCGGCAAGGATCTTGCCGAGGATTGTTGTCTTTTGGTTCCTATCTAGGCCTCGCAGGCCCTTTGTCTTCACAAAGATTTGCATGCCACCATGCAGGCTCCCCTCCCGAGCTTTGGTTCCAATGTTGTCGATGGTGTCAGAACTCTTAGGTTTAATGGTGGTGGCCTTGCTGGCGATGGGTAAGTTGCCCCGACAAGGCTCTTGCCGGGGATGCCTGGGCCGCCCCTGCAAGGGTCTGGCCGGGGGAAGCCCATCTTGTCGCTTTACCTTTTGCGCCCCTGGTTTGAGCGCTGCTTCGGTAACCTTGTACATTTGCTTCCTTCTTGTGCCCCGCTAAGCATGGCCATAGGTGCCGCTCTGACTGCCTGTGCACAAGTAAAGGGGTACAAATAGGGCCCTACTTTTGTACACCGACACTGATAAGACAGAGAACAAAAGTCCCTGGTTCCACAGGAAGCTTCTGCGCAGCACACTTTGACAGATTATCAGCTATGTTGTTTTCCGCATGGGGTACGTGCTCTGTTTGCAATACTTCAAAGTGCTCCTCCAATCTTCTCACTTCCTCGACGTATGCCTCCATTAATGGACTTTGATAATTCTTGTTAACTTCGCTCACCACCAACTATGAGTCTCCTCGAATGATCAGCTTCTTAATTCCCAATTCTGCTGCAGTCCTCAATTGGACAAGGAGCCTTTCATATTCTGTTATATTCTTTGTGGCTTCTTCCCATGCAAAATGCATCTGGACAACATACTTCAAGTGCTCCTCGGTGGGGGCAACGAGAAGCATGCCAGCCCCCGCCCCTTGCAGGGAAAAAGCACCATCAAAATACATTATCCATTCGTGGGGTGATTCCTTGCCGGGGACAACTGTCTCTGTCACTTCCTCATCACGGGTTGGCATCCATTCATGAATAAACTCTACCAATGTCATCATCAGGATAGTCGATGTCACTACAAGAAATATGTCAACTAGTGAACTTCTGTCAGTGACCCTGGAAGAATTAGTCATAGATCTATGACCATTTCAGACCAATTGGTCAAAAGCTGTTCGGGGGGCTCCAAACCCCAAACAATAACGACCATTTTGGTCAGAAAGGTCGTAATTTCCTTACACGAAATGGTCATAAAGCAGATAGCACAGGTCCGCTGCCTTATTTCTAGCTGATCATGACCAATATAGATGGTCATAACCTTGTACATCGTGGTGGGTTGCTATGACTAGGCGCCACCTCATCAGTTTTGCATATGTGTCATGTCCATGTGGCAGTTTTTGCCCTAGGTTCTGAAGCAACCTATATTTCTGTCATTCCCAAAATTCCCAAAAAAATCTCAAAATTCTTTGGGCCATATCTTCGTCAAATATGTAAAAAACCTTCCTTGCGTAGTTCAAAAATATTTCAAAAATATTCATTTTCCTATTCTGTTCAGAAAAACACTTTGTGAAGGAAGTACCACTTTGGCATATCCAAATGGTATCCATTTTCTACAGTGCTTTCCTCTACCCAAATAACCATCCTCCACCAAATGCCAGCTCGATCCACTCATTATTTTGAGCCCGGCTTCAAAATTCGTATTTATGTCCAGTGTGGTACTTTGCAAAGCAAGTACCACCTAGGTTCCTCCTTTTGAGCTAAAAATTTGTGAAGACGGTCTTCTTAGTAATTGATCATCCTTAGCCAAAACTCACACCCATTAGCCACGTGCATTTCCCGTACCACTAATCAAACACTTGGCTGCTTATTCATGTTTGAGCATCGATCGGTCTCCTCGTGAGAATCTTATGTTGTGATTTTCTTCCTAGCACCTACCTGGGGAGTCCCCAGCCCACTAGACATGCCTAGGCAACCGAGAACACATGGCAATGCCACGGCCACGCGGTGACCACGTGGCGGGCATGCGAGTTTACGCGCTCTAGAGTTGGGGCCCTCGGCCACCGTCCAAACCTCGACGTATCGCCACCAAACCATGTATTTATGATTAAATAGGTACTTATGTAACTAGAAATGATTTTTGGAAAAAATAAATAGCAAACTATGAGGCGGCTATTGTTCAAATTTGACCCGCTTCCAGCTGAAGAAACGGGAATTTGTCTTTTTCACCAGAGGTGGATCAAAACTTTTGAACCCCAACCATTTTGTAAATTGTGAATTAAATATGGCCTAGTATTTTATAAAATTAATTTGGTCCAATTTTGCATCAAATATATGATAGGTCGTTCATAAAAAAAACTCATTTCAGGCACTCGGAAAATGGAAAATGAATTTTCCATGCAAAGAAAATGAAAACTTCCTTAGGCAACATTGTTTACCATTCCAAGATGCATCCTTGTGCACAATATGAGATCATTTGAACAAACTATGCCATGAATGTTGCCATAAGATTGATCATTTGGCTTGAAAGCCATGAATCTTCACGCATGATAGCTCATTTCTGAGAACACTTTTTTAAAATAATTTCCGTATTACAAGTTTATTATTTTTTCTGGAAACTTGGTCACATATAATGACACAATGCGAAGGTTTTCCAATTTTTTAATTTTTTTTTGAATTTTTTATGCCCGTTTCAAAATGTGGTCAAAACGACGGGCTTGGCCGTTCCTAGCTAGTGGTTGAATCTTGGAAAATTTTTGATGTTTCTCTGATTAAATATATATTTATGTAACTAGAAATGATTTTTGGAAAAAATAAATAGCAAAACTATGAGGCGGCTGCAGTTCAAATTTAACCCGCTTCCAGCTGAATCGACGGGAAGTTGTCTTTTTCACCAGAGGTGGATAAAAACTTTTGATCCCCAACCATTTTGTCAAGTGTGCATTAAATATGTCCTAGTATTTTAGAAAAATGATTTGGTCCAATTTTGCAACAAATATATGGTAGGTCCTTCACAAAAAAACCTCATTTGGGGCACTCGGAAAATGAAAAATGAATTTTCCGTGCAATGAAAGTGAAAAATCCCTTAGGCAACATTGTTTGGAATTCCAATATGCACCCTTGTGCACAATATGAGATCATTTGAACAAACTATGCCATGAATGTGGCCATAAGATTGATCATTTGGCTTGAAAGCCATGAATCTTCACGCATGATAGCTCATTTCTAAGAACACTTTTTTAAAATAATATCCATATTAATAGTTTATTATTTTTGCTGGAAACTTGGTCACATATAATGATACAATGCGAAGGTTTTCCAGTTTTTTGATTTTTTTTTGAATTTTTTATGCCCGTTTCAAAATGCGGTCAAAACGACGGGCTTGACCGTTCCTAGCTAGTGGTTGAATCTTGGAAAATTTTTGATGTTTCTCTGATTAAATAGATACTTATGTACCTAGAAATGATTTTTGGAAAAAATAAATAGCAAACTATGAGGCAGCTGCAGTTCAAATTTGACCTGCTTCCAGCTGAATCGGCGGGAATTTGTCTTTTTCACGAGAGGTGGATCAAAACTTTTTACACCGACCATTTGGTCAACTGTGCATTAAATATGTCCTAGTATTTGAGAAAACTGATTTGTTACAATTTTGCAATAATTATTTGGTAGGTCCTTCACAAAAAAACCTAATTTTGGGGACTCAAAAAGTGGAAAATTGATTTTTTGTGAAAACAAAATAAAACATCCCTTTGGGAACATTGACTTTTCACGCTCGATGCTGTCATGACATATTGATGTGATCGAATGACCACAAATGCTCAAATCGGGAGGCTAGCTAGGCCGATGTTTTGTAGAGAAAATCATCTGACTAACTCATAGCAGCCGTCTATTGTTAATCGATTACGACCAATTGAGATGGTCGTAACATCATCGAAGCCCGTACTTTGTTCTGATTGGTCTATGAGCATGTCACGCGGATCAAACCATTAGAGACTTCAGATACTCCCACATCCAACGGCCCACACACCCCCTCCCACCCACCGTGAGCTACCCCTAAAAAACCACTGCGATCTGCTCTCTCCCCCGCACCCCACTCCTCTCTCTCCCCCTAAAAAGACCCTAGCGCTCCCGATCCAGATCCCTCCCCTCCCCTCGCCACCATCCACCGCCGCTCGCCGCCGGCCTCGACCCCCTCCCCCTGCCCTCCGAACACTGTCGCCGGCCAGATCCACCACAGTCCCCTCCCCGCCGCCTTCTCCTTCCTCCAGTACCACCTCTCCAACCTCGCCTCTCGCTTCGCCGCCCCGTGCCCCGCGCTCGCAGAGGCGCACCCGCCGGGGGCCCATCGCGTTGCCCAGTCCTCCGCTGGCCTCCTCACCGGCTTCTAGTTCGCCAGCTGCAAGCAGATCGGGCCGCGCACAGCACACATGGAGGAGGACGCAACCACGGCTGCGGCACTGGACTCGTGGGAGACGGGGTCATGAGTCGCCTGCTCCTCTCCTCCTCCACCTCCTCGGCCTCCCCCGCCGTGCGCCGGGTCTGCTCCTCGCCCTACCTTGCCGATGACCGCCAGGCCGCGGACGCGCAGCAGGAGCAGGACCCCGCGCGCGGGACGATCCCGCCGCGCAGGTCGACTAGTTCCTCCACGAGGCCCTCGAGAAGCCCCGCGGGTGCCTCCAAGGTACGGCCCCGTCCTGCCCCTCTCCGCACTCCTCTTCTTACTAGTTTTGGCTAGCTAGCTTCCAGGTAGAATTTCAGGTGCTTGTGCACGGCGAGGAGTTCGGGAATTCTCGCGTCCTTGTTCGGGACTAGCGCCTAGGCCTAGCTAGTACCTAGCAGCCCGAATCTGCCACCGTCCTTCTGTGTCGCGGCTTGCTTGCTGGATGGATCGCGGCAGCCTAGTCGGGGTGCTTCACGGTCGGCCGCCTGCTCACTAGTTGGTGCCGATCTGTTCGTGCTGCTCGCCTTTGACGTCTTCAGACTAACAACTGTCTTCAACTGCTACTTGGTAGCAGCTGGCATTAGCTAGAGGGAGGAGATGTTGTAGCTCCTTTTACTGCATCTTGAGATCCAGCTGCTCGCTTTGAGGCTCAATTGTGGTAGCTGAATTAGAGGGCTCCCGGTAGGCTGTATTCAATTGCAATCTACAGGCGTTGCTTGTTGTAGGAACATGGTAGTTGGCATTTTCAACTGCTACTACTTGCCAGCTGATTAGCTGAGGGGAGGTCAGCTGTTGCTTGTTGCTACAACAGAATCCTCTGGTGTTCTCCCCATCGACCGGTTATTGCATCTCGAGCCTCAGCTCCAGATAAGCTTGTTATTTTTTTATGAACATGTTGAGCGCCTAGTTATTCTGCTTGAACAAATCATCTGTTTGGTAGATATAAACATTTCCTTTGTCCTGCAACTGCCCACTCTGTGGGGAGAGGAAATTGTACTGTGTTGCAGAGTCTACAAAATGGTAAACCCAGTTATCCACTTGAATCTAGCCATTTATGAATTCCTCCTGTGGGCTTGAATCATAACCTGCAAAGGATGGTGATGTCTAAAGCTGGTTGGTTCGTTTTCTTGACTTGATAAGATCGTTATTTGTGGGTCAGGGATTGCTAAGGCTTCCTTGTCATAAGATTGAGGGTCGGGGATTGCTAAGGCTTCCTTGTCATATGTTTGAAAGTGATGTTTCCATCTACTACTTACTATCAGTTTAATGAGATGGAGGTGCTGTTAACTTGATATAACAACACTCTAGTGCTCTCTGTTTATCTTGTGCTCAATTCAAACTTGTATTATTTCTCAGCATGGAAACCTGAGTTAAATTGCTCAAACAAGCCATCTGATAAGTACATGGAAATGTTTCTTCCACTGTGCGGTGAGAGTTAGTGTTACTCTGTGTCAAAAAGTTTAGAAAATGAAGAGCAAAAGTTTTCCACTTGAATTTGGTTGATTATTTAATTACCGATATGAGTCATATCTTTCAAATCATGATAATGTCTAAATCTGTTTGGTTTGCTTTCTTGACTTGATAGGATCGTGATTTGGTGGTCGAGCCTATGTCAACCACTGGTTCCACTCAGCGGAGCAGGCCAGTCATAAGGCCCTTGTTCTGAACCTGCTTTTGTTGATTGGTTGCCATCAGGGGCGAGTTCCGTGAGGAGTTCAAGCAGAAGAACTCCAAGAACAAGTCTATCGCTGTTGTAAGTTTCTTACCAAGACTAATTCCCACTCCAGATTTGCTTTCTATACCAGCATGTACATAGTAGAAATTAATCTGCCAGGTGTTGTATATTGGGTCATGGTGGCGGAGCTGATTAGTCGCTTCCGCTGTATTTTTTTATCCAGGTAGGCAAAGCAGCCGGTGGGAGGTGGAAGAGCTTGAGCGAGTCGGTAAGTTATTGTGTGTTTGTTTGTCGTTCGTTTTCTAGATCTTGCACGCGAGGTGTTTGTTTGACTGTGCCGATGGTGTTTGATTGACTTATTCGTTGTTGGTGGACTTGCTGGTATTGTGCATGTAGATCATGGTGTACCAGCTTTGCAAGGGCGTTGCTTTTTGCCACGTTCGTGGTGTCCGGCACCATGACCTTGAGCCACACAACCTGCAAATTGGTGGATGGGTTGGTATCCTATCGTTTGATCCCAGCAAGAGGAAGTGTTATCTTCTCTTTATCAACCAAAGGCACTTTCTTCTCTCATGGATGGATGGGACTCCATCAATTTAGTACCAGTAGGTGTTTGTATTCTGTTGATGCTTGGGTTGATGCCATGCTTTTTGTCTTGTCATGTGCTGATATTAACTAGCAGCATCAGCTCCCATGATTGCTTGCTTGCTTGCTTACTCTATAACCTGTACTGCTAAAACATGTTATTCTACTCCATGATGCTATATCATTTGCAAATACTCCTGGACATCAGCTCCCATTATGTTGCATTAGCTATAACCTATACTGCTAAAAGAGGAGTGTAAACTGGAGTAATTTTTCAGCCATTATCTTTTTTTCTTTTGGGCGGATGCTCTCCAGTGGAGTACAGTTGGGTACTGCATCTCTTTTTGCATTCCTTTTTCAGTCAGTGCTTGAATTTTTTTTAAAGATGAATTGGAATACTCCTGGACAGCAGTACATGGAGTATAGCTGTAACTAGTACATTATTGATGGAGTATAGTAGTCCATTAGGAGTATAGATGGACTATGCTCTCAGTACACTGCAAATAATTTCCCTGTACAATCCTGATGGGATTATGTATATGATCATGTCATGTAGAATTGGATTTCTTTGGTTGTTCTGTAAACTGAATTTGGTTCAGTAAAAAAACCGCACTACCTGACAGTTTTGGGCAGCGAGCTTCTAACTGATAAATGAGTTTGTTATGCTCATAATTTCAAGTTGGTCTCTACATATGAGTTGTAAAGCATGTTCTAAGGTTTCTGTAGAGTACTTATTTGCTTCGTTTGGATGTACCTTTTGAGAGTAACTGTCTATTTAGTTTGTTGTCCAGAAATATAGTACAGTTTGTAAAAGCAACCAATTCATGATAAGACTTGGTGAGGCTGATGCACATAGCTACTTTCAGTACCTTGTAACGGTGTTGATTGTTGGACAAGCTAAATCCTGTGTCTTGCTCATTTAGTATAAACATTATGTAGAGCTCTGTTTCTTCTTCTTTTGCTTCATGTATTTATGTGTTTGACGACGAAGGTGGTTTCTTTAGAATTGATCGAGTCTGACAAAGTCGTTCTTGGTACTTTAGTATTTTGCTTGTTATCTGCAGCTAGTTGTATATGTGGTGCAATTGTGCAGAGCTACTAGTCGTGCTTGGTACTTTAGTATTTTTCTTTCCTCTGTACTGGGTACATTATTTTCTGCTACTAATTGATGAATGCAATAATTAAAGAGAACCAAACTGCTTCTATTGATTTGCGCTACATCCTTTCTACCTGTTTGTGTGTAAAACCATTCTTAAGCCTGAATGGTACTTTTCTTGTTTTTGTCAATTTTGTTCCTATGAAAATTCTTCTCTCTTTAGCTCATGCTCGTTACCTCCTCCCCTCATGTTTCACAGGAAGATGATAAACCTTTTTAAGATCAAGGGGCAGAAGAAGGAAGAGGCGGCCAACTCAAATGGGGGGCCTCCTGTTAAGAAGCAAAGTCTAGGTATATGTCTATGCCTGACCTCAAGGTTTAGTAGCTATTGTCCTGCTCATGCTCCTGTTTGGTTGGGGGTGTTAGATGAAATGGTAGGGTTAATTAAAGGGTTCTTGGTTAGCACTCCTTTTAAATTTAGTTTATTTTCACACTGTCTATCATCATGGCTTAAGGTTGTTGTTCTGAAATTTACACGGCTTAGGTTTTAATCAATTGGCATGTTCATGTTAGTTGTTATGGAGTAAATATGATAAGAACAGTGGCAATTGAGCACCACCACTACTAGTATAACTCAGCTTTATTTTCTAATCGGTAGGTATCTAGTACTAGTAGATTCAGAATATGTAGTCCGGAAAATTAAAGGGAGCAGCAGTAAATGAGTCAAACAAAAATATTCATCTGCAAATGTCGGTGTGTGTTCGATTTGATTTGGTTTGCTCTGTTGCTGAAGCTCCTCTTTGCTCTAACCATTTCCGCACCAAATGCATAATGTTCTATTTTTATTTTGTTCCTAATTGTTTTGTTTATAACCTGTAGATGTCCTTTGTTCATTGAAGTGCTGACTGCTGCAACAAGTCCCATGATGAAGAAGCTAGAATTTGCACCCAGCAAAGAGAACCTCATTGGAGCTTGTTATTGTTTGATCTTTTTGTGTATTAGAAAACTGGATACTATGTACTATTATTGTAATGTACCAAGTTTGGCTGTATTGAGAAATATTCTGCATTTATAGTATATATTTGAACTGGAAATTGACTGAAAATGCATATACAGAACATAGGAATGACGAGTCCTAAATTAAAAGGCAATGGCTGAGTGCCAAAAAAACTAGACTGTAAAAGGCCGAGGCAAAAAAAAAACAGGACTGTAAAAGGCCGAGGGCCAAAAAAAATACTGGACTGTAAAAGGTCGTGGCCCAACAAGTAATTGAATGTGGCCCAACAAGAAATTGAATGTCAAATTTCACAGAATAAAAGAGGCTAAATTACTGGGCCAGGCCCATGTTGCTAGCGAAAATTAAAAGAAAAAATATATTAAACAGGCTGAATTAATGGGCTCGGCCCATCTAAAACACCTAATCTGACCGGGCTGAATCTTGTCAGTGACCTTTTGAATTGGTCGTAATTTTGCCACGTCAGATTGCCACGTCGGATCCGACGTGGCCAGGGCAAACACCTAGTGACCAAAACAAAAGGTCATGGGTTCAATGACCTTCTGTTTTGGTCATAAACGTCTACGACCTTCTCATAGAGAAGGTCGCTATAGTCAATTTACGACTGCCAGCTTTTGACCTTCTGTTTTTGGTCACAAAAAGGTCGCAAATGAAAAACCATGACCTTTCAGTGACCAATAGTGGTGGTCACAAGTTGACATATTTCTTGTAGTGTGTGCTCATAATCCTAAAGACAAAGATGAATAACTCCAAAGCCCACTCCACTATTTTGCAGGTAGATTCTAGGTTTCAGAGTATCCGTTGCAATGGGAAACGAGTAACAACCGTGATCTCATGGGCTTGGAAGTAGTGGCGTAGTTTCCTTGAGGCCATGGTGAGACCAAAGATCAACTTTTGCATGCCAAAGCACCTCGATCCAGCCCCTTGTAACAAGGAGCCGACGAAGTACACTCAGTGCTGCACCACTTTCTTCCTTACCGCATCCTTGGCGTTGTCATCATTGTTGTGCTCGCTACTGCCCTGATCCTTTTCTGCCCCTGCTGGCCTCTGCTCACTCTCTTTCTCATCCACTTGTCGCTGTGCTATGAAGGCTGCACTGACCACTTGATTTGTTGCCACCAAGTACAACAACAACGGCTCTTGAGGCTTGGGTGCAACTAGGGTAGGAATAGAGGACAAGTAGGTCTTCAGCTGTTGCAAAGCTGCATCTGCTTCAGGGGTCCATTTCGTGGGACCTACCTTCTTCAAAATCTTGAACAATGGCATGGCACGCTTGGTAGACTTGGACATGAATCTGCTACGCACGGCAACGCATCCCATCAGGCGCCTTACATCTTTGACTATTCTTGGCCCTTGGATCTGCTCGATGGCCTTGATCTTGTCGGGATTGGCTTCGATCCCCCTGTGCGACACGAAGTATCCAAGTACCTTGCCAGAGGGGACGCCAAACACACATTTCTCTGGGTTTAGCTTCAAGTTGATCTTGCGCATATTTGCAAACGTCTCCTCCAAATCCCTGATGGGAGTTGCCCTGTCTTTGGTTTTAATCACAATGTCATCCATATAAGCCTCAATGTTTCTATGTAGCTGAGTTTCAAAACCAATCTGGACTGCCCTTGCAAAGGTGGAGCCGTCACTCTTTAATCTGAACGGCATGCGGACAACGCAATACGTACCACATGGAATGATGAATGATGTCTTCTCCTCGTCCTCCTTTGAAATGAAGACCCGGTGGTACCCATAATAGGCATCTAGAAATGAGAGAAAATCACAACCAGAGGTGGAATCCACTATCTGATCAATATGCACAAAGGGAACGTGTCCTTTGGGCAAGCCTTGTTGAGGTCTGTGAAGTCAATGCACAACCTCCATTTCCCGCGGACTACTACTGGGTTTGCTAGCCAAGTGGGATGTAGCACTCATTTGACCAAACCAGTTGCTTCAAGGTTCTTGATCTCTTCTGCAATGAACTGTTGCCTCTCCAAGGCCTGCTTTCGGGCTTTCTGCTTAACAGGTCTGGAGTGTGGGCAGTCAGCAAGGTGGTGCTCGATTACCTCCCTGGGAACACCGGCGAGATCGGATGGTTACCAAGCAAACACATCGATATTCACCCACAGGAAGGCAATGTGCAAGCTTTCCTATTTGTCATCAAGGGTGGCGTTGATTGTGAAATTACCATCAATGCTCGCCAGCCCTGCTGGGACCTTTTTCACTTGCGGAGATGCAACCTTGGATCTCTTGCTGTTGGAACACTCTGGAACATCGTCAACGGGTGCCGTGCACTCGGAGGGGGCACGCTTCCCTGACTCTTTGGCAGAGGCCCTACAATCATGTTTCTTCCTATGCTCTCCTTGGTGGGAACTGCTGCCATCATAGCCTCTGCCACGGCCGCGTCCCTGTACATCTTGTCCACATAAATTATGGCATCTTTCTCATCTGACGGGATGGTGAGGACTCCTGGCTGCCGAGGCATATTCAGGGTATTGTAGGCATAGTGGGAATGAATTTAGCCAAGGTCAGGCGTCCAAGGATCCCATTGTACGGCAAGGGGGTGGTCAATTACGTCAAACACAATCTTCTCAGTCCGGTAGTTAAGCTCTCCCCAAAATTGTAGCGACCAGACCTCAAACAGTCTGATCTCTGTGCATCAGTGTCATCCCTGGATCGGTAATCTTCACACGCACAGTACTTGAAGGATTTATAACAGAGTAGCAATCACACACTTATTACATCGAATGTCTCAAAAGAGAACTTATCACAATAAATATGGCTTAAGGTCATCTAATAACGATAATGGTGGAAGGCTTGGAAGATAAGCGAGTCCATCAACTCCAACGGCATCACTGAGTATAAGACCACGACCTAAGGCACCTTACTCGTCGTCTGAAAAGTCTGCAACATGAACGTTGCAGCCCGAAAACGGGTCAGCACATGGAATATGCTGGCAATGTAACACATAGAGAGTAATGAACAGAATAAAGATATCACTACATGCATATATGGCTGGTGGTAAGCTCTATGGCTACAGTTTTGCATAAAGCCAATGTTTCCCTACTGCAAAGGAATAAATTTTATTTAACTATCATGGTGGTTGTTAAACATTGAGAAGGGTACTCCAACTCAATCCCAATTAAGTATCATCATTAAGCCAAACAAAATTAAATTAAGGTAACATGATGAGATTCACATGATAATCCAAGTACTAGATAATCAAAACATCCATAACCGGGGACACGGCTAACCATGATTAGTTTATACACTCGGCAGAGGTTTGCGCACTTTTCCCCGCAAGACTAGATCTCCTCCGCTTGATTTCTCGCACTACATGGTGTTTGAGAAACGGATGACCGTGACACAGTCTTTCAGAAGCATTAACTCTCTACTCCGGGTAGACAGTACCAACCTACATCCCCTACATCTACTAGTCTACCTCTTCAAGAGCTCACGCAACTTAATCAACTATGCTAGAGCCCATAGTAGCTTGCGGCTGCACACGGAAGTTTCTAGCATGAATAATCTCATGATCCCTTTGAGCCTGGGTGGCGGTCCATAGGAGAATCACACGGTACCCCGTGATTTCCAAAAATACAGACAACACTGGGTTCCCCAGGTGCCTCAGTCCACCTAGATAACACTGGGTACCCCGTGATTTAAGTTGCCACCTTAAGTAAACCATTAATTAACAAATATCACATCTGTCATGGATACACTCACCCAATCCAAGTCTACTAGCATAGCATGGCAATATAAGCAAACGTAGAATTAACTCCCAAAGGTTTGATAATAAAACAGGTAATAGGTTCTACCTCATCTACTTCCCAAGACCCATATATTAATTAGATCCTAATCATGCAATTGTTTGAGGATTGATCTAATGCAATAAAACTGGGTAGTAAAGAGGTATGATCAAAGTGTTACTTGCCTAGCTGATGATCCGTGAAACCTAGAGGTTCAAAGTAGCAAACGGCGCACTCCGGGTACTCTATTGCAAACAAACAAGCATACAATAAGCACTCATCTAATGCACAGGTAAAACTCAAATAAGAGATCTGACCACAAAGTTCAACTTAAGAACTCCGGTTTGCAAAAAGAATCAAAACAAACGAAGCAACGAAAGTCAAACAGCGAAAGAAACAAACTTCATTTTACTAATCTCGACCTAAGACAAATTTTACAGTAGCAAAAACTTGTTTGAGTTGGTTAAACATAAAGAGGATTTCGATACGAAACTCTAAGCGCTTGAATCGCCTGATTCCGATAAATGAGCGAAAAGTGATACTAAAACGAAAATCGGATCAGAAATCGCGATCAGAAATAATCGCGGAAAACCCGAGAAAAAGAAAAACGGACGAACGGGCTAACTAAGGAACGTTCACTATCAGTGGCTAAATGACGAAAACCGTTCGTTAAAACGAACGTACGGACAAACGTCTGCTAAATAGGCTAAACCGGAAAAAAATAAGTTGAACCGGATCTAATAAAACACGGATCTAGGGTTTCGAAAAAACATAAACCAAACGGTTTTGTAAGAAAAACCGGCGGCTACCTCGGGATGCGTTACGGCGGCGGTGGCGGCACTCCTGCGAGGCAGCGGGCAACTCTGGCGGTGGGGTCCGGCGGGGCGGCGGCGGTCGGCGGGGTCAGCGGCGGGGCGACG